>NC_136427.1:169766217-170366217 GCF_052849685.1 Lactuca virosa | reverse complement strand
GTACGTCCCGCGTCCAAGCTCGGTACGCCCAGCGATCTCGCTTTCCTCGGTCCACAAGCAGCCACGTCGCCCCAGCAGCTCACTGACGCGTGTTGTACGAACTTCGGTGTATGCTCAACGTACTAGGAAATTACACCCAGCGTACCAAGGCCTCTCGGCCTATAAAAGAGGACCGAGGGCAACCTCTTTTCTTCACAAATTCACTTCCACTTTCTCTCTCTAACATCTCTCTAACCTATCCCAACCCCCCCCCCCCCCAAGCCTAGGGTACCCCCTAGCAGTCGAACGAAGCCCTAGAGCTCCCGAAGGCTCCGAGAAAAAGAGTCTTTGGGCTCAGAAACGCTGCTCCAGCGAAGCCCGATGCTTAATAAAAATCTGTTGTAAGTGAGCTACGCCTACACTATTTTTAATATAGTTTTTATTTAAATATAATAACGTTATTAGGACCTTATAATAATTATTTGGGCTATTATTATGAGTTATATAAGTGTCGTTATAATATCTTTTTAACCACTCGCAGTACGGGGAATCCGGTTTGAAGGGCCGCTTGGGTTGTTGGATTTCAGAAGTGCTATATGCCAAAATGGTCCTACCCTTTGGTGTTTCATGTCTGGCCCGTGTCTGTACATAGTGGGTGAAGAGTATTGTTTTAACGATTATATAATAGTAATAATAGCAAGACTATTAATTAGTCTCGGTGAATATTAGACTAAACCCTAGTGGTAATGATACTAGGTTTTCTCAAAGGAAACTGTTTTAAGAAAACGGAGCGTTGTCCGAGTACCTAGTCACCACCTTATCAGGTGAGTGCATAGTTACATTCATCTTACACATTGATATGAAGTATTTTATAGAAATTACGTGCTATGTGTGCATATTGTCTGAATACTTGTTGTCTATGTTGGATGAAAGATTTTATACATGCTTTAAATGATTTAAATTTTATATGTATTTTATACCTACAAAATGTGTTGGGTAAAACATGGGTAGATGTAATAGTTACTGTGTGATAAAATAATGAGATGCCTCGATGTTGTTGTTGATTCAGTCATCTAGCGGAGTATAGATGACGACCACAGACTTTTCTAGACAATCCAGTGAAACGCTAGCAGGCTCGCAACCTGTAGGTGTTTATTTGAACTCGGTACTCGCCAGCTGTACTCCATCCCCCTCATGGTTGCCTTATTTGACATAAATTGCTGAGGAACCCTCGAAGCAGTGTCGTCACCTCGATGAAAATCCTTAGGCTAGGTCCCTTATGTTAGATCTTTTAGGGACGTAAAGTGAGGATAACGAGAACGGGTAATCGGGTTTGTTTCGTTTGATGAAAATGATAAACTTATTTATTGTGTGTTGAAAACCCTATGTGCTCATCAGGATCCTAAGCCTGACCCACTCAGTTTCTTGTATTACAGGTAGTGGCACTCGAGCATAGATGTGATGTTTGGATGAGGGATTACGTTATAGGCCTGTAGATATGAATAAACGTTGTAAGGCCTATATTTTACTAATTATTCTTTTAATCTGTATCCAACATGACATCCCGAGGTTTTTAATGAAATACATTTCTTCGGAAATGCTTTGATAAATCTTTATCATATCATATTTTGGGAACAAATTCCGCAACATTTTTATTTAAAATGTTACTCTGATTTTCAAACAAAGCATAAACAAAATCGTTCTTTTTTGGCCGTGAAAATGCGGATGTCACAGTACGTGAGGTGGCATGGAGTCTGACTTACGACTCCAAGAAAAAGAAGCACTTCTCGGGAGGCGACCCGAGCTCGGTTTGAATTTCTTTTCGTTTTTTGCATTTAGTTTAGCTTTTTTCATTTTAGTTTGTTTTTAGGATAATTAGTCATCTAATCATCTTAATTATTTTAAATATGGTAAAATCAAGTGTGGGGTCCTTAAATATTAAGTGGTAAAATAAATTATGATTTTTATAAGAAAATGGACAATTTATATGAAAAACATCGATACCACCTCATGGTATTTTTACTTGGCCCGTTTTTTAGCCCGCCCACGAGCTCATGACGTGATGTCTTAATACTCATGACGTGAGCAATTCAAAATCGGGACCACAGATTAAAGAAACCAGTAAATCATTTGGTACCCATTTTTCTAATCTCACGAACGGAAAACAACTTCTCTGGTCCCCCGACGCTTGATTTCGGCCACATCCACCACAAACAACCTCTTGCTTACGTAATCTCCAACTTAAGGTAAACAACTCCTAGTTTTAGTGTTTTATTTTGACCAATTTGTTTGATTTATGGGTTAGGTTTTGTGGTTTGGTTGAATGTTAAAATTATTTCCCCAAATCTATGATTCCCCTACTGCATGTTGCCTTAATGTCTTTAGAATTGACTTATTAGTAAACCCCAACAAAGATTAAGGCCCGATTTCGTTTCTCCCATGACCAATTAACGTTGTGGACTACGAACTCACGACGTGAGCTTCAGGCTCATGACATGAGTCCTGGGTAATAGCCGCACTGTTTTTGCTGATATGCCTAATCTTGTGAATATTTTGTATGGTCTTTCTTATTCATTCGTTTTTGCAGAAAAATGGCTTCTAGGAGGTCTAATGAGCAATTTCAAGGGCATGTGTCTTCCCGCCACCCATTGTACCATCTTCCCGTGGACATGCCTACCAATGTGGTCACAAATTTCACCAACAAGTTGGGGTGGCTACACAAAAGAGAATTTACCATTTCCCTGAGGATTGACTGGGTACAGTTGGGGGAGATTAGGTTGATGGAGAGGATGGCTCCATTCATGACAAAGCATTTTTATGTGGATGATTTGTCTTTCACCTGTAACGGGTGGAGGAATTTGTTCGCTATCAGTGAGCCGGTCTACCAAGAGCATTGTGTTGAGTTCTTCGACTCTGTTTCTTTTGAAGGGGCTACCGTCGATCCTTTTTACTCAAGGGCTTTAGTTTTCCGCCTCGGTGGTGAGTTCAGGGAATGCAGCCTCGCCGAATTTGCATGGTGGATGGGTATATATGACGAGCATGAAACACAGTTACCGGTTTCGAGCTTTTCTTGAGATCCGCGGCCCAAGAATATTTGTCGGGTGCGTCTGGGTATGAATTTTGGGGGTCAATTGCAAATGGAGCATTCCACTCCGGTGTTTCATAGGAGAGCCATATTAGATCCCCGATCCACTAACTACTTCACCAGTTGATCACTTTCTTTATCAACCATAAGATGCTTGGGGACAAAGTAACAAGCTTGAATCTATTTTTCCTATGGATCATTGTCACACCGGATGTCTTTTGCAACATCCCATATCATTTGGCTAGCTACTTGGGTAGCAAGGCCGCTATTTCACGAGCCGGTAGCCCCATTAATGGGGGCCATTTCATTACCCGCCTTGCAAGATCGTATGGTCTTCTTACGCCACGCTTGACCAGGACTTTGACATGCAAGCCTGGAGATGATCTTTCTATGGGTTATTTGGAGTCTATACACGTGTTAGTAAACATGGGGTCGCATTAGAGCATACCAGTAGATGATGATGTGGAACCCCACGAGCAACCCAAACATCAACCGAGGCTGAGAGGGAGAAGAAATGTGAGAGCTTGAGGAGAGATGGGACGAGCACAACAACCACCTAAACAATTTGAGGGTGGAGTACCTACTGACCCGTTTCAGAGTCGGGTGGGTACATATTTAGACAATCTTCACGGCGGGATGACTTACACCACCCAAATCCTTGAAGCTATGGTTTCCCATATGAATATGGTACGACCTCTTATGGTGCCTCCCCAATGCCCGTACATTCCAACTTGGGGGGGGGGAATCGTGGATGCCGATAGGAGATGGAGCTGGACCTAGCGGGGCAAATGAAGATGAAGATGATGATTAGTTTATCCTTTTAGTTTATTTAGTTTCTTTTAGTTTATTTTTAATTTGTTTGACTTTAGTTTATTTGGATTGTAAAACTTTGAAGTTGTTATGTTTGATTCTCACTTCATTTGGTTGTTATTTTCAGAATTTGTTACAGAAAACACAGGAAGAGATATTAGAGATATGAGGGAATAAACACGTTTAGCCGTGTCATTTAGAGTCGAGAGTCGAGACCCACAATCAAAAATAAGTGTGGGTTTAGTCAAGATAGAATCAAGTGTAGAGATGAGAGTCATGAAAAATAAAGTTTAAGAAGGGTCTTAAGCTATTAAGACAAATGGTTGAAATGCACAAATTGAAAGAAGAATTGGAGAAACTGTTTTCTGTGTGCCCAATTTTCACAACGTGGGCGCTTATTCCTCACGTTGTGAGCCCGTTATCGATGGTTTTCAGAATGCGCTTTCATGCGATCTCACGTCGTGAATTCCTTATTACTCACGCCGTGAATCCATAATTTCACTAATGTAGAAGACCTTTCTTTCATATTTGTTACATGGGTCACTACTACCCTTCTCGCAAATATCATGGAGATACTTATGGATCATTTTCTCAACCATGCAATGTGGCGTATGCTTTCCCACATTGTTCCATTATGCTTTGAAGAATTTTTTCTACACCACATTTATTGAAGATTGAAGTGTCGAATTCGTATTTTGTCGGCACATTTACATATCTCAATTGTTGAAGATCCAAGTTCCATATTAGAAGAAGTCCGTAATCAAAATGCATAATTTATCCACACGTTTGGAGTTCGATCACGCCACTACTATCCCAGGGGAGTCTGTTCCTTTTTCTCCCTTTTATTGCTTTTAAATTATTTTATGCATACAATGAGGGCATTGTATGTAATAAGTGTGGGGTAGGGGGTCGAAAAAGTAAATTGCTAGAAAATTAGGAAATTTTAAAATTTTGGAAATAGATTGAAATAATAATCTAATAATTGAATCTAGTAATAATTTGAACTTAAGTTTCTAGTGTTTTATGGGATGATCCAATGAGAGCTCAAATGTTTAATTGAGCCAACATATGTTATAGTATATTTGTGGCTTCCCAAATGTTAGTGAAAAGCCACGAGATATGAAAGGTAATCTTGTAGTTTATATGGCATAATATGTTTTGCAGGCTAAACCTGAAATCTATCCAGGAGAGCTTATGTAGTCATTGCACTTAGACTAATACATTTAACTAATAAAGGTTAAAGTTAAGCTCCCTTGCTTAAGCATGTAGGATTTGAGTGAAAAAAGTGAGATATATATTAGAAAAAGAAAAAGAGAGAAATTACAAAAAAGTTGTAAGAATTTTGGAGCAATCAAAGTATGAAGATCAAAAGATCAAAATTTTGTAGAATCAAAAGATAAAGAAACCAAAAATCAAACAAAAGGGTGGTGAATTCAAAGAAATCAAAGATCAAATATCAAAGAAGTGAAGAATTCCAAAGAGCTCCATTGTGGTATCAAAAGTTGTAATTTCTAGATTATGTATGCTTGGGTAGCTTAACAAAAATACCTTGAGGTTAAGAAAGATTTATGAGGATTGATTCGGAGGGTTGCAAAAATGAGTGTCGTATAAGCTAAGGGGTGAAGATTCATAAGGATTGTGAGTATTTAGGATTGGGAGGTTGTTAGGATTTTAGACACATATATGCACATTGAGGTCTTGGTGTAATGGCTGAGTTCAAAATGGACTGTTCTATGTGATGCTAGTGATGAAGCTTTGATTTAATAAGAATTAGATTTGCTCGAGGGCAAGCAAAAGATAAGTGTGGGTATTTGATATTGCCATATTTATATATATTTTTAGGCAATATTTAATTACATTTTGATTAATATTTTGGTTATTTGCATAGATAAATGGTACTTATAAGGTTAAATTATATTTTGCAGCCAAAATAAGACATCTTGAAGAAAAAGGACTGAAAGTGTCAAAGATTGGAACTTTGGAGGATAAAAGCTTAAAAGATGAAAAAATCCAGCAAAATACGTCCTCGCAACATGAGGAGTTGAGGCTCACGACGTGAGCATGGACATTCTAGAATATAAACATCCGGAAGCAAGAGTCCGTGTTGGATACGGATTATTATTGGATTCACAACGTGAGAGTCCTATTCTCATGACGTAAGTAGGGATATTTCAAAAACTATATAAATCTATGATCCCTACGAATTTAAGAGGTTGGCTGGTGAGAGAAGAGTTACCAGAAGATGTTTTCTAGAGTTTTAGAAGCAAGGAACTTGGTAGAAACACCAAGGAGGAAGAAGAAGAGCATACTTAGTATTTGATTTGATATACTATTATGTTTTCAACTATGAATCTTTTTTATTTGTTTGATGTGATCAGTAGCTAAATCCAGCTGCTTCTGTTAGCAAGATGAAGCTGGAACTCATGGTTTTATTTTATTGATATAGATTTTTCTTGTTGGTTAATGTCTTGTGTTTGATTGATTATACCTAGCATGCTTAATTTGATACTAGATTGATTTAAATTCTTATTCAGTGTAGTTACTGACCATTAATTTGCATGAATTTGATTACCTAGTAATTTAGTGAACATTAGATTATTAGAGCTAAGATCGAACCAATCCTAGATAAGTAATTGAAGTGTTGAATTTAACTGTGCTGGAGAACTCAAATTATGAACATAATTGTGTTTGTTAACACAATGTTATATAGCTCCAACCTATTCAATAGTTAATTTTGTGTTAAATTATGTGTGACTATGCATAGATCTACATGAATTAATTCAACATTAGTTAATTTGGAATTGAATTGAAAATAATATTTTAATTGGTAACCAACGAGAATTGTCATAGTTAATAGTTAAACCATTGAGGGAAAGTGGATTCAAACTAACAGAAGTGTTTTTGTTATTTGATTGAATTGTGTTAGGAATTTAAGTTTATCTAAACTTGCAAAATTGGATAAAAACCATTACTTTGCTAAAATTTTAGGTTAATTTAATAGTTGGTAGATTAATTAATTAAAAATGTTCCCTGAGTTCGATAACCCGACTTTTGTGTTATACTATACGCGAAAGGGTACACTTCCTTGGGTCGAATAGCCAGTAGATTAGGAGGTAAAATTAGGTGTAGCTGTTTTAGACACATCATTAACCAGGATGGGATATTGGTCAATCCGACCAAGATCGAGGCGGTGATGCAGTGAGAGGTTCCGAAATCTCCCTCGGATATTAGGAGTTTCTTGGGATTGGCAGGGTACTACCGGAGATTCATTCAGGATTTCTCCAAGATTGCAGTACCCCTCACTCGTCTGACGAGGAAGGGGGTGGATTTCCGGCGGGGCCCCAAGTAGCAGTCAGCATTTGAGACCCTTCGACGGAGATTATGTGAGGCTCCAGTTTTGACCCTCCCAGAAGGGATTGAGGATTTCGTGGTTTTCAGTGATGCTTCCATCACTGGTTTAGGGGCGGTCCTCATGCAGAAGGGACGGGTGATAGCTTATGCTTCGCGGCAGCTGAAGCCTCATGAGACGAGGTATCCCACGCATGACCTGGAGTTGGGGGCAGTGGTTTTGCCCTCAAGATTTGGAGGCATTATCTTTATGGGGTCCGATGTACCATCTACATAGATCACAAGAGTTTGATACACATTATGGATCAGCCGAACCTGAAAATGAGGTAGCGTAGGTGGTTAGACATAGTCAAGGATTATGACTGTGAGGTCCTTTACCATCCGGGTAAGAAAATATGGTGGCGGATGCCTTGAGCCGCAATTCGGCTGGATCTTCTGATGTGGTGTCATGTATGAGGATATTAGTGGATTCCCTGCTTGTGGGATTGATTAGGGAGGCTCAGGCCGAGGGTGTTTGGGAATAGAATTGGAAGATTGAAAGGATCAAGGGTGAAATCAACAGATTTGTTCCGGACAGTCGTGTTTTGTTAACCCATTGTGGTCGGGTTTAGGTTCCTATGTCTGGTGGGGCCAGATGATTGTGCTGGAGGAGGCTCATAAATCTCGTTTTTCTATTCATTCGGGAGCCACCAAGATGTATCAGGAGCTGAGATTGAGCTACTGGTGGCCGTGTATGAAGAGGGAGATCGCCTGTTACGTGGAGAGGTGCTTGACCTGTAGAAAGGTCAAGGCCAAGCATCAGAGGTCGCATGGCAAGCTGAAGCCTCTGGAGGTTCCCATGTTGAAATGGGAGTAGATTTTGATAGACTTCATCACCAAGATGCCGAAACGGCAAGGGGTTTTGATGCTATTTGGGTCATCGTCGATCGGTTGAACAAGAGTTCCCATTTCCTGGCGATTCGGGAGAGTTCTTCGACTGAGAAGTTAGCCGATGTGTATATTCGCGGGATCGTTGCTCGCCATGGAGTTCCGGTCTCCACTGTTTCTGACCGTGATGTTCGGTTCATCTCTCGTTTTTGGCAGAAGTTCCATGAGGAACTGGGCACGAGATTGCATTTCAGCACAACCTATCATCCGCAGACCGACGGCCAGAGTGAGCGGACGATACAGAATCTTGAGTATATGTTGTGAGCCTGTGTCATTGATTTTGGTGGGAGCTGGGACTCCTGCCTACCTCTTGCAGAGTTCTCCTACAACAGCAATTTCCACTTCAACATTGGTTCTCCGCCTTTTGAGCTCTTTTATGGGCGGAGATGTCGTACCCTAGTCTGTTGGGGCGAGGTTGGTCACAGGGTTATGGGGCGGACCGAGGTGGTCCTTAAGACTACAAAGATGATCCAGTAGATCAGACAGAGATTACAGACTGCTCAGAGTTGGCAGAAGCGCTATGTCGACCGATGCCGATCGGAGTTGGAGTTCCAGGTCGGCGACTTGGTGCTACTAAAAGTCTCACCTTGGGAAGGTGTGATTCGCTTTAGGAAGAGGGAAATTAGGTCCCTAGTATATTTAGCCATTACGGGTTATTTCCAGGGTTGACAAGGTTGCTTATAGATTCGATCTTTCGGAGGATCTCAGTCAGATTCATAGCACTTTCCACGTTTCGCAGCTGCGAACGTGCGTATTGGATGAGAACGCAGTGGTATCATCGGATGATATTTAGGTTGATGGGCATCTGAACTATGTCGAGAGGTCGGTAACTTTTATGGAAATGAAGTTAAAGGTTTTGCGTAGCAAGGAAGTACCTTTGGTAAAGGTATTGTGGTAGCACCGGGCGGGCTCTGAGTGGACTTGGGAGCCGGAGGCTGAGATGCGGGAGCATTATCCGGATTTGTTCACCGCAACAGGCTTCGAGGATGAAGCCTATTCAAAGTGGGGAAGAGTTGTAACATCCTGACTTCCAGGTATGAGATTTATTCCTTTAAGTATGTTTTTCCATTGGAACACGACGTGGTGGAAGCCTCACCACGGCATGTTGAAGGACTTTTGGGTCGCGTATTTTTATGGACCAACATAGCGTTTTGGTGAAGGGAAACTCGGCGTGTTGGCGGCTGGATGAGAAACCCTAAATTTTTTGGGTTTTTCACCCTTTATAATCCCCTTAAATCCCTAGGGCTGATCTTTTATCAGCCTCTAACCCCCATATCGACCCTTGTGAACCCTAACCATCCTTCCCTCTCATTTATGAGCTAGTCTGGTATTTTGGAGCAAAAGAAGAAGGAAGTTGGAAGAAGGAAGCAAGGATCTAGGAAGAAAATCTATCATATTCAATTTGGCACTCTTTTGGACCTTTGTAAGTGTCCAAGATCCGATTTTTATTCTCCTATGTAGCAAGATCTTGAGTTTTGTCCCTTTTTCTCCTTATTCTTGGATGTTTCAATGGATGGATCTCATAAAGTTTGCAACTTTATGAATCTCCAGGTTAAGGTGACCTTGTAGTGGCTTGGATCTGGTCGTTAGCCAATTTTTGATGCCATGCATGGAATCTAGGTCATATTTTCCCTTTTTGACCCATTTTTGGGTTCAAGACATGCATTAGACATGCATCTCTATAAAGCACCAACCTTTAGGATGATTTTGAGACTAGAATATTTTCTGGAAAGGTTTGGTTCCAAACTTCAAGGATTTTGTGCTTAATGGTTAAGCCCTTGAATCTTCAAGCCTTGTGGATGGGTTTTTGAACACTCGGAGTAGCCCTAAATGATAAAGTTGAAAGCTTTATCCTTTTTTATAGCATTTGAGTTTAGATTTGAGTCATGGAGTCCCTGGAATCGTAGGAACAACTAAATGTATTAAGCTTGGGAAAACACGACGTGTTTGAAAGCCAACACGGCATGTTGGATAGGATTTTTCGGACCCTCTGATTACTATAGAAACACGACGTTTTTATTGGTGCACTTGACGAGTTGGGTCAACATGGACTGTTGACCTTGACCGTTGACTTTGACTTTGACCAAGTTTGACTTTTTTGGGCATTTTGGGTTTCTAGGGATTTTGATGGTATTGGTCACATGGTGGTTGTAGGCATTTGACTGAGATTCGGAGTTAGACCTTATCAGTTCTGCACTACTTGAGAGGTGAGTGCTCCTGACTGTACTTGTTGGGTCGAAGGCACCAAGGTCGGCCATTTTGGATTGTTATCCTGATTATTGCATGATTGAGTATTGTTGTGATCTGTTAGATCTGTATCCTAGTAGATAGGGATGATGCTATGCTTAGTGAAATGTTAGATCTGCCCGTTTGTCTGCTGCCTGGTTATATGTTTATGTGTAATGTATATGTCGACATGTTATGTGTGGTTGGGTTGAGAAGGACCTGCTTTGTGCTGAAGGCCAATACACCTAGGGCGTCCCAGATAGACTGAAGGCCAGTGGAGCATACCATTTAGACCGAAGTCCCAGAGAACGGTCCAGATAGGCTGAAGGTCCGAGGTGGCGTACCAGTCATGTTGTAGGTTCTGTGAGCGTACCAGATAGACTGTAGGCCGGTGGGGCGTTCCAGCCAGACTGAAGGCTCTGTATGCATGTTGTTTATTGTATTATTCTAGTTTTGTGTTGTGTTGGTACCTTGGGGGAAACTCACTAAGCTTGGGGCTTACAGTTTTGGATTATGTTTCAGGTACTTCAGAGGATCGCGGGAAGGCGAAGGCATGATCGTGCACCTCTTCATGTTTTATTTCACGATTTTGGGATTTCTCTGGTGTTGAACTTATTTTGAAAACAATTTGTAAACAATGATGGTTTTGAGTAAATTTTAAAAGTTTAAAATTTTTCAGAATTTTATGAATGTTACAATAGTCAATGGCACATACATTGTATATATTTAACTACCGAAAAATACAACGATATATATGTAATATCCCAAATTTCAAACCAAAATTTTCATTTTCATAATAGAGTATAATATCAAACTTCCTTCCAAAAGTAAAATAAATTTGTTCAACATTGTAAAAACATACTTTCCAAAACAAGCAGAAGGTAAATCATAAAAACTCATTAATATGAGTGTACAATCATGATGTGCCCTTGCCTCGATCACTAGAACAACCTAAAAACATTTTTAAACTACGAGTAAGCATAGATCTTATTGAGTTTCCTAAAATACCACATACAACAATACATATACAATGCATACAAACAAATGACTCATAACATATCGTCGTTCCATTATTAACAGTTTATTCGCAGCATATCTTTGTTCTGTCAACGACTCTAAGTATTTAGACTAACCAATTTTTTTAAAATCGGTTTTTGATTGAACTGGTATGGTGACCGGTTTCAGTTTCAATTGGTTTACCGGTTTGACCGTCAATTGAATCGGGTGTCTAAAATTTTCTTGTTTTTCTTTAATTTTCAACACACATGAACACGCGATTTCAAACATTACAAATAGACATAAAAACAAGTTCATACATTAAAATACACATAAAAACAAGTTGTAGATCACACCAAATACATTAAGAAAACATATAACCATAAGTTTTACATCAATCTACATATATATAAAAAAAAGTATAATATTGAATCAAAGTATAGTTTTAACTGAATACACACGCTTCATAATATTTACCATGTGTTTTTATTCAATTTAAAAGAAATCTAAATATATGTGAAAAGACCATCTAAGTTTGTTACGCAAAATACTTTATTTTTGTGTGTTTTTATTCAATTTAAGCAGTTGAACCGGTTCAATTTAATCGATTCAATAATTTTTTTTTGTAAAAAACAACCGGTTCGTTCCGGTCCAAAAAAATGCATAAAATCGTAAGTTGCATCGCCTCACTTACCCGTTTCCCTATCCAAACCGGTTCGATCGGCTGATTCGAACCGTTTTTAAAACATTGAGAATAACAGTCTATCGTCGTTTCGTCGTCAACTCTCAAACATTATGCTTTGATCTTCTAATTTATGTTTTATTAAATATAATAGTATTCAGAAATAAATAACTAAAATAATAGTTAGAAATTATAAATATAAATTTACAGCTAACGTGATACATTATTTCTATATTACTTATGTTTATTTTCTTTATTTAGTAACTTTTTTGTCTCGATAATTTAATACGTGCCTATCAATAATTATTAGGCATTGTAACTTTTTAACTAATTTAAGAAAATAGGAACATTATAATTAAAAAAAAAAGGCCACCAGGTTCGGGGCCGCTGAAACAGGTGCGTCAAGACGCACGATGGAGCTTATAGGGGTGGTTCAGGCTGCTACAAGTGCGACAAGACTAGTCACTTTAGTCGGGATAGCACAACCACCACCCAGGGATCGAGACTGATTTGCTTTCATTGAAATCAAAGGGGCCATAAAAAGGCCGATTGTCCGAGTTTAGTAGCGGCATGACCAGTTGCAGACCCACTCTGGCGACCTTGTGGATTACCGATGGCTATCAGGGCAACAGAAAGGCGTCTGTTGTGAGGAGCAGGGCATTTTAGCTGACAGCCGAGGAGGCTCGTGCAACACCAAATGTGGTGAAGGGTATGTATCTTCTTCTTATCTCTTTATTTATGTTGATTTTCCTGCTTATATCTATGTTTTGCTTTTAGGGTCGTACCTTGTGAACGGCATCTTTGCTTTGGTTTTGTTTGTTTCGTGGGCCACCTGATCCTTTGTATCTCTCGCACTCAGCAAGAGGTTTGTCGATGCTCCGGAGGAGCTGGATTATCCATTAGATGTTGAGATTGCTGATGATCGTCTTGTGCGAGTATCGAGGGTTCATCGGGGATGTATATTGGAGTTGTTTAGTGAGCGTACCCGATTGACTTGGTTCTCACTCCTTTGCGCGAGAGCAAGGTTATTGTGGGGGATGTATTAGTTGACCCCCAATAGGGAAAAGATTGATTGCGATCGGAAGCTAGGGCCGACTCTCTGTTCGGCAGCTAGGGCCAAATGCTATCTTCAGCAGGGTTGTTTTGGATTTGTGGCTTATGTGGTGGATACCCGGGAGAAGGGTAAGACGACTGTGGGAGATGTACTGATTTTTCAGGAGTACCCAAATGTATTCCTGGAGGATTTTCCTGGAGTTTCGGATTTACTTGGTTTCAGGTGCGACTCCAATAGCCAAAGCACCTTATCGGTTAGCACCCCCAGATATGCAGGAGTTGTCTACATAGTTGCAGGAGCTGTTAGACGAGGGATTTATTCGGTCGAGTAGTTCACCATGAGGAGCGTCGATCTTGTTTGTGAAGAAGAAGGATGGGTCGCATCTGATGTGTATCAACTATCGGGAGCTTAATAAGCTAACAGTGAAGAACTGTTATCCACTCCCTAGGATCGACGATTTATTTGACCAGCTCCAGGGTGCATCTTGGTTTTCCAAGATTGATCTGCGTTCGGGTTATCATCAGATGAGGGTCAGAGAGTAGGATACGCAGAAGACGACCTTCCGAACTTGTTATGGCCATTATGAGTTTGTAGTGATGCCCTTAGGGCTCACCAACGTTGCAGCCACATTCATGGATCTCATGAATCGCTTATGCAAGCCTAAGCTGGATCAGTTTGTGATTGTGTTTATTAATGACATCCTGGTCTATTCCAAGACCTAGGAGCAGCATGAGGAGTATCTGAGAGAGGTATTGGCGACTTTGAGGGGAAAGAGGTTGTATGTGAAGTTCTTGAAGTGTGAGTTCTTGTTACGCGAGGTGCAGTTTCTGGGACACCTTGTCAACCAGAACGGTATTTTGGTCGATCTGGCCAAGGTTGAAGCAGTTATGAGGTGGGAGATTCCGAGTTCTCCATCTGAGATTCAGAGTTTCCTTGGATTGACGGGTTACTATCAGAGATTCATTTAGGATTTCTCCAAGATAGAGGTTCTTTTGAGTCGGTTGACGAAGAAGACTGTCACGTTTCGATGGGGGCCTCAGCAGTAGGCAACTTTTGAGACTCTGAGGCAGAGATTGTGTAAGGAACTAATTCTTACCTTGCTGGAGGGTTTTGAGGATTTTGTGGTGTATTGTGATGCATCTATCATGAGTTTAGGTACAATGCTGATGCAGTGGGGTCATGTGATCGCTTACGTTTCGAGGCAATTAAAGCCTCATGAGGCGAATTATCCTACGCATGATTTGGAGTTTGGGGCTATGGTGTTCGCCCTCAAGATTTGGAAACATTACCTCTATGGGGTCCATTAGACTATTTAAACGGATCACAAGAGTCTGAGTTATCTGAAGGATAATCTGAATCTGAATATGAGGAAGCGTATATGATTGGATATGGTGAAGGATTATGATTATGAGATCCTTTATCACTCCGGAAAGGCCAACGTGGTGGTTGATGCACTCAGCCGCAAGGCAGTTGCTGTCCCGATCAGGGATGTGTGTTTGAGGATGACAATGATTACCTCACTCTTAGAGCAGATTCGAGTGTCTCATATGAAGGAAGAGCACCAGAAAAGTAAGCGCATAGTAGGTCAGGTGGCTTTCTTTGAGTATGATAGCCAGGGATTATTAACCCTTCATCGAAGGGTGTGGGTTCCATATTGGGGTGGTGTGTGTCAGGTTTTGATGGAGGAGGCGTACAAGTCGAGATTCTCTATTCATCCCGGAGCGACAAAGATTTATAGAGATCCCCGGCTTGACTATTGGTGGCCATGCATGAAGCGAGACGTGGCCTTGTATGTAGAGAGGTGTTTGCCTTGCACGAAAGTCAAGTTCAAGCATCAGCAACCTCACGGAAAAATGGAGCCATCGGAAGTTCCTATTTGGAAATGGGAAGAGATTACGATGGATTTTATCACAAAATTGCCTCAGACGGCACACAGAGTAGATTTGATATGGGTCATCGTGGATCGATTAACCACGAGCGCGCGTTTTATTGTAATCCAGTAGAGTATTTTAGTCGAGAAGCTAGCTAATAAGGATGTCTGGTTTACTTCCAGGTTCTGAAAGAGATTCCACGAGGAGTTGGGTACTCGTCTACACTTCAGCACGGATTTCCACCCACAGACTGATAGTCAGAGCGAGCAGACTATCCACACAGTGGAGAACATGTTTCAGGAATGTGTACTAGATTTTGGCGGTAGTTGGGATATGTATATGTTGGATAAGGTGTCTAAGTCCATAACTATATTTGATATGTACTTTACCCGATTTAGCATGGTCCATTTGGGTTGCATTTCACCGGAACAATTTGTAAGGATGGACTTTTGAGAAGAGGATATTTATGATTTATTAATATATTATAAGTTCTAATATATTAATATGAAATCATTTTATTTAATTAGTATTGATCAAGAATTAATTTGGAATTAATTTTGTGATCAAAAGAGACTAATTAAATCATGGTATCTTATAGTATGGGCCAATGATTGTTTAGGATGGGTTAAACCAACATGGAAGTCCATGGATAGTCCATGGAGGTTTTTACCCATGGATCCTAAGTAATGTGAAAGGTCATGGGCATTAGGGTTTGCATGGATGTAACTCTAATCATGCCACACTATATAAAGAACTCCTTAGCTACCAAAATCGGCCACTAGAGTGTGTGTGTGTGCGTGAAGAGCAAACCGATTTTGTGTGCAAAGATATTCTCTCCCAAGTCTTCCAATTGTTGGTCGTGATTTGTGGTTCCATTTGAGGCATTCACATTATTGGTGCTAGGCTCTTAAAGCTCCAAGTAACAAGATACAAGGAAGGTATGCTACCTAAACTAGTTTTATTATACAAGTATCAAAGTTTTGTATACTAGTTAGGGTAACGCTTTGGAAAATCAAATTGCATGTATAATTAGAGAAAACATAGATCCAAAGCATTTAGGTTGTATGTGCACCTTAAGGTTGTTACAGTGCTCAAAACCCATCAGTGGTATTAGGGGTGAGCACTGGAACAGGGCATCCGCTTCCGAAACCGAAACCGCCTCGGAACCGTTGGTTCTGGAACCGGAATCGCCTTATGCGGTTCTGGTTCCGGTTCCTAAATTATTGGAACCGCCTTAAGCAGTTTCGGTTTCGGTTCTCATTTTTTCAGAACCGCTACCTGCCGCGTAACCGTCGGAACCGGTTTTTATATATATATATATATATATATATATATATATATATATATATATATATATATATATATATATATATATATATATATATATATATATATATAAACAAAGTCCGTTTATTGTTTTTAGAATCTACAACAATTAGTGGATACACATATAGTATTTATTTTACATTCTGTGGTTTGCCTCCTCACAATATTGGCATCAAAAAGTCCATTATTATCCTTCACTTAAAATGAATTTATAATATGGGCCATGTGCCAGGCCTACACTATATAAAATGATGCAAACAATAATACATGGGCTAAAAGATAAATACAAATACATACAATATGCATGTACACTAGTGGTGTACAAACCGTTTTTTTTTAAACCGGTTCGGTTCTTAAAACCGGTTAGGTTCAAGTCAATATGGTCAACACCGGTTCAAGGCTAAACCGGTTCGGCTTTAAACCGGTTCTTCAATAAAAATATATGAACTTTATAGACCGGTTCGGTTCCTCGAAAACCGGTTCAGGAGAAAACCTGTTCTTCAAACCGGTTCATTGGACTTTTGTGTTTCTTTCTTTGTTTTGTTGATTTAATTTAAAATGGAAAGCAAAAAAGGAGTTGCTTTATACTGTTGCTTTCCTGCAGAAAATAGAGTTTCACAGTAAGAAAGGATAAAAAGGAAAAAAGTCTGTATGCATAAAAGTACACGCATGTGTCGATCATGCATTTGTTCTTTAGTAGTCATGCCTCTGTCCATCATGCAATACATATATATATATATATATATATATATATATATATATATATATATATATATATATATATATATTTGAAGTAACTTTCCAGCAGAAAAAATAGTAATATATATATCGAGTTCCTTTCTCTAGTATTTTGCTTTTGGAGTTCCTTTGCCCGATGAAAGCAAACACGGGAGGTGGTGGCTCGGAGAAGCGGCAATAGCAGTGGTGGTTTATGGCGATGATTCCGGTGGAGATGGTGAAGGTAGGTGATGATGGTGGTGTTCGATGGCGATAAGGAGCTGTGATGATGACGGTTCTAAACTGGTCCCAGTAAACCAGTTCTAAATCGGGTTCCCACTAAACCGGTTCCAACATCTATAATCTTGAACCTGTCCAAACCGGAGGTTCGGTTCTCAAACCGGATCGGTTCTTCTTGAATCGGTTCACGTCAAACCGGTTTACCGGTTTATGAGGCGGTTCGGTTCCCGAACCGGTTTTTTTGTGCACGCCTAATGTACACTAACAAATCGAATTTCTTGTTGTAATAGATAAGCTGAATCACAATAAGAAGAACTTAGTGGAAAGCTAAAATGATTACTTGTTCTCTAATTGTCTTAAGAAAGCGATTCGTGAAACTGTGGAATCACAAATGATAGACTCTGCAAAATCTCACTAGTTTTTTGCATGGTTCTAAATAACGTGAGGCGTGATTTGGCGGCAAGGTAAAAGTTAAGTCATGACAAGCCTTGGCGAGCGATGACGTTTTTCAAGGCGTATATATATTAAAAGAGGTAAATCATATAATTATTGATTTTTATCAAGTATATCATGTTTTTAGAAATGTTATATTAATATTTAATACAAAAAGTTAACAAAAATTCAATTATTTTAGGTCCGATAAAAAAAATCAAAAAAAAAAACAAAAAAAACTCGCGTCTTGAAAAAAACTCGCGCCATATCGCGAAGGTGCGCCTTGACACGTTATTGAGTGTCACGCTTAACAAACCCGCCTTAGACGTTTTCGTAACGGCTACACCATGTCTCGCGCCATGGCACGCCTTGCGGGGCGCCATAGCACGTTTTTTAGAACCATGGTTTTTAGTTACACCATTTACAACAATAATTAAATTTATTTAATATTAGAATACATGGAATTTTCGGAACGTGTCATTTTTCTAATTGAAACAAAACATCTTTATTTTATTTAATGTTAGAATGCTTTATAATGTAATTTTTGTTATTCTTATTTTTTTAAAATTAGACGCCGGGTACCCGGAACCGGAACCGGTTCCGGCGGTTCCGGGAGCGGTTCCAAAATCTTAGGAACCGATGTAACTGGTTCCGGTTCCGGTTCCAACATCCTAGGAACCGCCGGTTCCGGTTCTGGTTCCAACAAATTCGGCCAGGTACCTGCCTATGCTCACCCCTAAGTGGTATCAGAGCCTAGGATTGTTTTCTATTATATTGTTACTGGAATATGATTTTCAAAGCAAAAAAATGTTGTCTCATAGCACAACTCGGCGAGTACATGAATCAACTCGACGAGTACATGAATCAACTCGACGAGTTGATGCATTTTGCCTTGGACTCGACGAGTCTAGTAGTGGGCTCGACGAGTTTGATGAGCAGACAACAGGTTTTCGGGTTTTTTTGGCCAGAATTGGATTAGGATCATTACCACAAACTGTTTTGAACCATTGAATATGTTTTTATGACATGGTAATGAGCATCCTAATCTAATTACAAGGTAATTATCATAATTTCAAGATTTGTATTAGTTAATATGATTATTCTAATTTCTTGAATATTGATGATATGAATTATCTTGTTCATATGAGTTTAATTAGATCATGCATGAATTATTTGATTATTGTGTTAATTAAATTAATAATCTAAATGGTTTTAATAGACTCCATAACTTGTCCTCAAGTTATGGAAAACCAAAAGTCTTCTCTTTAAAAGAGACATTAAACTGATAGGTTATAGAAAATGAAGAGACTCATTTTTAAAAGGCCATTAAACCTACATGTTATGGAGATGAAAAGTTTTGAAGAGTTTCAAAACTTGCCCTCAAGTTTTGGAATTTGTAAAGTCACACACATTAATACTTTAATTTCAAACCCTAGAATTTTAAAAGTTTAAAATTCAACCCTTATAGTATTATAATATTAAAAGTTTAATAATTATATATATATATATATATATATATATATATGTATGTATATATATATATATATATATATATATATATATATATGTATGTATGTATGTATGTATAAGATCAGTCAGTCTTACCGTTAGTAGGCCTCATTCACGAAGCTAATCTATAAGGGGGTATAAGGTTACTGCCTATAAAATGGCAGTTTAATGGGTGTCCACTCTCACCCACCGCTTCCTTGATTGGTGGAGGGTCGTTAGCCGAACGGGTAGGATAGGACACTAATTCTCATTTAGTATAATGATAATTATGAAGTAACTAAATGTTTTACAAATTCCCAATCTTAGTTACTTTAGGAAAATGTGAAATTGATGCTAACCCACAAAATTACACTTTGCACCTTACCAAGTCGTTAGTGGAGTGTGTGTGGTTAACCGACACAATAACATAGACTAGTAAGGGTGGCAAAGGGTGGCTTAATGTTTGTCATAGATCAGTGGAGCGTTTGTGGTTAACCGGCACATCGATTAGGTGATAAATGACATTAAGAGTACCAAGTATATTTGCATGGTTATTCACACCTTGTTTGTGATCCTCGGTATCCCAGTCACAAACTTGAAGGGCATAATCGAGATTTAAACATGCCATTGAAAATTTCAATGAATCTTAAAAAGAATCTAGGAATTTCAAGTCATTTAAAACCTAATAATCAATTTCGTTTTTCATGGTGGAAATTGGTAAATCCTCATTTAACTACCTTCAAATATTTTGCAACTTGGATTACAACATCCCTCTTCCAAATTGTAAAATATTGTGTTGGGTCCTAACCTTAATATTTCATTTGGGTGTTATATTAAGGACTCTTATTTAATCTAAACTTTGTATTTCTTTTTCAGATGTCCTCCAACAATGCTTCTGGCTCAAACCCTACTGGCTCCTTCTCTTTCATGAACCTTTGTGGGAGAGTCATCTTTGATGGGACTAATTTCAATGATTGGATTAGGAACATCGGGATGGTGACTCGCTATGAGGACAAGGAATATGTCCTAGACAGGGAGCTTAAGGTCATTGATGAGTCTTCTGCTACTCCTGAGGAGATTGTTGAGTACACTACCCATGAGAAGGATGCCACTAAGGTATCTTGTATCATGTTGGCTACCATGACAGCAAAACTCCAAAAGTCCTATGAGGATTTCTACCCTTATGCGATGCACCAAGACCTGATGGAAAGATACCATCAGAGTGCTCGTCAAGAGAGGTATGAAATCATCAGCTCCATGATAACAACTAAAATGAAGGATGGAGAGTCCATCACGGGCCACTTGCAGAAAATGCAAAGGTTTGTGGACCGTCTGCTGAAGTTGAATGTCAACTTCGATGAGGAGCTGGCCATAGATATTATTTGACATTCTCTACCTTCTTGTTATAATCAGTTTCGTATGACTTATCATATGAATAAGGAGGAGGTCACCCTTAGCAAGCTTCAGGGACTTTTGAGGACTGCTGAAAGTAGTCTCAAAGGTAAAAATGTTGTTACCACTCCTACTACTGCCCTTTTTCTGGCAATCTGGAAAGGTAAAGGGAAGAAGAGGAAGACCCCTACTAAGGGTCACAAGGGAAAGTCTCTTGATGGGTCCTCTTCTAGTGGAACTAAAGTTAGTTCTGCTACTCCCTCCACCAACCCAAAAGAAGCAGAGTGCTTCTATTGTCATGAAAAGGGGTGAAGCTGCCCCAAGTACTTGCAGGATGTTAGGGATGGGAAAGTAAAACCCACCCATGCAGGTATTTGCACTATATTGTCTAATAACTCACCACATACTAATTCTTGGGCCCTTGATACAGGTTGTGGAATTCACAATTGTTCTGATTTGCAGGGACTAAAAAGAGGTAAGGATGTGGATCACGGGAAGATAAACTTGATCATGGGGAATAGGCAAGCTTCACCTGTCACCAAGATTGGAGTTTATACTTTATTGCTTAGTAATGGGTTACAGTTAGATTTGAATAATTGCTGTTACTCGTCTGAATTGGCGAGAAATATTATTTCCTTTCATGGTTTGTACAAACAAGGATTTAGTTTTTCGTTTGATAATGAAAGTGGTGATATTAATGCTTTTTATAATGATGTATGTTATTTTAAAGCATTTCCTTGTAATGGTATATATGAAACTGTGTTGGTTGTAGACAACTTAGGAAATATTGTATTGCATATTGATTCTTCCACTAGTTTGGATAAAGTATCCTTGTGGCATTGCCGTCTTGGGCATGTCAACAAGAAGCACATAGGACAACTCCAAAAGGCTGGAGTCTTGGAATCATTTGACATAAAGTCAGATGATAGTTGTGAATCTTGTTTGCTTGGAAAGATGACCAAGTCACCCTTCACTGGTACTTGTGAAAGGGGTGAAGGTTTGTTGGACCTCATACACACAGATGTGTGTGGACCCTTCAAAACCACCACAAGGGATGCTAACCACTTCTATGTGATTTTACTGATGATTACAGCATATACGGCTATATCTACTTAATCAAGAATAAGTCAGAAACCTTTGAAAAGTTCAAACAGTTTAAACAGGAAGTGTAGAATCAGCTGGGCAGGAAGATAAATATGCTCCGATCCGATCGGGGTGGTGATTATCTTAGTAACGAGTTCCTTAACTATCTTAAGGAATGTGGAATTGTTTCACAATTGACACCTCCTAGGACACCACAGCTTAATGGTGTGGCTGAGAGGCGCAATCGAACCTTGTTGGACATGGTTCGTTCCATGATGAGTCGAGCTTCGTTACCTATCTCATTTTGGGGGTATGCCTTAGAGACTACCGCCCATATCCTTAATCTAGTCCCTACTAAAAAGGTTGCCAAAAAACCTCACGAGATGTGGACAGGGAAAGTTACCTCGTTAGCACACATCAAGGTTTGGGGTTGCGAGGCTTTCGTGATACGTGAGACTCATGACAAGATTGAACCTCGTAGTGAGCGGTGTATTTTCATCGGCTACCCACAGAGATCCTTCGATTATCTCTTCTACAGACCGAGTGGGAGGAAAAGTGACCAAGGAAACAATGGGAGGCAAATTGACCTTGAAGAGCTTCAAGAGTCAAGCGGTGAAGGAACCTCAAACACTAGCGATCAACCCGAGGAGGAAAATCCTGTTGAACCAATTGACGAATCTGTACCTCTGAGGCGTTCCACTAGAGTTAGGAATACACCTGAGTTTTATGGTTTCCATATTACTACAAAAGGTGATACATTTATCAGTGATAGTACACTGGTAAATTTGGATGAACCTAACAACTACAAGGAAGCCATGGCAGGCCATGAGTCTGCAAAGTGGAAAGAGGCTATGGACAGCGAGATTCAGTCCATGTATGACAATCAAGTTTGGAACTTGGTTGACAATGTATCGGGTCGTAAGACAGTCGGGTGCAAATGGATCTTCAAGAAGAAGACCGACATGGATGGGAAAGTACACACATATAAGGCGTGACTGGTTGTGAAGGGCTTTACTCAAACCCTAGGAGTTGACTATGATGAGACCTTCTCACCAGTAGTGAAGATTAAATCAATTAGGGTTATGCTAGCCATAGATGAATTACATGATTATGAAATATGGCAAATGGATGTCAAAACCGCTTTCCTTAATGGAAAGTTGACTGAGGATGTTTACATGAGTCAGCCAGAGGGTTTTTTCGATGCAAAGTACCCTAATAGAATGTGTAAGCTTGAGAAATCCATTTATGGATTGAAACAAGCATCTCGCAGATGGAATCTTTGTTTCGATGAGAAAGTCAAATAGTTTGGCTTTTCAAGAAGCGAGGATGAGTCCTTTGTATATGTCAGAGCTAGTGGGAGTATAGTTAGCTTTTTGGTACTGTATGTGGATGACATACTGCTCATAGGAAATGACATTCCAACCTTGCAGGAGGAGAAATCCTGGCTTGGGAAGTGTTTCGCTATGAAGGACCTTGGAGAAGCTGTCTATATCCTAGGGATAAGGATATTGAGAGACAGGAGTAAAAGACTAATTGGACTTAGTCAAAGTACCTACTTGGACAAGGTGATGAAGAGGTTCAACATGCAGAATTGAAAGAAAGGAGACTTACCGATCCAAAGCAATCCCAAACTGAGTAAGACTCAGAGTTCGAGTACAGAGGATGAGATAGCTAAGATGAGTCGATTACCATATGCTTCCGCAGTCGGCTCGATCATGTATGTTATGACTTTTGGATTAATGT
Organism: Lactuca virosa; assembly: GCF_052849685.1. Lineage (NCBI taxonomy): Eukaryota > Viridiplantae > Streptophyta > Magnoliopsida > Asterales > Asteraceae > Lactuca > Lactuca virosa. Next base: position 170,342,818 of record NC_136427.1, on the reverse strand, counting down.
CTAAGTCCATAACTATCATTGGTTAGACTTGACCCGACCCGACATGGTCCATTTGGGTTGCATGGCATCATGCATTTGGATAGACTATAATGAGAGAAATAACACTTAAGGTTGGTTAATATATTATAAGTTCTAATATATTAATAAGGTTATTTAATTAGTATTGATCAAGAATTAATTTGGAATTAATTAAGTGATCAAAAGGAGACTAATTAAATATATGGGTTGATTGTGTAAATCATTCATTCTTATATATGTGGGCTTGTGATCCAAGATTCCTTATGTTGGACTAAGTCCATGGGGTGACCCATGGATACTCCATGGAGGTTAAAATCCATGGAGAATAAGGAATGGGTAAAGTTATGAGTTACATGGTGTAACCCTAATAGCCACCATATAAAAGAATCCTATGGCTCAAGAAATCGTGCACTAATGTGTGAGAGTGAGGGCTAGACGATTTCAAGGAGTGTTCAAGTTTCTCTCAAGTTATTCCAAGTGTATTTGGTGTTGTGTGAACCATTTGAGGTGTCACACTTGGGGCACTAGGCACTCAAGCTTAATTAAGACATTCTACATCAAAGAGGTATGTATTCTATCTTGTTATATTTATTATTTTGTATGCTAGATTAGGATAATACCTTGGATGTTCATAATTGTATGTATAATAGAGAAAACATAGATCCAAGGTATTTAGGGTTGCATGTACACTTAGGAGTGTTAGAATGCTCATAACCCAACAGTGGTATCAGAGCCTAGGCTTGTTTTCTTGTTATACTTGCAAAAGTAGCTGAAAAATCGAGTTGGATGCATATATTCGATTGTTTTGGCTGGAATTGGACTAGGAACATTACCCTAAGATGTTTTTGGACTTATAAACTTGTTTTTGATGTGGTAATGTTCATGCTAATCCAATTTCTAAGATAATTGTCATACTTTCAAGATTTGTATTAGTTTGTATGTTCATGCTAATTTCTTGAAGATTGATAATTTGAATTATCTTGTTCTTATGAGGTTCTTAGATTAATAGAAAAGTTGTGTGAAATAGTTGTTTTCAATCCATTTTAATCTAAGAGTTGATTCCAAAGTGTGTTTTTTGTAACTTGTCCTCAAGTTATATGAAAAGTCACATTTAAGAATCATAAAACTCATAAAAGTTGGCAAAGGTTACAAAATGAAGAGTCTAGTTCTAATTAAATGGTTTTATGACTCCATAACTTGTCCTCAAGTTATGGAGGTTCAAGAGTCTCTTCATTAAATTAAAAAAAAAGTGTAACCTTAATTAGTTCCATAAGTTACAATAAAAAAAAAGTTATTTTTTTTATTAATTAGTTTAAAGTCTTCCATAACTTGTCCTCAAGTTATGAAACTTGAAGAGTTTTTTTTTAATTAAAACTACTTTAAACTCATAAGTTATGGAATTAATTAGTTTTGAATAGTTTCAAAACTTGCCCTCAAGTTTTGGAATTTGAAAAGTTTTCACTTATGAATACTTTAATTCCAAGTTAGCCCTTAGAATTTTAAAAGTTAAAATTCAACCCTTATACTTTATAATATTATAAGTTAATAATATTTATATATATGTATAAGAGTAAAGTCAGTCTTACCGTTAGTAGGCCTCATTCACGAAGCCGGTCTATAAGGGTGGTATAAGGTTACTGCCTATAAAATGGCAGTTTAATGGGTGTCCACTCTCACCCACCGCTTCCTTGACTGGTGGAGGGTCGTTAGCCGAACGGGTAGGACAAGTACTATAATTCTCCTTTCATTAAAAGTATTAATGATAAATACTAAATAACTAAACTCTTATTAATACCCAATCTTAGTTACTTAGGAAAATGTGAATTTGGTGCTAACCCATGAAATTACACTTTGCACTTTGCTTAAGTCGTTAGTGGAGCGTGTGTGGTTAACCGGCACACTAACCTGGACTTAACAAGGTAGGCAAAGGGTAACTTAATATTTATCATAGTATCGGTGGAGCGTGTGTGGTTAACCGGCACACTTAAGGGGTAAATATTAAGGGTACCAAGTACATTTGCATGGTTATTCACACCTTGTTTTGTGATCCTCGGCATCCCAGTCACAAAACCTGAAGGGCACACTCGAGATTGAAACATGCCTTTGAACAGTTCAATGAATCTCAAAGATCTAGCACTTTCAAATCCAATTAAAACCTAATAAATTATTTCATTTTTCATGGTGGAAATTGGTGAATCGTCATTCACCTACCTTCAAATATTTTATAGCTTGGATTACAGCATCCCTCTTCTAAGTTATAAAATAGTTTGTTGGGTCCTAGCCTTAATATTTCATATTGGGTGTCATATTAAGGACTTTAAATCAACTATCTTGAATATCTCCCAAAAAGATGTCTGGTCCAGACATTTATGATTTTCCCAAATCTCTTGAAACAAGCTTTCCTAAATGAAGATGATGTCCCATGGATATCATACTTCTTTCACCTCCTCCAATTATTCTCCCTAACCCACAAGTTCCTAAAAGTTTAAGGTCACTCAAACCCTATTGGCAAGGCAAGGTCTAGGTGTGATCACATCTTGGAGATGTAGTCACATATTGACAAGCCGAGAGAGTTGGGTGTCAAAGTCTTGAGAAAGTTGGTGGCTCAACTACTTTCTAAGTCACATAGTGAGTTCTTTTGGGAATCCTATGAAACAGACTAAGACAAGACCCTTAATGATCTTATCTATTTGCTAAGATCAACTTCCTAAAACGCTATGGACATTGACAATGATGACATTGGATATCCAGTAAAGCTCTCTCTTCCCAATGGAAAGGGATCGGCCATAGTCAACTCGGTTGACCCAATGGTAAAGAGAGAGGCGAAGTCTGAGATAGTCCCATTATCAAGGGTCCATATGTAACTATTGCCAAAGGAAGGGGCATTGGTTACGAAGCTGCCAAATTTACCTAAGGATGTTAAAGTCAATAAGTTTGGCTCTACTTCAGGTAAAGTCCATTGTCTAACTCTATTAAGTACATGCTGATTCTGATCGCGAAGATGGATTTCAATCGCATGGTTCGGTGATCACAATTTTGGGCTATTACTTAAGAGTTATGATATTTATATTGCTTAGGAATAGATAACAACAAGGTTTTCATATGGATTGTAAGGATAAGTTTTTCCGCAAAGTTTTAAAATAAAAGAAAAAGGTTTTGATTTTATTTATTTTAAGTATCCTTACAATGGCATTTGTGAAAAGTTGTTGCTTATAAGATTCCATTGATAGCAATATTGGAAAAATGGATTTGATTCTTTCGGTTGTGGTAGTGTCTAATATTACCAAATAAGGAAAGATTCTCATCACCCAAGGTTCAATTGGACCGAAACTTGGAATCATGCAAGTTGTATAGTATGATGAATGAGAACTTTCGGCTTGGAAAATTAAGACTAATTCTTTATGTGAATAAGGAAAGGACTAAGGGATCGAGTACACATTCTTGTGCACTGGTCAAGTCCACCACAAAAGATCAAGAAGACTATTCGTCATGATTTACTTAAGTTCGGTAAATATGGTTATACTTATAAGTTTAAGTATAAGTCTGTAGCATTGGAGAAGTTTCAATGTGAGACAGAACGAATAAGAAGAATCAAAGTATGGCAGAAAGATAAAAGTTTCTCAAATCTGAAAAGATGGGAGAGTACTTTAGTATCATGTTTATGATCATCTTAATGATTAAGATACCATATCACAATTGGTCCTCTAAAGTCAAGAAGAGGAGTCATGAATTGTTGAAATGGTTAAATCAAAAAGATGAGTCATACTTCGTTCCAAAACAATTCTTAGAGTCATACTCCAAGATTGTAACTTGAGTGACATATCTTAAAGAGGGTTTGTTAACACTAGTCAAATGTAAGAGTAAAAGGTTATCTACTCTTGTACATTTGAAATTGGTAAGTTGTGATGTTTTGGATAAAACAGAGACCAACTTAGGCCAATTGTGTAAAGTGTTAGTCTTGATAAAGAATCCGCACTATCTCTTGAATATTTGACAAGGGAGTCTTATATGTCAAGAAGACAGTGGGAGTCTTAAAGCTCTTGAAAGTTTCAAGACTTAATCAAGAATAAAACCTAAAGTCCTTCACTAGCACACGACTTGAGGTTTATAACCTATCGTGTTGAAATTTTTGTGCCTATTCAAGTTGGCTTTGCATAGGAGTTCTGAGAGTTCTCAATTGGTTGCACAACTACTTGGAAGCAATGGCAGGCACCTGAGCTGCCAAATGGCAAGAATTTAAGATTGCACAAGTTTAATCAATATGAGTTTGGATTTGTCACTAACCTTGTCTTGTCATTATGGTTTTGACAAATTCACATGGATAAGAACACATACACTATTAAATCTAAGTGTCATAAGGTTTCTCTCCGATTCATGAAAATGATGGTGAGGAAACACTTTCACTAAGTAGATTTTAGCTAGATAACAATTGTGATATTTGCATTCTCAAAGTCGTTAGTGGAGCGTGTGTGGTTTACCGGCTCCCTAACATGGACTTGTGAGAAGTGGCAAAGGTCTAAACAATTGAGACTATGATTACGGCATCCCTTTTCATAGTTCTAAAATTGTTTAGACACACATGTGAGCTATCTAAGAGAGGTGTATGATTTTGATAAAGTTTTATCAAAACAATCTAGTATCAGAAATCTGAACTTTGGTAAGAAAGTCAGTTGATTTCTGAGTACATGTCAAAGCTAGTGGGAGCATAAGTGTTATGATAATAATCATCATGTTAGTGGGAGCATGATAATTATGACAAAGGTTGCAAGTTAGCAATGTTAATTATAGAAAACAAAAGTTTCAATTCGTGAGGTTGCAGGGGTTGAAAAAGTTGTTTTGCTATAATTAAGGGAGAGGAAATTATACTTCATTTCAATTCTAAAAGCTTAGATTGAGATTTTAATCGTATTTAATCAAGGATATATATATATATATATATATATATATATATATATATATATATATATATATATATGAATTTCATGTTGGAATGGCTCAACATAAGGAAATTCTATATATGGGTCCATTATTTGCGTTCTAAAATTCGATTATGATTACGACATCCCTTTTCATAATCTGAATTTTGAGAACTTGGCAAATTGAAATGGAAATATTATAGCAAAAGACTGGTTTATTCTTTATGTGAGACATCATGAATCGTGTCCCATATGCTTCGGATATAGGATCGATTACATGTGCTATATTCATCCTTTCTAAAATTTTCCAAATGCCTGGGGCATTATGAAGGGAAAAGGTCTAGAATTGGATATGACTAAAATGATTAAGCAATTGTCGAGGACAATCTAAGGTTTACCAAAGATTGGTTGCTCAAGGACAGTTGGAAGTATAATGTTAATTCTGGAAGGACCATATTGACATAATTTGTAAGGAGGCAACTCTTGTTCAGAAGTGATAGTCAAAATGGAATATGGAAATGTTTCAAATTTAGAAATTATTCAATCTGTGTAAGATTAGGAAACTTAATGAAAGAAGGATGTTTCCAAGGAGCTGATCTCCTTTGGAATGCTCTGTAATGATTGTTGTCAAGTCTTTCTGACTTCGTGCATAATCATTAAGAGGATCAATGTATATAAGTTTAGAATCTAACAGATTTCAGTAAATGGCATGAATTTGGAATTCTTGCATTTGCAGTAAGGATTTGGGACTGTGAAAAGATGATCATTGGAGTGATGTTCGATTGATCTATTTTACAAAGTAAAGATCATAGCCAAACATAGTATGCATACTTGGTGTATGGCATGACTAGTGTTTAGAAAACATAGTGTACATGCTTGGAGCATGGGACAATTATTGTTTTAAATTCAAGTATAAAGTTGATAAAACCGAAACAATGAATAATGAGTAATCAGTATGGTGATAAATAAAAGTGTTTATTGATATTCATAGAGTTTGATACCATATTTGATTCATTTATTCTTGTGTTTCACTTTGCATGTTTTGACTTCCAGAATAACTAAGTCGCTCTTCCTGAATGATTAAGTTATTCAAACCATCCATAGTCGGTCATATGTTGGAAGTAGATATGAATCAAGACTGTCATGGGTTGGTTTGTAGAGGTCCAAGTTGGTGGACAAAGTGGTGCTACAACACTCATGAGTGCTCATAAGTTCTGAGTATTGGATTCAACCCGCGCTCATTTGAATCACTTCATGGATTTTATCACGAGTGATCATGAGACGATAATATCTTATATTCTTCAAACCTAGAGATATGAGTTGTTACTATGAGTTGGTTATACATTGATTGCACGAAAACGCATTGGTAACTCGATGTTATAAAACGTGCCTTTGTGTATGATTCAACAAGTAGTAGAACAAGCCATATGAGTCGAATTTTATCCATTCCTTTTACCTTCGGGATAAAAGCGATATATGTGGGCCCCTCGATGATTTAAAGATGATACATGTGAGTGCTTGGCCAAGCCAGGACTGATTTGATTTGTTCAATCAGTCAGTCATCATGAATCGGAAATCGGGAAACAACAAATGGACAGAGAGAATGATTGATAATCCATGTCTCAGTCCATATGATATCTAGAATGGAGGAATATATGATCCCTTATCTAATGGACAAGTCATTGACAAAGGTCAGAGTTCATCGACAAGGTCAGAGTTCGACAGAAGCTTTTGAGAGCTACGATTGCCAGTCGGTTCTTGAAGTCATACGCAATAATAGTTTTAGACTTATCCAAGTGGGAGACTGTTGGATTAATGTCTAAGTCCATAACTATAATTGGTTAGACTTGACCCGACCCGGCATGGTCCATTTGGGTTGCATGGCATCATGCATTTGGATAGACTATAATGAGAGAAATAACACTTAAGGTTGGTTAATATATTATAAGTTCTAATATATTAATAAGGTTATTTAATTAGTATTGATCAAGAATTAATTTGGAATTAATTAAGTGATCAAAAGGAGACTAATTAAATATATGGGTTGATTGTGTAAATCATTCATTCTTATATATGTGGGCTTGTGATCCAAGATTCTTATGTTGGACTAAGTCCATGGGGTGACCCATGGATACTCCATGGAGGTTAAAATCCATGGAGCATAAGGAATGGGTAAAGTTATGAGTTACATGGTGTAACCCTAATAGCCACCATATAAAAGAATCCTATGGCTCAAGAAATCATGCACTAATGTGTGAGAGTGAGGGCTAGACGATTTCAAGGAGTGTTCAAGTTTCTCTCAAGTTATTCCAAGTGTATTTGGTGTTGTGTGAACCATTTGAGGTGTCACACTTGGGGCACTAGGCACTCAAGCTTAATTAAGACATTCTACATCAAAGAGGTATGTATTCTATCTTGTTATATTTATTATTTTGTATGCTAGATTAGGATAATACCTTGGATGTTCATAATTGTATGTATAATAGAGAAAACATAGATCCAAGGTATTTAGGGTTGCATGTACACTTAGGAGTGTTAGAATGCTCATAACCCAACAATGACTTGTACTCGCCCAGACGTGGCCTTTGCTTTGAGCATGGTCAGCAGATATCAGGGGTACCTTGGCAAGACTTACTAGATTGTGGTAAAGAATATTCTCAAGTACCTACGAAGGACTAAGGACTGGGTTCTTATCCTCGGTGGGAGTGATGACTTGAGAGTGACAGGGTATAGTGACGTCAGCTTTCAAACCGATAGAGATAATTCCACTCTCCGTCGGACTGGGTATTTACCCCGAATGGAGGAGTAGTTACTTGGAAAAGTTCCAAGCAGGAGACTGTAGCTGATTCAACGTGTGAAGCAGAGTACATAGCAACAAGCGAAGCAGCGAAGGAGGTGATATGGCTGAAGAACTTCATTGGAGACCTTAGAGTTGTACCGACTATAAAGGAGCCTATGGAGATTTTCTGTGATAGCGATAGTGCGGTTGCCTTAGCCAAGGAACCAAGGGGTCATGGAAGATCCAGACACATTGACAGAAAATATCACTTCATAAGACACAAGATAGAAGAAGGACTCCTCGTAGCAAAGAGGGTATCGTCAGAGGAGAACCCAACAGATCCCCTCACGAAGGGACTGAGTAGGGTTAAGCATTTGCAGCATGCGAGGCGCGTCTGGCTGAAGGACGATATTAGTCTTAATGATTAGATAGCTATTTTTGAAACGTGTAAAATGTAATTGACATTTGATGATTAAATAAAAGTTGTTGTTTATTTATGAGTGAACTTACTATCTTGTGTCAATTGTTTACTATTGTTTTCAATTTTGCATGTTTTGACTTCCAGGATAATAAGATTATTCAAACTATCCACGGTCGATCATACTTTGGAAGTAGGTATTGAAGCAAGACTGTCATGAATTGGGCTTGTAGATGTCTGAAGTGTTTAGACATACCAAAAGTTGCTACAACATTCATGAGTGCTCATAAGTTCTGAGTATTGGATTAAACCCACGCTCACTAGTATCACTTCATGGAATTTATCTCGACTGATCGTGAGACGGTAATATCATATAAGCCTTCAAACCAAGACATATGAGTTGTTGACTATTAGTTGGTTGTATATTGATAGTACGAAAATGCATCAGTAACTTGATGTTATAAAACGTGTTATTGTGTATGATTTGGCGAATAGTTAGTACAAGCATATGAGTCAAAGTTTATATGTTCCTTTTAGTCCTTGGAGGATTAGAAGCGATATCTTGAGCCCCTCGATGATTTTATTTTGACTTATGTGTCGGGCCCGGTCAGAACTAAATTGATGTGTTCGATTAAGTTCTATGCCAAACAAATCGAAAATTAGGAAACAAACTGTTGGACAATAAGTATGACATTGTTCCATGTATTTGTCCGGCTGATAACTTGAGAACAGAGGATTATATGATCACTTATCTAAAATGGCACGTCTTAGTTCGACAAGGTTTTAAGAGCTACGATTGTTGGTCGGTTCCTGAAGTCGTACTTGCAATTATAGTTATTAGACTTATCCAAGTGGGAGACTATTGGATAAGGTTTCTTAGTCCATAACTATATTTGGTATGTACTTGACCCGATTTAGCATGGTCCATTTGGGTTGCATTTTCACCGGAACAATTTGTAAGGATGGACTTTTGAGAAGAGGATATTTATGATTTATTAATATATTATAAGTTCTAATATATTAATATGAAATCATATTATTTAATTAGTATTGATCAAGAATTAATTTGGAATTAATTTTGTGATCAAAAGAGACTAATTAAATCATGGATTCTTAAAGTATGGGCCAATGATTATTTAGAATGGGCTAAACCAAGATGGAAGTCCATGGAGGTTTTTATCCATGGATCCTAAGTAATGTGAAAGGTCATGGGCATTAGGGTTTGCATGGATGTAACCCTAATCATGCCACACTATATAAAGAACTCCTTAGCTACCAAAATCGGCCACTAGAATGTGTGTGTGAAGAGCAAACCGATTTTGTGTGCAAAGATATTCTCTCCCAAGTCTTCCAATTGTTGGTGGTGATTTGTGGTCCCATTTGAGGCATTCACATTATTGGTGCTAGGCTCTTAAATCTCCAAGTAACAAGCTACAAGAAAGGTATGTTACCTAAACTAGTTTTATTATACAAGTATCAAAGTTTTTTATGCTAGTTAGGGTAATGCTTTGAAAAATCAAATTGCATGTATAATTAGAGAAAACATAGATCCAAAGCATTTAGGGTTGTATGTGCACCTTAAGGTTGTTAGAGTGCTCAAAACCCATCAGTATCTTCCTTTGGCGGAATTTTCGTATAACAACAGTTATCACGACAACATTGATCGACCTCCTTTTGATATGCTCTATGGTAGGAAGTGTAGGACCCCAATATGTTGGGGTGAAGTCGGACAACGGATCATGGGGAGTACGGAGGTGGTACTCAAAACGACGGGATTGATTCAGCAAGTTCGCAACAGACTTCAGACAACACAGAGCCGACAGAAGAGCTGCGCAGATAGACGCCTGTCATACTTAGAGTTTCAGGTTGGGTATATGGTACTCCTGAAGGTTTCACCTTGGAAAGGTGTCACCATGGAAAGCTGTCATCCGATTCAGGAAGCGGGGTAAGTTAGGCCCCATGTCTATTGGTCCTTTCAGGGTGTTAGCCTGGGTGGGTAGGGTTGCTTATCGTTTGGATCTTCCGGAGGAGCTCAATTATATCCATAGCACTTTTCATGTCTCTCAACTGCAAAAATGTTTGGTTGATGATTCCACAGTGGTTCCATTGGAGTACATTCAGGTGGATGATCATCTTAATTATATGGCGAGACCAGTGGCGATCCTTGACATGAGGACGAAGACTCTACGAAACAAGGTTGTGGACCTCATGAAGGTGCAGTGGAAGCACCGAAAGGGTTTTGAGTGGACGTGGGAGCCTGAGGACAAGATGAGTGAGCATTACCCAAAATTATTTGCAGCAGCGGACTTCGAGGAGGTAGTCTAATTCAAGTTTGGGGAGAATTTGTACACACGATTCAAGGTATCTTTCATTTTGACCTTTGGTGTGAATATAATTTGCAAATTTGGTCCTAAGGGGCATTATTGTAATTTTTGGGAAAGATACGCATAAGTTGGACATACCTTTAGTACGCATGGCGTATGTGATCAGGGGACAAACCCTAATTTTAAGGTTTGTACCCTATTTAAGCAACCTTATGCCCAAGGTTTCCTCCTTACCAGCCCCCATATCCTCTTTTGAGTCCCATTTCGAAACCTTAACCCTTTTCTAGAGAGAGTTGACATTTATATGTGTTTGGTGTATCTTCAAGAAGAAGAAGAAGCTTGGTTGAGGATCATTAATCAAGAAGGACCTTTTAGATCCAGATTATATCCATCATTTTCAGCTTTATAAAGGTATAAAGCTTTAACCTTGCTCATTCAATGCTTAGATCTAGATCTAGTGAAGTTTTGGTCACTTTTTGGTCCCATGAATGAGATCTACTGGGAATTTACCACTCCCGAAGTTATGAGTTGCTCCTCTTGATGTTTTTGAGATCCTTATTCCATAAAGTTAGCATCTTAATAGTTGAGGATCAACCATGCATGGGTATATGTCCATTTGGTGAAAGTAGGATGTTAAATATAAGGTTTGAGTCCATCTGAGCCATCTAAATGTATCAAGTTAGTGACATTATGGGTTAAGACGTTCCCCAAGGTCTGGATCTGAAATATGGACATTTGGTCTTAAGCATTAAGTGCTTAATGGTCAAAATGGGTTGAATGGGGCGTACGTTAGGCATACGAAAGCGTACGTTGTGCGTATGCGCCTGGATCCCCGATTTTGTGTAGCAACCTAGTATGTCGGGCGTACTAAGGGAACGCTTAGCGTACTCGACCTGGACTTGGGCTTTTGATTTTTGGGCTGCCTTTGGACTTTAGAGTTTTGGTACCTTGTTGGGCCACAAGTCTTTTGAGTTGGGACACTATTAAGCCTTGGGCTTATATTGGGCCTTGAGTATCTTTTGGAATTGGGCTTTTAAGTGACATTAAGTTGGGCCACAGTTTTTGGTCTAATTGAAAGGAAGGGTAAAATGGTCTTTTATCCTGGGAGTTAGGATTAGTGAGTTAGATTCTCGGTTATGGTTTATAACCTAATTATTGATTAAGGTTGTTTTTGTTTGCTTAGCATTGGGATTCTCCGGTTTAGTAGCCTGAGCATTTACTCGATTGTCAGCGGACTAAGGTGAGTTTGCTCACTATACTATAGGACACTAGGGATTGTATGTGCTTGTAGTCTTTGTGACTCCTGTTGTATGTGTTTTATGCATGTTTGCTATATGTATGTGGGGTGAAATAGACCCGAGAGTGAAATAAATCGATACATCCTTATGCTGACATATGAGTTGAAATAGACTAGGGGTGAAATAGAATCGGTACTTCCTTGTGCTGACATGTGAGTTGAAATAGACTCGGGGTGAAATAGACCCAGGGGTGAAATAGACCCGATATAGCCTTGAGCTGACGTATATGTATGGTATTCGGTATTTTGGGGAACTCACTAAGCTTTGTGCTTACGGCTTTCAGTTTATGTTTCAAGTACTTCTGGATCGAAGGGGAAGAGCTCGGGATGATCGCATTGCACACACCATGATTTTCCACTTTATTGACTCTTATGTACTTTTGGGATGTTTATTGATACTCTCTGAATACTTTATGGTTTCTACAAACATGTTTAGTTGATGGTTTATTTAATATATAAACAAAAAAATGGTATTGAGTTTTGGGACGTTACAAATTCTCTTCACAATTTGGCTACGGAAAGAAGATTGAATTTAAATAGAGGGACATAAAGAACATGATGAAGTATGACAGATTCAGATAAGACAACACTCCTAAACTCATAAGCATTAGTTTGTTGACCATTTGGTAAAGTTATCCGAATAGGATTTTTGAGCTTGTGAATGTTAATATGAGTAGATTTATTGAAACACATATGATCACTGGCTCATGAATCTATTATCCATGTCATTGTATTAGTTTCAATGCAATGACATTTAGGGGTCGTTTGATAGTTGCTAACTGGGTTAGAGTTGACTGGGTTAGAAGTTGACTGGGTTAACTTCTGACTGAAACTTGTTATTTGATTTTTCAACTGACTGACTGTGCAAAATGACCATATTACCCTCAAACAACATTTTTTATAATAATTCATTTATAATTTACAATTTAATTTATAGCATTACATAGTGAATACGTACAAAATTTACATTCAACACACACATACATATAATCACACCACCATCTTTACCCAAGATCTTGCTTTTATAAAGCTCTTAATCATTCAAATTGCACATCTCACTTGTCATCTTTTCCCTTTTTCTCTTCTGTATTCAACATTCTGTTTATAAAAGTTGGCATGCCTAGCCAAAACAGATGGAATCCCCGAGTAGAATCAGATCCCACTGGAAGGAATGGAATCAAGGATTCCCATAGAAACCATAATGTAACCATGTAATCGGAATAGTTTGTGAAGTGTAACATATGCCATAAACTTGAACCCATCACTAACACATATGGGTAAATCTTGTTTCTTTTGAATTCTGTAATGACATGACTGAGATTAGTAGCGTAAGGTGCCCAAATAAAGTCTAATTTCATCCCAATTTCTTCATCCACGATATGATAATCACTATGTCTCTTAAACAAATCCTTCTGAATCGATTCCATTTCATCTAAACTCAAAACCAAATCTAACGACACTATAAACAATCGCGCTTGTGAATCGCCTGCGACAATGACCCATGGATCCGACTCAATTTCTGGAAATCACAATCACGTTTTTGTCCCAAATCAGATAGGTTTGTCCTGACTCGGTTTATGGATCCGACTCGGGTTTTGGGTTTGTAGGTTTGGAGTAACAACAGCAATACGATACTGATGCATGATTCCATTTGAAATTGATAGAATTGAAGAAGAAGAATAAGAAGAAGAAGAAAAAGAAGAAGAGATGAGGAGTAATTATGAAGGAAAAAATAAATACCTTATGAAGGAAATCAATTGTGAGTTGTAACATATGATTGTGTCGTCGATGATGACGAGAACAAGGCAGGAGAATGGCGACGTTGGAGGAGGCTGATGGCGTTCATTCATAAGTTTGGTGACGATGAAGAAAAAGCGTGAAGGAGCGATCAGGAAGAGGAAAACGAGAAGGGAAAATGTGGGCAAATGAAGTTAAGTCTCGGTCAGCGTTAGTTTTTTACCTTACCGAGTCAGATCAATTTTGCTGACTGAGACCGGGTCAGCTGCCTGATCAACACAAATCAAACATTCTGATCGGACCGAGTCAGACAAAAACGTCTGACCGGACCCGGTCATCACCAAATCAAACAAGCCCTTAATTGGATAATCATAAATATCTTGGGAGAATAAAGCATTACCAGCCAAATTTGCAGAGGCTTGTGAAGAATTTTGTCCAATATTGTTATCATTAAGCTTGCTCAACAGTGAACACAATTGATGATACTGGTCATTGGAGAGTTCTTGCATGGAATCAGTCGAAGTTTGAGATTCTTTAGGATCATCTTGTGAGGTAAATTGATCAAACACATTAGCAGCAGCCTTGTTCTTGTTGAACTTAAAATCCTTTGTGAATCCAATTAGTCTATAGCATTTATTTGCTTATTCAAGTAAGAAGTGTGATGGAGATTGTACCTCACGTTGTTTCTGTTGAATGAGAAGAGAATAAGACTTGGTAATTGTGGGAAGAGGATTCCTCATCATAATACTTCCTCTAATGGCACTGTAATCTCCATTTTTCCCCTTGAGAAATTTCATAAGCTTTTGATTTTGTTAAAGTTCTTGCATCTCATAAGTTGCATACCAAGTGCAGTTTGGGATAATAGAAAGAGCACTTAATTCATCCCAATATTTCTTCAATTTGGTGAAATAACTATCCAAATCACTAGTTCCTTGAGTAAGATCTGAATTCTCCTTTTGAAGTTGATACAATTTTGCACCATTCAATTGACCAAAACGATCATTAAGATCTTTCCAAACTTCTTCAGCAGTAAATCAATAGAGAACAGATTCAGCAATATCACTAGAGAGAACATTCATAATCCATGACATCACCATGTCATTGCATCGTTGCTAGAGATCAAAATTGTGTGATTAGTGGAAGGTTCAGAGCCGGTCCAAACGTATATGAGGCCCGGGGCGAAAAGAAAAAAAAATGGTCATTCAAAGACAAATATAATAAAGATTCAAAAAAAAATATCATTTATTCTTCACTATAGACATGTTAAATTAGCAATAACAATCAAGCCAAATTGTTTATCTTTTGAGCTAATTTGAGTTTGAACCAACTTTAGACCCTAAAAATCATTTAGGTAATAATATATATATATATATATATATATATATATATATATATATATATATATATATATATATATATATATATATAGTGAGGTTCAATAGAGAACCATAATTAACCAAGGAACCAAGGAACCAATCTTATTTTCAACTTTTAGAATTTATTTTTTATCAAAAAAAAACTAAAAATACAGAAATTAATAACTTCTTATCCTTTTTCCAATGATATCAAATTCGGAAAAAAAAATTTCGTTAAATTCACAATGTGAATCTTTGAAAATTCACAATGTGAATCTAAATTCACACGGTGAATCCGAAAAATATATTTAACATTCACAATGTTATGTTATGAATTTAGATATTTTTAGTTTTTTTTTTCGATAAAGAATAAGCTCTAAAACTTTAAAAAAAAATTGGTTCCTTGGAGAACCAATAATTATGATCCTCTATTGAACATATATATATATATATATATATATATATATATATATATATATATATATATATATATATATAGGAATGATCATTTGAGAACTCAAAGTTTCCCGAGAACCCGAGAACTAAAGGTGGAGCGTTGGATCAAAAAAAGGATGGTCAAGATGCAAGGTGGCATTGTTGTAAATAAGCAGAAAACTAAAGAGGCGGGGGCATGCTAATTAAATGAGATCAAGGGTATTATTGGAAACAAATATATCTGATTTACTAAAAGAGAAAACAAAATATCACAATCGAGACAATGTCGACTGCGTTCTTCCCACGCGATCCTCACTTTCTTCGATTCTTCGATTATGGTGCCGATGATTCATCCTCCCCCTACATCAGATCATCCACAAAAATTGAACGAGAGCTCTCCTTCCTTCATCCTGTCATCGCATCGCCTCCATGTGTTGCCTTTTCGCTAATGTTGTTCCGCGACGTTAGGTGGTTTCCGATGATTCACTTTTGATCCACCATCAGACGGCTTCCCCTGACATCCTTGTTGTTGTGATTTGGCACAACAAAAATCAAACTCACTGTTAATCAACCGCAATCATTGTCGATTTTAAAAAACAAAATCAATACAGATCTTCATCGGTAGTGATTGATACAAGCGTATCTAAATCCTCTGACTTTTGCAATCAATTTTTTTAGCTCCTCTGACCTTGTAATCGTCGGGATCAGTCATCGGTGTATGGGTTGGAATCGCTTTCTATTTCTAATTTTTTTGATTTAGTTGTGTTGCCGATTTGCTGATCATAATGTAATCGGAGATGAAGAAAAAAGAAACTCGAATGTAATCGCCACCCTTTTAATTTCTAGAGAGAGAAAAAAATCAACCACAGAGATGGCTTCACAGGCGCAGGCCCAGACGTGTGCGTCGAAGCTAATCCTGTGCGCTCAGTACATCAACGCCACCACAGGGGAAGAAATCGTATAAAGAAAAATCGTGTTCTCATCACTCTCCATTGGTTTCTCCCTCCAACGACGCACCGGTGCTCCACCAATATCACCACCATGTAATTAATCTAGTATCCTCAACATCGATCTAGTCTTCAGGTTCGATTTTCTTCTTTTATTGCATTTGATCTTTTTCAGGTGTTGATTTCAATATAAATGTTGAATCGATTTGGAAGATCTATATAAATCCTCCACCGACGATACACTCATTGACTCCATCGTTATTGAATTTGAGTTCAATGAAATCTAAATGATGATCGAATGAAACTCCATCATCGCTCTTAATCTATCGATCCAAATTTGCAATCGATTATTGACACCAATTATTAGTGAATTAGCTAAAGTCGTCGTAACTGCATATGTTGATGTGAAGTTTGAGATTGTAACAGGCTAACAGTGAACGGTTTCTTTGATGACCATGTAACACCGTAAATTTTCAAACAACTTTTTCATTTTTAAATCACATAATTTTCATAAAGTATTTCACAAAAATCTCATTTATTAGGTTTACAACTCAAACTCCATAATTGCACCATTAAAAATCCAGGATCCTCAAAATGTAACTCTTTCACAGGTGTGTACAAAAACTCAATAATAAGGCTACCCAAGCCTAACACTCCTCTGCGTCATGCTCTAACTTGCGAATAATACGGCTTCCTGTAGTACCACGACACCCTCTCACTGACTAGTGAGTACTACGGCTCCCCGCAGTATCACAACACCCTCTCGCTGACTAGTGAATACTACGGCTCCCCGCAGTATCACAACACCCTCTCGCTGACTAGTGAGTACTACGGCTCCCCGCAGTATCACAACACCCTCTCGCTGACTAGTAGCACTTTCTCTTATCATCCCACAATCTCATACTCACGTTAACCCCTCCCTGCGTCCACTAACTAATGCTCCGCGGACTAACATAGATAGGTACCCACACTCATCCAAATTATACATTATTATATATGACGACAACCGCCATAACAAAACAACTTTCCCTGCTGCAATCCACATTCTTAAATGATCCCTCTTGATGTCAATACCCGAAGGGCTCCCACTGGGACCGTAGATACTTGATACACCAGTTGCCGCCTCAAACTCAAGACTCTAAAAATAATTCGGAAATCAGGGCATTATACTCGGACTCCTCAGAACACCATTACAGAACATCACGATGTCCAGCCCCAACCACTGATCTCCCACTTGCGGCATCATACACAGATACATCAATGCATTCCCTTAGAATCTCATAACTAATCTTCATTTCACACCACGCGCAACTCGGAGAGTCCCAACTCTCAATAGAACACAAAGGAATCACCAATGACTCAGAACACGATGACAACCATCCGAAACTCCCTCCTCTATTGCTCAAAACTCATGCAAGAATACACTGACCGACCCTGAGGTTGGTTGTCTAATTCCACATCTGCTCTTCCCAAACTACATATAACAGCCCATACATCGGACCAGAATTTCCCAACCGCTGAACTATCCTTACAAGCCAAACCACCTCGAAGAATTTCTAACCACTACAAGTTCCCTAACCAACGGCCACCGGTCGTGGAGACACTCATCCTTTCACGAACACGTGCCTCATGCATAAACTTAATCTGTACCTCACCTTACCCACCAATAACGCTGGTATTCTGAATCCGTACCACAGGTCTCAATATCTAGTTCTCTAACCGCTCTTGAACCAACCTCTGATTCTCTCATTAGAATACCCGGTTCTCCCCCACTCAGGGTTTGAACCATCATCATTTGACGCACCAACAATCTATCCCACAGACTGTTCCCACCAGTAACGTCGCACCTACTCTTGGAAGGTGCTACGCACGCTCGATGATCTCCCGACAGAGATCAAGCAACCCCAAATAACCCCAATCTCAGATGAAATCCTCAGAACTTCCCATCATGACTGCCTCTAGTCATTCAGAAACTCACACCCGGACCTCCCCAACTGTCCAGTATTAACTCTGACTCTTACTCTGGAAATAATGAACTATCATTCTCTTCATCCTCGACTCCTCAACCAACGCTCTATCACATCACTTATCATAAGAGCAGAGACTCCACTTCCACTCTCGATACCCATCATAGACAAAAAGCCATCGCCCCAATATACTCTTCTTGATCATCCGTTGCTACAGCTAACACGTGCCCTACTATACTCGAGTAGGGTGTGTCCTGGTCCTTGACCATCTTAGTTCCTACCGACAACCTGCTCATGTTATATCATTACCTCGCGGCAGACATACTGCCAAATACTCCGGTGGAAGATCGCCATCACTGCTACCCCGCAGGGCTTACCCCCAAGCTCAAAACCGAATATCTCAACACTTCATATGTTTCCCACAGGAAACTGAAATAGCACCACTCAGATCACAGAAGGTGACATGTCCACTATCGGCTGATTGCTCAACTCAGGCCGCAATCCTTCATATAATACCATCTCCACTCATCTTTGAGTCTTGCGACTCCAACTGACATCTCACTAAAAATCTCTCGGAAATCAACTCAAATCTCTTCTCAAGGTATGCTCTGTTGAAACTCGTTCAACATGGCCCTCTAGCCCCATATTCTATCGCATCCGATCATAGAATAACCCAAACACGATAGGATAACTGGAAAAAGCACAAGCACTATCCGCTAAAAAGCATGGTACTCGAACCATGACATCACCTCTCGCTCTGCTACCGATCATCGTACCCAAACCATGACATCACCTCTCGATCTGCTACTGATCATGGTACCCGAACCATGACATCACCTCTCGATCTGCTACTGATCATGGTACCCGAACCATGACATCACCTCTCGATCTGATACTGATCATGGTACCCGAACCATGACATCACCTCTCGATCTGCTACTGATCATGGTACCCAAACCATGACATCACCACTCGATCTGCTACTCAGAATATCTGGAATACTCCCTGCGTCGAGTATGGGTCCTCTACTTTCAGTAGTATGGGCCCATACTACCTGCCACATCTACCCATACTCTCTACACGGACCATCCCGGATTCCCTGAGTAGCTGCTCAACCCTCTCAATCACCAATCCCCATACGCGTGCTCGCTCCCCAGCGAAATTCTCTACTCTGCCAGCGTACTCTTCTGACTAAGGTCACTTCCTAGGCTCTTCCTAGGTTCTCACATTTCTCCGCTATCAGCTGTTGAAGAACTCCTAATGATGCCAGCCACCTACCTCCTGAATATCGTCATATTCACTTAGTAGCTGTCTCCCATCACCGAGAGTTCTACAAAGCACGAAGCAAGCAGCATTCGGGCATCGAATAATCTCTACCAACATGAGAAACCACTCTAGGTACAACTCCACTGGCTCTACTCACACTCAAAAGATATCACCGAACTCAAGTAACTCTACCCCTCGTGGGTGTCTAACTATTCTCGCAGTAGGTTCCATAAGTGCTCATCTAGGTATCTCTCCTAGATTACTTCTCAAATCAAGTCCCTTCTCTACAACGATTCCCGCTGAATACTCTTACTCAACACATACTCGAAAGCGCATCACAGATAACAGCAACTCCTAGACTAAGGCATCACAAATCAGGCCACTCTAGTCCTAAAATATGAAATACCTAGCCTGTCTCTAGCGTGTATAATATCTCATAATATCTCATAACACATAAGGTAAGGGTATTTTGGGAAATCACCGTTCGGGTTCTGGCTGATTGTACACACTGCTCTTTCTCGTTTTCTCTTAAAACTCCTGCTCGTTTTAGAAAAATCATTTATTTTGAAAAACTTTCCTCAATTCCTCAGTTTGAGTCCAGACATACCCGAAGGTGCATCTGAATCCCTCAAACCAAGGCTCTGATACCAACTTGTAACACCGTAAATTTTTAAACAACTTTTTCATTTTTAAATCACATAATTTTCATAAAGTATTTCACAAAAATCTCATTTATTAGGTTTACAACTCAAACTCCATAATTGCACCATTAAAAATCCAGGATCCTCAAAATGTAACTCTTTCACAGGTGTGTACAATCAAGCCGTTGCCGTCCCGTGATCCTGAAAAGAAACCTAAAACACATAACACATAACACGGTAAGCACAAAGCTTAGTGAGTTCCCTATCATACCACCAACAACATATATTAGTCACTCGAGGCTATAACTCTGTGGACCCTCTGGTCCTAACTCTGTGGACCCTCTGGTCCTAACTCTGTGGACCTTCCGGTCCTAACTCTGTAAGCTCTGGAACATACACACAGCATAAATCACATAGAATAATGCAGTGCATCACATCACATAAATAACATACAAGATACTCTGACACATAACTCTAATTACCACTCTAGGTAAAGTATAGTGAGAAGACTCACCTGACAAGCAGAAAGCAGCTATCCTCACACTTGAATCTCGAACTCGCCACCGCCTAATACGTAGGGTAAATATCTCTAATCAACACCCGAAATCTCAACTTTAATTAAACCGATGATTACTCTTTCCCTCTCTACTCGGGAAGTGGGTAAAAGAACATTTTACCCCTCCATGGTCTCTACTACTTATGTTGACCAAAACCCCAAAGTCAACAGAAGTCAACTCAAGACAACAGTCCACATTTGACCCTACTCGTCGAGTGCACCCTTGCGACTCGTCGAGTCCCCTCGCATCATCTGAATTCTTCCTAGGTCTCACTCAGCTCGTCGAGTTGACCCCCAACTCGGAGAGCCAACACTGGGTTAAGGCTACTCGGTCAAACCCTCTACGACTCGTCGAGTCATCTCATGGACTCGGCGATTTGGCTCCAACAGATTTCTCATTCAGCCATCTGAGGTCAGATCTGTAACCCAAACTCCTATATCTAATCTCCTACTACCCAAAAGTCACGTAAAGGTCTGAACTTGAGGCTTATGCATGGTGTATTTTGCTCTATACACTATCTTGACTCCATTGAAGCTCCATAGCTTCAAAGCTCCAAAGTCACTCATTCATGGCTGCCTACTTTCTGGATCTCTGGACCTCACAAGGTCCAGATCCACAAATGACTCGAAAAAGGGTTTGGATGCACCCAAAACCCCATCAATATGGAGATACAAGCCCTAACTTAGCAACCAAAGGAAATCTATACAAACACAAGGGAGGGAAGAGCTTATACCAGATCTGAAGCTTGGAAAGAAGATGAAACTGATCCTTCAACCCTCCTCTGAGATTCTTGCAACACCCTTGATCTTCTTCTCAAGGAAATAACCTCCAATTAGCCTCTTTCCTCTCTAGCTCACCAATAACTCTAGTTTTTCTCTCAAGGGACGAAGACACTGATGGGGAGGGGCCAAGGAGGCTATAAGTGCCTTTAAATAGGTCCCAAACCCCGGAAATTAGGGTTTCTCTGCCCAGCACCTACTCGGCGAGTTCCTCCTCTGACTCGTCGAGTACACTCATTAAATCCACGGGAGAAACCCGACTCGACTCGGCGAGTTCGACCCTCAACTCGTCGAGTCTCTCCTTTAATTTCAAGATTAACCCACACGATAATATCCCTGAAAATCCGGATGTTACAATTCTCCCCCACTTGAATTAGATTTCGCCCTCGAAATCGATCCTCAACCACATAGACCAAACTAATCACCTGAAAAGCACCATCGAAAGGAGCTCATGCTAAACTGATATCCTTCACCATGGACACCTGAAACCACACAGAAAATCCCAAGTCCAGAACTAAACCAATTCTTCTGCCGCTAATAAACTCCTTCCCAATATCCGGAAACTCTAGTGGCCTGACCCGCCGCCACGCCGCCTACGCAAGCGATCACCACAATATCCGCTCCTCGAATATCAAACCGTGATAACTCACTGATCCTCTGGTTCTCACAAGACCGAATCCAACAATCGGTTACCGCTCACTCGTGCCAACATGCTAAATGGTCCGAATCACGCCCCCAGAAATGGAAGGGTCCATACCCCACCAGAGCTCATCCACTAAACTGCTATCAGAACTCATCCGAACAAGGAATCCTCAACACTCTGCCCTCGGACACAAGAGAATAACCATGCTCGCTCAGGAGTGTTCTCAGACGTCACAATCATAAGCTCCTCACATCCCTTTTAATACTGAGCACCAGGTCAACTCCTGACCCCCGCAGTTGAACCTCCAAAGATCACTCATAACATATCCCGAAATGCCTCACTACCTTCCTTCTCACCACAACTATCTCGGCCCAGAGACACACAAGTCATGAAGTTCTCTTTACCCCAACGGATACCACAATCCCACTAAATCGTTTCACCCTCGACCTCTGTCGAACACTACTCCCTAGATACATGTACCTCGCGGTACCTCCCGTACCCGAGTGTTGACCTACACAGGTCTAAGACATCAGATGACAAACAATACCCCTCAACTTGGGACCCACCTCAGAATCCAGAATCTCATCTCGCCTACTCAAAGCACCACTAGAGCCAAACTCAAACTCGAGAGTCTGGTCCGACCCAGAATTGGAACCACTCGTCCCTCTGAACCACTCAACTCATGACTCATGACCCGCAACCCATGCGTACATCACTTCCTCAATTCCTTCTGATTGTGATAACCACACGTTAACTCAGAATATAACGATTCCCGATCATTAAGGAGACCACAATCTCGCTCCTGGTCCGACCACCAGGTCCCCAAAAACTCAATAATAAGGCTACCCAAGCCTAACACTCCTCTGCGTCATGCTCTGACTTGCGAATAATACGGCTTCCTGTAGTACCACGACACCCTCTCACTGACTAGTGAATACTACGGCTCCCCGCAGTATCACAACACCCTCTTGCTGACTAGTGAATACTACGGCTCCCCGCAGTATCACAACACCCTCTCGCTGACTAGTGAGTACTACGGCTCCCCGCAGTATCACAACACCCTCTCGCTGACTAGTGAGTACTACGGCTCCCCGCAGTATCACAACACCCTCTTGCTGACTAGTGAATACTACGGCTCCCCACAGTATCACAACACCCTCTCGCTGACTAGTGAGTACTACGGCTCCCCGCAGTATCACAACACCCTATCGCTGACTAGTGAGTACTACGGCTCCCCACAGTATCACAACACCCTCTCGCTGACTACTGAATACTACGGCTCCCCGCAGTATCACAACACCCTCTCGCTGACTAGTGAGTACTACGGCTCCCCGTAGTATCACAACACCCTCTCGCTGACTAGTAGCACTTTCTCTTATCATCCCACAATCTCATACTCACGTTAACCCCTCCATGCGTCCACTAACTCATGCTCCGCGGACTAACATAGATGGGTACCCACACTCATCCAAATTATGCATCATTATATCTGACGACAACCGCCATAACAAAACACCTTTCCCTACTGCAATCCACATTCTTAAATGATCCCTCTTGATGTCAATACATGAAGGGCTCCCACTGGGACCGTAGATACTTGATACACCACTTGCAGCCTCAAACTCAAGACTCTAAAAATAATTCGAAAATCAGGGCATTATACTCGGACTCCTCAGAACACCATTACAGAACATCACGATGTCCTGCCCCAACCACTGATCTCCCACTTGCGGCATCATACACAGATACATCAATGCATTCCCTTAGAATCTCATAACTAATCTTCATTTCACACCACGCGCAACTCGAAGAGTCCCAACTCTCAATAGAACACAAAGGAATCACCAATGACTCAGAACACGATGACAACCATCCGAAACTCCCTCCTCCATTGCTCAAAACTCATGCAAGAATACACTGACCGACCCTGAGGTAGGTAGTCTAATTCCACATCTGCTCTTCCCAAACTACATATAACAGCCCATACATCGGACCGGAATTTCCCAACCGCTGAACTATCCTTACAAGCCAAACCACCTCGAAGAATTTCTAACCACTACAAGTTCCCTGACCAACGGCCACCGGCCGTGGAGACACTCATCCTTTCACGAACACGTGCCTCATGCATAAACTTACTCTGTACCTCACCTTACCCACCAATAACGCTGGTATTCTGAATCCGTACCACAGGTCTCTATATCTAGTTCTCTAACCGCTCTTGAACCAACCTCTGATTCTCTCATTAGAATACCCGATTCTCCCCCACTCAGGGTTTGAACCATCATCATTTGACGCACCAACAATCTACCCCACAGACTGTTCCCACCAGTAACGTCACACCTACTCTTGGAAGGTGCTACGCACGCTCGATGATCTCCCGACACAGATCAAGCAACCCCAAATAACCCCAATCTCAGATGAAATCCTCAGAACTTCCCATCATGACTGCCTCTAGTCATTCAGAAACTCACACCCGGACCTCCCCAACTGTCCAGTATTAACCCTGACTCTTACTCTGGAAATAATGAACTATCATTCTCTTCATCCTTGACTCCTCAACCAACGCTCTATCACATCACTTATCATAAGAGCAGAGACTCCACTTCCACTCTCGATACCCATCATAGACAAAAAGCCATCGCCCCGATATACTCTTCTTGATCATCCGTTGCTACAGCTAACACGTGCCCTACTATACTGGAGTAGGGTGTGTCCTGGTCCTTGACCATCTTAGTTCCCACCGACAACCTGCTCATGCTATATCATTACCTCGCGGCAGACATACTGCCAACTACTCCGGTGGAAGATCGCCATCACTGCTACCCCGCAGGGCTTACCCCCAAGCTCAAAACCGAAGATCTCAACACTTCTTATGTTTCCCACAGGAAACTGAAATAGCACCACTCAGATCACAGAAGGTGACATGTCCACTATCGGCTGATTGCTCAACTCAGGCCGCAATCCTTCATATAATACCATCTCCACTCATTTTTGAGTCTTGCGACTCCAACTGACATCTCACTAAAAATCTCTCGGAAATCAACTCAAATCTCTTCTCAAGGTATGCTCTGTTGAAACTCGTTCAACATGGCCCTCTGGCCCCATATTCTATCGCATCCGATCATAGAATAACCCAAACATGATAGGATAACTGCAAAAAGAACAACCACTATCCGCTACGAAGCATGGTACCCGAACCATGACATCACCTCTCTGTCTGCTACTGATCATGGTACCCGAACCATGACATCACCTCTCGATCTGCTACTGATCATGGTACCCGAACCATGACATCACCTCTCGATCTGCTACTCAGAATATATGGAATACTCCCTGCATCGAGTATGGGTCCTCTGCTTTCAGTAGTACGGGCCCATACTACCTGCCACATCTACCCATACTCTCTACACGGACCATCCCGGATTCCCTGAGTAGCTGCTCAACCCTCTCAATCAACAATCCCCATACCCGTGCTCGCTCCCCAGCGAAATGCTCTACTCTGCCAGCGTACTCTTCTGACTAAGGTCACTTCCTAGGCTCTTCCTAGGTTCTCACATTTCTCCGCCATCAGCTGTTGAAGAACTCCTAATGATGCCAGCCACCTACCTCCTGAATATCGTCATATTCACTTAGTAGCTGTCTCCCATCACCGAGAGTTCTACAAAGCACGAAGCAAGCAGCATTCGGGCATCGAATAATCTCTACCAACATGAGAAACCACTCTAGGTATAACTCCACTGGCTCTACTCACACTCAAAAGATATCACCGAACTCAAGTAACTCTACCCCTCGTGGGTGTCTAACTATTCTCGCAGTAGGTTCCATAAGTGCTCATCTAGGTATCTCTCCTAGATTACTTCTCTACTCAAGTCCCTTCTCTACAAGGATTCCCGCTGGATACTCTTACTCAACACATACTCGAAAGCGCATCACAGATAACAGCAACTCCTAGACTAAGGCATCACAAATCAGGCCACTCTAGTCCTAAAATATGAAATACCTAGCCTGTCTCTAGCGTGTATAATATCTCATAATATCTCATAACACATAAGGTAAGGGTATTTTAGGAAATCACCGTTCGGGCTCTGGCTGATTGTACACACTGCTCTTTCTCGTTTTCTCTTAAAACTCCTGCTCGTTTTAGAAAAATCATTTTTGAAAAACTTTCCTCAATTCCTCAGTTTGAGTCCAGACATACCCGAAGGTGCATCCGAATCCCTCAAACCAAGGCTCTGATACCAACTTGTAACACCGTAAATTTTCAAACAACTTTTTCATTTTTAAATCACATAATTTTCATAAAGTATTTCACAAAAATCTCATTCATTAGGTTTACAACTCAAACTCCATAATTGCACCATTAAAAATCCAGGATCCTCAAATTGTAACTCATTCACTGGTGTGTACAATCAAGCCGTTGTCGTCCCGTGATCCTGAAAAGAAACCTGAAACACATAACACATAACACGGTAAGCACAAAGCTTAGTGAGTTCCCCAACATACCACCAACAACACATATTAGCCACTCGAGGCTATAACTCTGTGGACCCTTTGGTCCTAACTCTGTGGACCCTCTGGTCCTAACTCTGTGGACCTTCCGGTCCTAACTCTGTAAGCTCTGGAACATACACACAGCATAAATCACATAGAATAATGCAGTGCATCACATCACATAAATAACATACAAGATACTCTGACACATAACTCTAATTACCACTCTAGGTAAAGTATAGTGAGAAGACTCACCTGGCAAGCATAAAGCAGCTATCCTCACACTTGAATCTCGAACTCGCCACCGCCTAATACGTAGGGTAAATATCTCTAATCAACACCCGAAATCTCAACTTTAATTAAACCGATGATTACTCTTTCCCTCTCTACTCGGGAAGTGGGTAAAAGATCATTTTACCCCTCCATGGTCTCTACTACTTATGTTGACCAAAACCCCAAAGTCAACAGAAGTCAACTCAAGACAACAGTCCACATTTGACCCTACTCGTCGAGTGCACCCTTGCGACTTGTCGAGTCCCATCGCATCATCTGAATTCTTCCTAGGTCTCACTCAGCTCGTCAAGTTGACCCCCAACTCGGTGAGCCAACACTGGGTTAAGGCTACTCGGTCAAACCCGCTACGACTCGTCGAGTCATCTCATGGACTCGGCGAGTTGGCTCCAACAGATTTCTCATTCAGCCATCTGAGGTCAGATCTGTAACCCAAACTCGTAGATCTAACCTCCTACTACCCAAAAGTCACGTAAAGGTCTGAACTTGAGGCTTATGCATGGTGTATTTTGCTCTATACACCATCTTGACTCCATTGAAGCTCCATAGCTTCAAAGCTCCAAAGTTACTCATTCATGGCTGCCTACTTTCTAGATCTCTGGACCTCACAAGGTCCAGATCCACAAATGACTCGAAAAAGGGTTTGGATGCACCCAAAAGCCCATCCATATGGAGATACAAGCCCTAACTTAGCAACCAAAGGAAATCTATACAAACACAAGGGAGGGAAGAGCTTATACCAGATCTGAAGCTTGGAAAGAAGATGAAACTGATGCTTCAACCTTCCTGTGAGATTTTTGCAACACCCTTGATCTTCTTCTCAAGGAAATAACCTCCAATTAGCCTCTTTCCTCTCTAGCTCACCAATAACTCTAGGGTTTCTCTCAAGGGACAAAGACACTGATGGGGAGGGGCCAAGGAGGCTATAAGTGCCTTTAAATAAGTCCCAAACCCCGGAAATTAGGGTTTCTCTGCCCAGCACCTACTCGGCAAGTCCCTCCTCTGACTCGTCGAGTCCACTCATTAAATCCACGGGAGAAACCCGACTCGACTCGGCGAGTTCGACCCTCAACTCGTCGAGTCTCTCCTTTAATTTCAAGATTAACCCACACGATAATATCCCTGAAAATCCAGATGTTACAGACCACATATAGTTCTTCTTAATTTGAAGCATATCTTCAAAAGTTGTTTGTGGTCATTGAGATTGTGCTCTGAATCTAATCTTGACACATACCTGAGTGTTGTGGTCTGTGCTATTCTTGTGCTTGGTATTAGTTGGTAGGAAGATGTTAACAACACATCAACATGATTAGTACTACCATCCAAACCCATGGATATGAATGTAGACCTCCTATCAAAACCCATCTTTGAATCTTTCATAAGATATAGCCCCACCCCACCGCACCGCACCTCACCTCACCTCACCTCACCTGTTATATACAGTCAAAAGGGTACACTTGAATCAGAATCGAGAGATGAACTAAAAAGAAAATTCCAAGAAAACATAGGGGTAATTATGGGATTTTAGATGGGGATGAGAACACTAGGTTAAGGGTGGTGGAAGTCATGTAAATATGCATGAAAGCAAGCCTGTTGACTGCTGATATTGAAGCCTGCTACAAGTGATTTTATTGTAAGGGATACTGGAAATTGCAGCCCTAGGTACATGAGGTGCACCATTAATCAGGTGATACATGTTGTCTTAATGTATTTCATTTTCATCTACTTTTCTTGAGAAATATTTTAATGTAAAATAGATTTTGTTGTTTGTTTAGATTCCTTGCACTTCAGATCTTTTAGACATCTCTGGCATGCAATTGGCTTTATCGGTTCAGCCATTTGATTTATATGTATTAATTAATTAATACATATAAATTAAAATATCACGTCTTCATTTGATTTCTATACATCAAAAAACAGTATTCACAACTTATAAATCATGAGCCAAAACACCTAAATCAACTAACAATTAAAATTCTCAGTTTTGGACCCAAAACAGCCATTGTTTAAAGTTGTTTTAGCACACTTGAAACCTGTATAACTTCCGTTTTTATTTCATATTCCAGAATTTCAGACTTTTATCTTTTCATAATGTTCTTTTGAAGGTCTAAAAGATTTTTCTACAATTTTATATGATTTTTACAAAACTGCCTATCAATGCAACTAAATTCTGACCAGCTGGTGAAAAATGTGATTTTCACCAAAGTTCGAAGCAACAACAGGTTATGGAAAATTAATGGATAAACTAGATTCAAAATGGAAACTTTGAATGTTTACGGATCATTAATTCGATTCCTAGTGATGTTTCTATAATTTTTCCAATACAGGGACATATTTGTAATTTTTGCTGAATTTTCCAGCTTTGGATTTCAAAGGCTTTTTGACCACTTAACACATTAAGCCATCACTAAGAACACCCATAAGGGTAAAAATTAGCCTCTTAACAGACGTGGCATGTCAAACAATAAAAATATCAATCCCACTCATCAAGGTACAAAATATTTGGTGGAAAACAAAGTAGGTGGCACAAATAGGAGCTTGGATTTCTTCCACCACCAATTCTTATAGAAGGACTTTGAAAGATTGTTTTGAGGCTTATTGGGTGACTCAAAACATGATTTAATCTAAACAAACAACAACAAAATCATGAGCACTCTTGTATTTATTTCTTTTCTTTCTTTGTCTCTATTGTTGGTTTGTGAGTATGCAGAAAGCAATTTTTCTGACTCCTTGGACATGCTTGAGGATAAAAGTTTAAAAATAGAAGATGATTCTGACTTTTCATCATGGTCAGGTGATGAACGTGGTGTCAGGTTTCTTATGAATGTTGATAGCTTTGGTGCTGTTGGAGATGGAGTTTTTGATGACACAAAGGTGAATATACATATATAGTCTTTCTTGAGTGTATTGATGGAGTCATTAAGGGGATTATTTTTATTTTCATGTATGTTACATAACAGGCCTTTGGAGATGCATGGAAGGAAGCATGTTTTACAGATTGCATTCACGAGAAGCAGTGCAATATATAATGATATATGCATGAGAACTCAACTGTAAAAACGGAAGAACAAGACTTGGAAGAAGAACAAGGATCTCCATGTGGATATGATTCAAAGTGTCATCCAACAACTCTTCTATCAGGTCAATCATAATTGATAATGGTTGATGTTCGAATTTTCTTGAATTTTTGTATTTGTCTGAATCATGGTGTGACGGTTATAAGTAAATCACATGTAATTCATATGTGAATTACATGTGATTCACAAGTAAATCACATATGAATTACATGTGATTCACATGTAATTATGAATTACATGTGATTCACATGTAAATCACATAAGAATTACATGTGATTCACATG
This sequence comes from Lactuca virosa, assembly GCF_052849685.1. Lineage (NCBI taxonomy): Eukaryota > Viridiplantae > Streptophyta > Magnoliopsida > Asterales > Asteraceae > Lactuca > Lactuca virosa. Next base: position 170,312,596 of record NC_136427.1, on the reverse strand, counting down.
TAAATCACATGTAATTCACACATGATTCATATGTAAATCACATGTAATTCACATATGACTTACGTGTGATTTACATGTAAATCACAAGTGATTCACATATGAATTACATGTGACTCACATGTAAATCACTAGTGAATCACATATGAATTACATGTGATTTACATGTATATAATATTTAATTCACATATGAATTACATGTGATTCACATGTAAATCACATGTAATTCATATATGATTCACATATAAATTACATGTAATTCACATATTAATCACATGTAATTCACATGTAAATCACAAGTGAATCACATATCAATGACATGTGATTCACATGTAAATCACAAGTGAAAAACATATGAATTACATGTGATTCACATGTATATCACTAGTGAATCACATATGAATTACATCAATATGCACACAAGCATTTTGTGTGAGTGGTCTTTGTTAATTATTATTTTTTTTTAATTTTCTTGTGAATTTCACATTTGAATCTTAAAAGATACAATCACATGTGAATATCACATTATATAATCACATTTGAATCTTACATGATATAATCACATGTGAATCTTACATGATATATACTTGTGCATTTTTCTGAGTGTTCTAGCATTAATCAGTTTTTTTATTTTTTAATTTTCTTGTAGGTTTTGAAGAATTTTTTGAAAATATTTTAGAGGTGAAAAGTGATAAATTGAAGAAAATATGGAAATCTTGATATGAAGAAATGAAAGCACTATAAATCTTTGTAGATTTTTTATATTTTATTTTGTATCGAATAAAATACTTGTATTACGTTTATAGATTGATTAATAAAAATGAGATTTTTTATAATTTACTTACGAATATTATAATATAAGAAATATGCATATATGCATTTGAAAAAATATGCATATATGCACCTAAAACGTTGATTTTTTTGTTAAAAAAATGTAGTTTTGAAAAAAATCGCACTTTTTTTATAAAAATCACAGTTTTTTTTTTTTTTTGAAAAAATGAAGTTTTTCTGAAAAAAAAATGCAGTTTTAAAAATATGCAGTTTTTTTGAAAAAAAAAATGCAAAAATACAGTTCTTTTCTAGAAAAAATGCAGTTTTTTTTTTGAAAAAAAGATCCATTTTGTTAAAAAATATTTTTTTCATTTTTCTTTTGAAAAATTCATGTTTTTTGAAAAAAATTAAAAAATCTCCATTTTTTAAAAAAATCGAAAATTATTTTTTTTTTAAATAAATTCAAAATTTTGAGTTATTTTGTTAATTTTTAGACATTTATATTAATATATTAAATAACACAAAAAAATTAAACATTAAATGAGATTGGTAAGATGACGATCATGTCCTTAACGAATTACTTTTGATCCAACGCTCCACTTTTAGTTCTTGGGAAACTTTGAGTTCTCAATCGATCTCAACCCTATATATATATATATATATATATATATATATATATATATATATATATATATATATATATATAGGGTGAGGTTCAATAAAGAACCATAATTAACCAATGAACCAATCTTTTTTTCAACTTTTAGAACTTCTTTTTTATCAAAAAAAAAACAAAAAATACAGAAATTCATAAGTTTTTATCATTTTTCCAATGATATCAAATTCGAGAAAAAAAATTCGTCAAATTCACAATGTGAATCTTTGAAAATTCACAATGTGAATCTAAATTCACACCGTGAATCCGAAGAGTATATTTAACATTCACAATGTTATGTTATGAATTTAGATATTTTTAGTTTTTTTTCGATAAAAAATAAGTTTTAGAACTTGAAAAAAAAATTTGGTTCCTTGGAGAACCAATAATTATGGTTCTCTATTGAACTTTTCAATATATATATATATATATATATATATATATATATATATATATATATATATATATATATATATATATATATATACACTACATAGTTTAGAAATTTTGGGCCCCCTGGAGACGTAGGCCCTGGGCGGTCGCCCCGGATGCCCACCGTCTAGACCGGCCCAGGGAAGGTTTAGTGAGTTTACCATTAACAAATCCCAACTTGTTCTTCGCAGATAATTGTAATCTCCTTCTTCCATGATCCAAAATTGGATACATCGAATTGTTTGGTAACTAATTGCATAACAGGATGATATGAGGGATGAAGATAGAGTTGAACTAAAGAAGTAATTTGAGTTCGAGCGGAATTAGAACTTTCAGGTGCTGCTCCAGTTGGCGCCATTGAAGCAACAAATGAAGAAGACGAATTAAACAAATCTTAATGAAAAAGATGAATCAAACTCAAGTATGAATCAGATCCAGCTCTGATACTAGACCTGGAAAACGGGTCGTGTCGTGACGGGTTCGTGTCGGGTTGGGACATTAAACGGGTTGAGGGTAGTTAACACGGACACGACACGTTTAATAAACGGGTTGGAAAAGTTGACACAAACACGACTCGGTTATAACCGTGTCAACCCGACACGACCCGTGTAACCCGTTTAACCTATAAAAAGTGTGAAACCCGCCAACCCGTGTAACCCGACACAACCCGTTAATTTGAAATAAAATACCAAAACAAGTTTAATACCAACTGTCATGAAATAATCATCCAAATGTCATGAAATACCAAAAACAAAAGAAATTGAATGTTCAAGACTTCAAGTAATCATCCAAATGACCAAAACATTAAACATATTACAATCCAACAAAAAAAACAAGTTTAATACCAGCAAAGACTAAAAGTTCAAAACAAATCAAGTCTTTTTCAAGCTATTTCTTCTTCATCATTCTTCCTCAACATAATCCAGATTGTTGTGTTTGAGCACCAGATGTGTCACTTTCCTTTGCATCTTCATCAACATCAACCTTCAATGTAGTAACCTTTTTGCATAAGGCTTCAATTTCAGGTTGCAATGATGCTACAAATACAAAAATGGATATTAGCATACAAATGAAAAAAAGAAATAATAAAGTTGTAGTTTTTATAAAAAACAGTAACAAAGCAGTTTTTTTTAATGTGCAGTTTTTTAACAACAAAAACTGCAATTTTTAATGTGTAGTTTTTTTTTTATCATTTTCTGCAGAAAAACTGGAAAACAGAATATATATATATATATATATATATATATATATATATATATATATATATATATATATATATATATATATATATATATATATATATATATATATATATATATATATATATATATATAGGGGTGTGACAAAAAACCAAAACCGAATAACTAAACCGAACCAAATGATGTTTGATTTATTTGGTTCGGGTTATTTGATTATTCGGTTAATTCGGTTTGGTTAACCGAATAAGGATATCTTATTTGGTTTGGTTTTGGTTAAATTTTCATGACTTTGGTTAAACTGAAAAAACCAAATAAACTATTTAATTGTTATATATGTTTATAGTTTATATATAAATTAACATTTTATATTTAAATTGATAGATGGTTACTAAAAAATATTTTCATAACTCATTATTTAGTTATTAACCATTATAAATTTATAATTGTTTGCATAGTCTATTAAAGAGCAACAACTAAATAGGCAAATGTCAATTAACCTTCGTTCATTTCTTTCCTCTTCATATATGTCTAAAGCTATATTAACGCATCTACAACTTGTGTGTCTACATCGATACCTTAAGACAAAATATAATAAAAGACTAAATATAATATGTTGTGTCTTAGTGCTTTTTATTCATTTGGTAGAACTTCAGTAAGTTTTTTTTTTTCTTTTAGTTTAATATTTGTTTTTACATACAAAAATTTATTTGGTTTAACCGGTAAACCAAACCGAATAAACCATAACCGAATTAACCAAAACCGATTAAACCGAACCTTATTTGGTTTGGTTATGGTTAGTTTTAAGATGTAAAAAAACCGATAAAACCGAACCGTATAAACCGAAAACCAAAAAAACCGACCGAATAACACCCCTATATATATATATATATATATATATATATATATATATATATATATATATGAATTTGTTAGTTTCTTACATTCTTTACAAGCCCAATCTCTAACACCCCGTTTCCGAGTTGAACTTAACGAGAGAAAGGAAAGGAAATGGGTGGAAATGAGAAGAAAATAAAAGAAATTGGTGTTCCCGAGTTTCATTAAAGGAGGGAAGTGGAGAGAAATGGGAGGATCATTTTCCCTCCTAACTTTCCTTCCGATTTGGGAGGATTTGGAAAGAAAGAACAAAATGATTCATTTTCTTTCCACTTCTCTCCAACTCGAGAACACAAAAGAAAATTTTGTTTTCCTTTCCTTTCTCTTCTTTTCTCTCGTAACTTTCTTTTCTCTTCTCTTCTTTTCTTTTGTTAAACTCGGGAACAAGGCGTAAGACAAACAAGTACTTCAACGGTTTCTGCCTTTAATGAGCTCCGATAAGCATCAAGAACTCTTCCTCCTATACTAAAAACAGATTCAGAAGCAACAATGGATGAAACTTCTGCTTTATTTGGAATACTTCCAACCTCCTCTTCACCTTCATCACCGGTTAATAGCTTCATCCATTGTAGTTAGCTGTAATAAAGACAAAGAACAGAAAATGGGTTATCATCGTGTATATTGTATATTTTGCTACTTGGTTGTAAATTTTAATAAAGATAAAGAACCTACTTGAGAGGCTGAGAGGCGACGAAGTTGTGAAGGACAACTGGCGAGGCTGAGATGCGCTTCGTAAAGGAGAGGTCGGGACTCAAGAGGGGTGAACCGGTGAAGTCGTGATTCGTGAACAATGAACGAAACAGAACAATCAACTGGAGAGGCTGAGATGCTGATTGTTGAAGTCGAAGGTCTGAACTCGGAACAGATTTGAACGACCCAAGAGGGATCGACCGATCGAGGGAGGCGGAGAGAGTAGCCGACAGTATACGAGACTTGAGACTTGTGAAATGTGAATACAAAATTAGATTAGGTTTTTGAACATCTTGTGTATCCTAAACCCTAATGGACCCGTCAATTGGTTTTTACTTGTTAGCAGCCCAAATATTAACAAGCCCAAAATTGTTTTTATTATAATTTTAACTATATATAATATATTTATAAAATGTAAAAATTTTAAAATATTATATATAATTAAACGGGTCATCATCGAGTCATCTTCGTGTTGAAAATCTTGACCCTAACCCTACCCGTTTATTTTCCGTGTCGTGTCGTGTCAACCCGTGTACATAAACCGGTCGAAATCTCTGACCCTAACCCGCTAACTTCGTGTCGGGTTCGTGTCGGGTTATCGTGTCGTGCCAGCTTTTGCCAGGTCTATCTGATACCATGTTGATTTTGGTATGAACAACGAACATGAAATGTAGAGAGAGAAAGAAAAAGTAGAAAGAAGGAATTTGTTATTATTCTCTCACTAAACGGATTACATCTTACACAAGTAAACAGATTGTTAATACAACTTAATCACTAACTAACTTGACATGGAGGCTAAACAAACTAAGGTGCTGTTTGTTTTTTGGAAAAAACCTCTTCAAACCTCTTATTGTTGCGCGGCGCAGCACACGCGCAACACTTTTCATCTCGCAGTTTGTTTTTTAGAAGTCTTCTGAGTCAAAAACCTATGCGCGTGCTCTGTTTGGCGCAGCACTTGTACTGCCTCTTCCAACCTCTTCTTCTTCTTTTTTATTGCTGAAATTTTGATTATATGTTGTTAAAATTTTATTTCACAATTTTTTTTCCGTTTTTTTTTTCGTTTATTCTTATTGAATTTATTTTTCGTTTTTTTATATTCAATAATGATAATTTCTTGATGAAATATCATTATTTTTACTAAAATATCTTTATTTTTTGTTGAAATATCATTCTTTTTTACTGAAATATCATTAATTTTTACCGAAATGTTATACATTATTAAATTTTACGTATTAAAAAGCTATTTTCGGTTTATAAAACTAGTTTATTTTAATTTTTTAATATCTGCAGCAGTATCCAGATGTTAAAAAACAAACACGCTTCTTATTACAGTCTGCAGCCATTTGGTCCACCTCTTCTACTGCAGAGGGTTGCAGAGGTGGTCCGCAGACTTCATGAATTTTTGCTTCAGAAAATCAAACAGCACCTAAGTGTCACATGATAAACATGTGAAGTTATTAACAAACAGTTGTTTAGACTAACTAATATACCAACAATTATACGATGTGAATCAAATTTCATGACGGAAGACCGAGTTGTTTCAAAAGTGTAAAGTTACGAACCACCCTTGAAGTTTAAAACATTTTTTTTCATAAAAACCGTTGACAATAAGCAAAATATGGTGCGTCATTGCAGGTTTGTTCGTTTTGCTAACCATGCTCTTGAACTTTCGTTTAAGGAAAACGAGAATTGTCTTGTGGATTTCCATGTTGAGGTTGTTGAATTTAATGAGTTCGCTTTGGCGATGACAAGTATGACCACTAAACCGTAAAAGATACAAGCTCATTTTTTTTTTTTCAAGTTTGACAGAAGAAAAAAAAAAAAAAAAAAAACTGGATAACCGATGAAAAAAGTAAAAAGATATTGGATAGTGTTATCAGGGAAATATAGTTTCTACTAGGAATTCAATATTTTTTTGTACGGAAAACAAATAATTCGTAAAATATTAGAATAATCATAATGAATTTGGCTTAATACTTTGTTAATATAAAGATGTATAGAACTTTTCAAGGAGATAATGTTATGAAAATGAAACAAATTACAAACTAATGTTTAGTTTCTGAGTTTTTAGCAAAGAAAAGATTAAAAAAATAGAAAATATTGTATTTTTATGAAATAAACAACTTACGTGTATTCGAGTTGAAAAAAGAAAAATAATATAAATGGAAATTATTTTTAAAATTGAATTTGTTTCTTTCAAAATCTTTTCAAATTGAAATAAAAAACGTATGAAAAAAGATTATCTTTCTTCTCGATTGTATCTATTTCTTAGGTGTGTTTGGTTCGCTGGAATTGAACATAATTCGGGGGGAAAAAGATTCCAATTCCACCACATTCCAATGTTTGGTTCAATTTTATGTGATGGAATTGGAATCCTAAATGAGAAAATTTTCCATCAAATAAGGGAAAACACTTTCCTTCAAGAAGATGAGGGAATTAATTCCCTCCTAGGAAGTAAAGTGACATTTTACCTTATTACCCTTGTTTTATTTCACAACATAACCTCTACCACCATCACCTACCACCACTACCGGCACCACCGTCACCACTACCACTACCACTGCCACCTACTATCACCAACGCCCCCACCTACCACCGAAACCGCCTCCATCACCATCTACCGCCACCGTCACCGTCGCCATCGCCACCACCACATACTGCCACCTCCACCGCCACCACCACCTACTGCAACTGCCAACACACTCATCATCATTGCCACCACCAACCACTTATTGTCACCGCCACCACCACCATCACATACTGCCACCAGTACCACCTACTACCACCGTCACCTACCACCTACCACCGCCACCACCACCACCACCACCACTACCCTCGCTACCGCTACCACAACCACCACCGTCGCCACCACCACCACCCACCCTACCGCTACCGCCACCACTATCACCCACCACCACCTACCACCGCTACTACTACCGCCACCACCACCTACCACCGCTACTACTACCGCCACCACCACCCACCTCCCGTCAACGTCCCCACCACCATCACCTACCACCGCTACCATCACCATCTACCGCCACCACTGCCACTACCACCCACCACCCTTCACCAGCACCACCACCACCTACCATGACCATCGCCATTACCACCGCCACCGACATGAATGCTCAATTAATAAAACATAATTTTACTATTTTATAGTTTATATAATATATCTTTACATGTAAGATAGAAATCAAAGTAAAATTAAGCAAAAACAGATTAAAAAAAGGGAAATTCTGTCATTTTACATGGATTCTAGTTCCTTTCTGGCCAACCAAATAGAATCTGGAATTAATTCCAATTCCATTTCCTGACAACCAAACATTATATGGAATTGGATTCAAATTCCTGACAGATTCATTTTCCAATTCTAATTCTTTAAGAAACATTATGCGGACCAAACATCACTTTAGGGAATTTTTTACAAGACAAAATTGCAAAAATGGTCTGTGGGGTTGGTAAAATTCTATGATTTTTGTCCAAAAAGCTTGAGTGTTGTACCTATGGTCGAAAATTGGATACCTTGTGTGGTTTTGGTCCCTATGGTTGACATTTTTTAGTGGTTTCGGTCCATACCCAACATGAAATGTGTTGGATTAGGTGTCTAAACCTATAACTACAATTAGTATAAACTTGAATTGATAGTAGCATAATTCTTTTGGGTTGCCCTCAAACCTAGCAATTGAATATGATAGCTTTTAGAGAGAGAGAAATTGATTTATTAAATTATTATATGGTTAATAAATTAATTAGAAATAAAAATAAATGATTTGTTAATGTATTATGAAAAAAATATATTAATTGGAAATGGTATTATTTAATTAATAATTAACCAGAAATTAATATGAATTATTTTTGGGATTAATTGGATTAATTAAAAGTAGGAGGACTAAAGGTGACAATATTCAATAGTTGAGCATTAAAGAATTCTAGAACCTACCATAAAGGGGGGGGGGGGGGGAATTCTAGAAACCCTTCTAGGGTTTCCTTGGGCTTTAAGGGAGGAAGAAAAGGGATTAGGGTTATCTTGTAGATACCTGCTTTATCCAACACCTTCCTATCACATATATAAACCCCCGTTAGGGTTGAATTTCATCCAAGCCTTGATTCCTATGTAACATCCCATTTAAAATATTATAATTAAATAATAATAAACCTGGAACCGGAGAAGCAAATTCTATTATTATTATATGTTATTAGAACCCAAAATTAAATTATAATTAGCGGGGTGTTGGTTTCGGGAAGCCAAATGACAAGAATTGAATCTTCGGGGGGTAAAGTGTAATTCCGGGAGTTATTTTGCAAAGGAGTTTAGAAGTCAGGGGGTTTGGTATCTTTTGGACTTAAAATGCAAGAATTTATGGAAGCGGGGGCTGATTGGTAAAATTTCGGATTTGATTTGAAAAGAATTCCAAAGTCAGGGTAGGAAGGGTAAAATATGGACTTAGTTGGAAATAAAAGAGGAGGGAAGGGACTAATAGTGTCATTATGGCATGAAGTTTGATAGGTGACCAGGTATATAGGGTCGCATAACCCTAACCCTAAACCGGGTATGTGCAGCCGCCTCCTTCCATATGTGGCCTCCCTCCGGCTACCACCGCAACCCCCTTTTTGCTCATGTTTTCCGATCAGCATAAACCACCGTTGTGGCCGCCATGCTTGCTGGAACGCCCATCGACAGCCGCCACTCTTCCTTCTCCCTTTCTCCAGCCGCCTTGTCAAGAGCGGTCGCCACCATGTAGCGTCGTTGTTGTTGAGTGGTACTCCAGTGGAGGCTTAGCCTCCCTTCCCCGCTGCATCGACCATCTCCTACGATTTCTCCGCCGCTGTTGTAGCTCCTGCGTCCGTTAAGGAGGTGAACGCTGAAGACCGAGTGGAAGCCGGACACCGGCGTGTGGGTCGTGAACGGTTAGATCTTTCCACTATTTCATTGAAGCCGTCGTTACGCCGCTGTTGTTGCTCATGACTCGTGGTACGCCACCACCACTGCCGGAGACCATGAGACGAGTTTAGGTCCGGTACTGTGGTCGTGGGAGGAATATGTCAAATCGATCGGTGTTGGGGACTCGATGTAGCTGTTAGCCGTCGAACGAGCGTCATCTGCTGCCAGTGGCCATCGTTGCGCCGTTTGAGTTGCTGCCGTCGTCAGCCGCTATTATACCGCAGTTAGCCGCCTCCTCGTGTCACTGCCGCTACCTTACGCTACCAGGTGGGTGACCGGATCCCTTTCGCGAGCAAGACAAAGTGTGTATGTGTTTGATTTGGCCGGAAACCCGCTGGAACCACCATGGCAGTCAACCATGGTGGCTGTCGACCGGAGGCTGCTCTTCTGCCCCCACCAGCCGCCGCGTGGTGGTGGCTATGTGCGTGTCATTGTGTGTGGTAGTGTTATTAGTGTGTGTGTGTGTGTGGGTATTTGGATTGTATTGTAAGCTGTAACTAATCAGAATAGTAAAGAAAAATCTGTCACCACCACCGTAGGGTGGTGGCTGCCGCCTCCTGCCGCCGTGTCGGGTGGCGGTGTGCCATTCTATTGGGCTTTGGTAATTGGATTATTAATGGACCATCCAAGAATGATCATATGGACTAGAATATATCGATGGGCTTTAGGGTAAGGCCATATGAGGGGTTAGGCCCGATTTGGAAAATTGGGCCATAGATGGGCCATAGTTTGGGCCTTTATGATTATGTGATATTGGGCCATGGGAATACCAAGAGTTTGGACTAGAATAATTGGAAGGGCCTTAAGAAAAGACCATGTAGAAGTCTGGGCCCAATTTGGAAAATTGGGCCATATATTGGGCTTTGGCCCATTACTTGACTTTTGGGCCTTTGGAGTGTGAGTTGGACCTTGGGCTTGGAACCCAATTGTTAATTAGCTATTGTTTGATGTTGACAGTTCGGAAATCTGTCAACCAGCAGCTGGAGTTTTATCTGCGGGACTTCAGCAGTGCCAGGTGAGTTCTCCTCACTATATCAACAGGGTCTACAGCACCAAGGCCGGCCCTTTATGATTCACATCCTGGTTTAGGATGGTTGCTATGTTATTGCTATTGTAACACCGTAAAATTTCAAACAAATTTTCACATTTTTAAAACACTTCATTTTAAAATATTATAAAACTCATTGTTCCACATATCCAAACATAAGTCAAAATTCCAAGATCATAACATTTATAAAACTCCGCGTGTGTGTGTGTACTGATCATGCCGGCGCCTTCCCGCGATCCTCACTGGTACCTGAAACAAATAACACAAAACACTGTAAGCACGAAGCTTAGTGAGTTCCCCAAAATACCACACATAACACATACTAGCCACTCGAGGCTATAACTCTATGGGCCCTTGAGCCCTAACTCTGTGGACCCTCTGGTCCTAACTCTGTGGACCTTCCGGTCCTATCTTTGATATACACACAACATAAATCACATAGAAATAATGCAGTGCAAGACATCACATAATAGCATACAATAACTCTGTCACATAACTCTATTACCACTCAAGGTAAAGTATAGTGAGAAGACTCACCTCAGATATCTCGGATAATATCTCGCTCGCGTATACACTGATCTAGCCTCTGCCTAATAACATAAACAATCATCTCAATTAGTAACGGCTCTCCAGGCTAGACTAGACTCTCTCTCATGTCCTCTAAAAAGGCTAAAAGGCCATTTTACCCTTCAAACGGTCCACAAGTCCAATTGTTGACCAATCCCTAAGAGTCACCAAAAGTCAACGGTCAAACCTTGACCAGACTCGTTGAGTGCACAAATGTGACTCGGCGAGTCCATGCGTGTCCTTCACACTCCTGGTCCTCACTTGACTCACTGAGTCAACCCTCCACTCTTCAAATCATCACTGATCGTGAATCACGGGACAACCCGTCCCAACTCGTCGAGTCCGGCTCTTGACTCGGCGAGTTCAGTTATGAACTCAAGTCCTCTAAATCCCCTCTGACTCACCGAGTCATTTCCGCAACTCAGCGAGTCACCAACTGAGTGATTCAAGGGGAACCTAATCCTACTCGTCGAGTCTGTTCTTGGACTCGGCGAGTTCATGCCATGCTCAAACTCAAATGACCTCCTGAGGTCAGATCTGTTCCTCGAATCCATAGATCTGACCTTCCCAAGTATGATAATCACGTAAAGTTCAGAACTTGATGCTCATGCAAAGGCCAAAAGACTCTATTTGAAGGAATAACCTCAAATATGACATCCTAAGCTCATGTCTCCCAATATCAATCATAAAGATCCAAGGGTTTAAGGTGTCTGGACCTCTTTGGATCCAGATCCAAAGCCTTAATACGAGAAGGGACCAAATGCTCATCAAATCAAGCCTCTAAAGGGTCTAGAAAACCCTAACTCCAAAGGTTAACACCAAAACTGAAGAAGGATCGAATCTATACCTCAAATATGAAGTCCTTGGCTCTGAAATCTTCAGAATAGCACCCTCTTCAGCTCCCTCTTGCCTTGGTCACCTTCTTCTTGCAAGAATAACAACACAAGGATCAAAAATGACCTCTCCTTCCTCACAAACGCTCTAGCTCTCTTAGGGTTTCTCTCTAGGGTCTGGTAGCCGCAACTGAAGGCTATAAGAGCCTTTAAATAGGTCCCAAACCCGAGAAATTAGGGTTTCACTTAACAGCGTGGACTCGCCGAGTCCACGAGTCGACTCGTCGAGCCCGGTCACTAATCAGGATAAGAACCCGCGATCCTACTCGGCGAGTCTAAGCACCAACTCGCCGAGTTCCTCCCCAAAACTCAAAATAAATGAATAATATAATATACCTGGGAATCCGGATGTTACAATTCTCCCCCACTAGAATCAGACTTCGCCCTCGAAGTCTCACTCCGCAAACAACTCTGGATGCTGCTCATGCATCTCTCGCTCCGGCTCCCAAGTCAGCTCGGACCCTCTCCGATGTTGCCGCTGGACCTGCACCAGGGGCACTTCCTTGTTCCTCAGAACCTTGATCTTCCGATCCATAATCGCAACCGGTCTCTCAACATAGTTCAGGCTCGCATCCACCTGAATATCCTCTAATGGTACCATCACCGACTCATCAGCCACACACTTCCTCAACTGCGATACGTGAAAGGTGTCATGAATCTGACCTAACTCCGCAGGTAGCTCCAACCGGTATGCTACCTTGCCTACTCTTGCGATCACCCTGAATGGACCAATATATCGGGGCCCCAGCTTGCCCTTCTTCCTGAATCGGATCACTCCTTTCCAAGGAGATACCTTCAGGAGTACAAAGTCACCAACTTGAAACTCGAGCTCCGAGCGACGCCTATCTGCATAGCTCTTCTGACAACTCTGAGCCATCAGCAATCTCTGTCTGACCTGCTGAATCTGCTCAGTCGTCTAAAGCACTATCTCTGTGCTGCCCATTACACGCTGCCCGACCTCTCCCCAACAAATAGGGGTCCCACACCTCCTCCCATACAATAACTCGAAGGGAGGCATACCAATGCTCGAATGATGGCTGTTGTTATAAGAAAACTCGGCCAATGGCAGATACGTGTCCCAACTTCCCCCGAAGTCCAACACACATGCCCGAAGCATATCCTCGAGCGTCTGAATCGTCCGCTCACTCTGACCGTCCGTCCGTGGGTGGTATGCGGTGCTAAAATGTAGCCTCGTACCCAACTCCTCATGGAATTTCTTCCAGAATCTGGAAGTGAAACGCACATCTCGATCTGAAACAATCGAGACCGGAACTCCATGTCGCGATACCACCTCCCTTACGTACAACTCCGCCAGCCACTCAGCAGAAGAGCTCTCACTGATAGCAAGGAAATAAGCGCTCTTCGTCAACCGATCGACGATCACCCAAATTGCATCAACGCCTCTCGCAGTCCTCGGCAATTTGGTGATAAAGTCCATGGAAATATGTTCCCACTTCCACTCGGGAACCTCTAATGGCTGTAACTTGCCATGCGGACGCTGATGCCCAGCCTTGACTCTGCGACAGGTCAAGCATCTCTCTACAAACCACGCGACATCCCTCTTCATGCAGGGCCACCAATATTCCCTCTTCAGGTCCAAGTACATCTTAGTGGCCCCGGGATGGATCGAAAACCTCGATCTATGCGCCTCCTCCATCAAAATGGTGCGTGCCCCACCCTCAAACGGCACCCAAATCCGACCCTGAAAGGTCAAAAGCTCTCGGCTGTCGGCAACAAACTCGGACGCCTGCCCGACTACCCGCTCTCTCTTGCGGTTCTCTGGTCTCATGGCCTCAACCTGGGCCTCCCGGATGGTGTCCAACACCGGAGTCATCACTGTCATTCTCATACAAACGTCTCGTATCGGGGCACTCTCCGCCCTACGACTCAGGGCATCGGCTACAACATTAGCCTTGCCCGGGTGGTACAGGATCTCGCAGTCGTAATCCTTTACCACATCCAACCATCTTCTCTGGCGCATATTCAGATTGGGCTGATCCATCAAGTACTTCAAACTCTTGTGGTCCGTGTATATAGTACACCGGACCCCATATAAATAGTGACGCTAGATCTTGAGGGCGAACACCACAGCCCCTAACTCTAGATCGTGGGTGGGATACCTCGTCTCGTGAGGCTTCAGCTGCCTCAATGCGTATGCGATCACATGCCCTCTCTACATCAGCACCGCTCCCAATCCCGATATCGACGCGTCACAATACACCACAAAATCCTCCATCCCCTCCGGAAGGGCTAACACCGGGGCTTCGCATAATCTCTGGCGAAGTCTCAAACGAGGTCTGCTGCTCCGGACCCCATGTAAAAGCAACACCCTTCCGGGTCAACCTGGTGAGAGGCACGGTGATCTTGGAGAAATCTCTGATAAATCTCCGATAGTAGCCGGCCAATCCCAGAAAACTCCTGATCTCGGTGGGAGATCTCGGAACCTCCCAACTCATAACCGCCTCAATCTTGGCCGGATCGACCAAAATCCCATCTGGGTTGACGAGATGCCCCAAAAACTGGACCTCTCGTAACCAAAACTCGCACTTGGAGAATTTGGCATAAAGCCTCTCCATCCTTAATACCCCAAGAATCTCTCTCAGATGCTCCTCGTGCTGCTCTCTAGATCTCGAATACACCAGTATATCGTCGATGAACACAATCACCGAACGATCCAACATCGGTCTACACACCCTGTTCATGAGATCCATGAACGCTACTGGTGCATTGGTGAGCCCGAAAGGCATCACCACGAACTCGTAATGCCCATAATGAGTCCTGAACGCCGTCTTCTGGATATCCTCATCGCATACTCTCATCTGATGATATCCAGACCTCAAATCAATCTTGGAGAACCAAGACGCTCCCTGCAACTGATCGAACAAATCGTCGATCCTCGATAACGGATAACGGTTCTTGACCGTCAGCTTGTTCAACTCCCGGTAATCAATGCACATCCGGTATGAACCATCCTTCTTCTTGACAAAAAGGATCGGTGCTCCCCAAGAGGAACTACTCGGTCTAATAAACCCCTTCCCCAGCAACTCTTGAAGCTGCGAGGATAACTCCTGCATCTCTGGCGGCGCAAGGCGATAAGGCGCCTTGGCGATAGGCGCTCCTCCCGGAATCAAATCAATGCGGAACTCTACCTGCCTCTCGGGAGGCACATCCGGTAACTCCTCGGGGAAAACATCCGGGAACTCGCGCACTATCGGAACCTCATCTACTGACCTCGGTCTCGCTGAATCAACCCTCGTATCCATCACATAGGCCAGGAACCCACTACAGCCCTGCTGTAGACTCTGCCTCGCTCTAGCGGCTGAACAAAATGCTGACCCCGAAC
This sequence comes from Lactuca virosa, assembly GCF_052849685.1. Classification (NCBI taxonomy): domain Eukaryota; kingdom Viridiplantae; phylum Streptophyta; class Magnoliopsida; order Asterales; family Asteraceae; genus Lactuca; species Lactuca virosa. Next base: position 170,297,159 of record NC_136427.1, on the reverse strand, counting down.
GGGTACCCTCGCCGTACACTGTAAGAACTCTCCCACTAGGGTCTCGTATGCTCACCAGCTGTCTCTCGCAGTCGATAACCGCTCCAAATCTGCTCAACCAATCCATGCCCACGATAACACATACATCTCCCATCGCAATCGGAACCAAATCAATCGGAAACTCGACTCCGAAGATCTCGAGTACACATCCTCGAATCACCTCAGTAGCATACACTGCTCTCTCGTCAGCTATGGAAACTCTCAGAGGTCGACTCAACGCCTCTCTACTAATACTGATGTGCTGACTAAAAGCTATAGATACAAAAGATCGACTCGCACCCGAGTCGAATAACACCAAAGCAGGTACAGAACTCACAAGAAAAGTACCTACACATATCATAATATAGGGATAATGTCATAAAAAACCTTAAGTTTGGCAGAAAATGTCGGTTTTACCCTTCGGCAGATTTTTGGTTCGTTTATACCGCAAACTTGTCATTTTTTTGTCAGTTTTGCCCTTGTTACCTGCAATAGCAGGTTTCCAGGTTACTATGAATTATTTTTTGCGAAAAAACCCTTAAGTCTACAAATATTTTGCAAAAAACCCCTTAAGATTATAAACATATAAAATATAAATATATAATCAAAATTTTATAAAACTAAATAGTTTTCTACTGAAACATATTTTTAGTTTTATGTACGGTAAATTTTATTTTTATATCTAAATTTTAAAAAAGTTACCTAGTTTTATCACAATTTAAATATATTTATTAATTAATACTTAAACTTTTCAAATCAACATTAAAAAACGTCTGTTAGGTAATAATAATATGACATTAGTTACATTCAATTAATTTTTTTAAAAGAAAAATAAAAATATTTTATTTTTTTAAAAGGTTTGTATTTCAGAAATAATAAACTATCATATTTTTTATAAAAATAAATATATTTATATAATAAATTAGACAAATATATTTATATTTTTTTATGTTTAAAATGTTTATATTTATTTTTGATGTTTGAAATGTTTATGATATTTTTATATAAAAAATATGATAATATTATTATGTATTTAAACATATAAAAATATGATACGTTAGTATTTCTGAAATACAAACCTTTTAAACATATAAAATATTTTTATTTACCTTTTAAAAAAATTAATTGAATGTACTTGATGCCATATTATTCATATTAACTATTTTAGCATAATTAATTATTAACTAACAAGTGTTTTTTAATTTTGTTTTGAAAAGTTGAAGTATTAATTAAGAAATATATTCAAATTTTGATAAAACTAGGTAACTTTTTTAAAATTTAAATATAAAAAGTTTATATCAAACCAATATAAAAGTTACCGTATTCAGTAGAAAACTATTTAGTTTTATCAAATTTTGAATATATATTTATATTTTATATGTTTATAATCTTAAGGGTTTTTTTTGCAAAATATTTGTAAACTTAAGGGTTTTTTTCACAAAAAATAATTCATAGTAACCTGGAAACCTGCTATTGGGGGTAATAAGGGCAAAACCGACAAAAAAATGACAAGTTTGCGGTATAAACGAACCAAAAATCTGCCAAAGGGTAAAACCCACATTTTCTGCGAAACTTAAGGTTTTTTATGACGTTATCCCCATAATATAAGCACAATATCTCAAACATCAAAATAAATACATAAAAGAATACATACCAGCCACAACATCGGGCGCCGCGCGGACCTCCTCCGCGGTCAACTGGAAGGCTCTCTCTCGTGCCTTCGGTGCCTCGACCTTCTCCGGCCGGCTCTCGATAGCTCTGACAGTAGCAGGGGCAGATCCCTGAGAAGCTCCCGGTGCTAACCCTCGTAGCTGCGGACACTCGGCCTTCCGGTGTCCGGTCTGGTTGCAGTGAAAACATACTGCAAACCCCTTGGGGCAGTCCTTAGCCATATGCCCCTCCTTGCCACACTTGTAGCAAGACCCTGCCCTACAGACCCCATCATGACCCTTGCCGCACTTGCCACAAGTGCGGCCCTTATGGTTCCCAGTCTTCGGATCGGCGGGCTTGGCCCGCTTGGCTGCCGGCTGGGACTGTGCCGGTCGCCGATCCCTCCCTTGGGACTCTGCCTCCTCCCTGGCCTGAGTCTCGAGCTCAATCTCTCTCTTCCGGGCATTTGCCTGAAGCTCGACAAATGTCCGGTATGACGAGTTCGCCACGAACTCACGGATGTCTCTCCTCAAAATACTCAAATATCGGCTCATGCGTGCCTGCTCGGAAGACACGTGCTCAGGGCAGAACATCGCCCTCTCATGGAACATCCTGGTGATCACTGTAACAAACTCGGTACCCTGCTTGAGGGTTAAGAACTCCTGGGCCAAACGTTCCCTTTCCACCGGGGGAACGTACTCATCACGAAACATAGTGGTGAACCTCTCCCAGGTCACCGCGATAAACTCTGCAGGTGTGTAGTGTGCTGTCACAAACTTCCACCAGTCTTTCGCTCCCAAGCGAAGCTGGTTCAGCGCGAACCGAACTCTCAGGTGCTCCGGACAAGAACACGTATAGAAGCATCCCTCAATGTCAGAAATCCATCTCATCGCAGCGATCGGCTCCCGCGTCCCATCAAACTCTGGTGGCTTCGTGTTGCTGAACTCTCGATACAGCAACGAGTCACCCCCTGCGGCCTGGCAGCAGCAACGGCTGCGGTGGCCGCAGCAACTGCTGCATCAGTAAGAGCAGCATAACGCTCGTCAAAAGTCTCGATCAGAGTGGTCTTGATAGAACCAAACATCTAAGGTACCTCTGCCCTGATGGCAGCAGCCACGTCCTCATGAATCAACCTGCGGATCTCCTCATCACTCGTACCACTGCTCTCGGGTGTGTGGCGTGTCCGAACCATGATGTCTCTTTGAAATACAACACAACAAAATATCAGAGACCCGCTCAAGCATACTCGCACTCAATAACTAAACCCTACTTGACCTCTGGTACCCCACAGATTCTTACTTGGACTGTGCACCGCTCCGGTGTCTTCAGTAGTACGGGCCCAATACTACCGTCCACACCGCATCAGCATACACCCCAAGTCCTCCTCCTAGGATCCCAAATTCCAAGTAATCTACTCTCACTATGCATAGTCTACTCTCTAGTAGATCTCTCATAAGCTCCTCGCTGCTATCTACTCACTCTCAAGCATCTCCTAGCAGCACACCCCTAGGCTAAGGCATCACAAATCAGGCCACTCTAGTCCTAATGAGAGTACCTAGCTTACTCTATCATGCACAACATATCATATCATATCTCATAACTCATATAACACAAGGGTATTTTGGGAAATCACCGTTCGGGCGCTGGCTGATCGTACACACGGCTCTGCTCTGCTTTTTCCAAAATCTTTTACTCTTTTTAGAAAACTTTGTTTCACTTTTGAAAATATTTCTCAAATCCTCAGTTTGAGTTCAGATACGCCCGAAGGTGTACCCGAATCCCTCAAACCAAGGCTCTGATACCAACTTGTAACACCGTAAAATTTCAAACAAATTTTCACATTTTTAAAACAATTCATTTTAAAATATTATAAAACTCATTGTTCCACATATCCAAACATAAGTCAAAATCCCAAGATCATAACATTTATAAAACTCCGCGTGTGTGTGTGTACTGATCATGCCGGCGCCTTCCCGCGATCCTCACTGGTACCTGAAACACATAACACAAAACACTGTAAGCACGAAGCTTAGTGAGTTCCCCAAAATACCACACATAACACATACTAGCCACTCGAGGCAATAACTCTGTGGGCCCTTGAGCCCTAACTCTGTGGACCCTCTGGTCCTAACTCTGTGGACCTTCCGGTCCTATCTCTGATATACACACAGCATAAATCACATAGAAATAATGCAGTGCAACACATCACATAATAGCATACAATAACTCTGTCACATAACTCTATTACCACTCAAGGTAAAGTATAGTGAGAAGACTCACCTCGGATATCTCGGATAATATCTCGCTCGCGTATACACTGATCTAGCCTCTGCCTAATAACATAAACAATCATCTCAATTAGTAACGACTCTCCAGGCTAGACTAGACTCTCTCTCATGTCCTCTAAGAAGGCTAAAAGGTCATTTTACCCTTCAAACGGTCCACAAGTCCAATTGTTGACCAATCCCTAGGAGTCAACAAAAGTCAACGGTCAAACCTTGACCAGACTCGTCGAGTGCACAAATGTGACTCGGCGAGTCCATGTGTGTCCTTCACACTCCTGGTCCTCACTTGACTCACTGAGTCAACCCTCCACTCTTCAAATCATCACTGATCGTGAATCACGGGACAACCCGTCCCAACTCGTCGAGTCCGGCTCTTGACTCGGCGAGTTCAGTCATGAACTCAAGTCCTCTAAATCCCCTCTAACTCACCGAGTCATTTCCCCAACTCAGCGAGTCACCAACTGAGTGATTCAAGGGGAACCTAATCCTACTCGTCGAGTCTGTTCTTGGACTCGGCGAGTTCATGCCATGCTCAAACTCAAATGACCTCCTGAGGTCAGATCTGTTCCTCGAATCCATAGATCTGACCTTCCCAAGCATGATAATCACGTAAAGTTCAGAACTTGATGCTCATGCAAAGGCCAAAAGACTCTATTTGAAGGAATAACCTCAAATATGACATCCTAAGCTCATGTCTCCCAATATCAATCATAAAGATCCAAGGGTTTAAGGTGTCTGGACCTCTTTGGATCCAGATCCAAAGCCTTAATACGAGAAGGGACCAAATGCTCATCAAATCAAGCCTCTAAAGGGTCTAGAAAACCCTAACTCCAAAGGTTAACACCAAAACTGAAGAAGGATCGAATCTATACCTCAAATATGAAGTCCTTGGCTCTGAAATCTTCAGAATAGCACCCTCTTCAGCTCCCTCTTGCCTTGGTCACCTTCTTCTTGCAAGAATAACAACACAAGGATCAAAAATGACCTCTCCTTCCTCACAAACGCTCTAGCTCTCTTAGGGTTTCTCTCTAGGGTCTGGTAGCCGCAACTGAAGGCTATAAGAGCCTTTAAATAGGTCCCAAACCCGAGAAATTAGGGTTTCACTTAACAGCGTGGACTCGCCGAGTCCACGAGTCGACTCGTCGAGTCCGGTCACTAATCAGGATAAGAACTCGCGATCCTACTCGGCGAGTCTAAGCACCAACTCGCCGAGTTCCTCCCCAAAACTCAAAATAAATGAATAATATAATATACCTGGGAATCCGGATGTTACAATTCTCCCCCACTAGAATCAGACTTCAACCTCGAAGTCTCACTCCACAAACAACTCTGGATGCTGCTCATGCATCTCTCGCTTCGGCTCCCAAGTCAGCTCGGACCCTCTCCGATGTTGCCACTAGACCTGCACCAGGGGCACTTCCTTGTTCCTCATAACCTTGATCTTCCGATCCATAATCGCAACCGGTCTCTCAACATAGTTCAGGCTCACATCCACCTGAATATCCTCTAATGGTACCATCACCGACTCATCGGCCACACACTTCCTCAACTGCAATACGTGAAAGGTGTCATGAATCTGACCTAAGTCCGCAGGTAGCTCCAACTGCTATGCTACCTTGCCTACTCTTGAGATCACCCTGAATGGACCAATATATCGGGGCCCCAGCTTGCCCCTCTTCCTGAATCGGATCACTCCTTTCCAAGGAGATACCTTCAGGAGTACAAAGTCACCAACTTGAAACTCGAGCTCCGCAGGTTGCTCCAACTCGATTATTGTTTCAGGTACTTCTGATGATCGTGGGAAGGCGAAGGCGTGATCGTACCACTCCTCACATTTTCTGATTTGATTCTGGGATACTCTGACAATTTACTATTTTGAAAACAAGTTTGTAATAATCATGTGTTTTGAAATGTTTTAAAAATTTTTAAATTGGCTCGAATTTTATGGATGTTACAAGTTGGTATCAGAGCCTTGGTTTGAGTGAATTGGAGGGAACACTCACGTGTCTCTAGTCTCAAACTGAGGACAAGGTTATAAAACGATTTTATTAAAATGTTTTCAAAATAATAAAAGGAGGATGCAAGTGTACGATCAGTCGGAGCTCGCGGATAGACCCCAAAATACCTTACAGATTATTTGATTATGTGATAGGTTAGAACAGCATGCTAGTACTAGGCTAGGGATCTTCAGGAATTGCATGATAGAATTGCCTGATTATATGATGCCTAATAGCCTAGGGTTTTTCCTTATCTAAAATTGACATCATTACTGTAATTGCTTAGTGTATGCATCACAGCTGTACATAATTAAGATCTTATAGCCTGAGAATGTTTGGTTTGGCCTTATTTCCTGTTCTTGTTTGATGAAGGGCTTAGGGTAGGATCAGGTATTCGAAAGTCTATAGGGTCCATCGTTATGTATGGTTAGCATACACGAGTGCTGCAGGATTGGTGGAAGTTTCATGGGTGGGTTGTGTGAGGCCGGGAGGCCAGTTGTGAGATATTAGCATTCCTCTAGGAGTGAGGATTGAGCGCTCGCTATATTTATGTGTATTGTTAGGGTGTTGTGGTGATACTTGAGAAAAATATGGGTAGGTGTGGAAGGTAGTATTGGCCCGTACTACTGAAAGCACATGACTATACACGTAGCAAGGAAGTCACAACCCCTAGGGTTTAGTTAGGAGTTTGTTCGCAGTTATTATATGGGTTATTAGAGATATTTCTGGTGCATTGCCAGAATGGTGGTTACGAGACGTCTTGAGACCGGATTCGGGTTAGGATCGGGAGCTGGCAGCCAGGATGGGCCAGTATTGTCAGAGGATCATGTCAGTGAGATCATCCGGGAGGAGGTGATCGAGGTTGTCTGGGGGACAGTTTCCAGAGATGTTTGGGTCTATCAAGACCGTCATGGTTGAGTATTTCGACGAGCGCTATGCGGCCCTTGCTGAGACGGCTGCCGCATTTGCTGCAACAGCTGTAATGGTGACAGGGAGAGGAGCTGGTCGAGCTTTCCAGTACCGGGACTTGCTACTGGGACATATTCTGATGAGTAGAGGGCTGCAGTTAATTGGGATCAGGGAGACGTTCCGTACTCGTTACATTCCGCGAGTTGAGCGGGAGAGGCTGTCACAGGAGTTTCTGGATTTAAGGCTTCGGGGGTTTTGTTCGAGGTCGGGATTCGAGTCGCGGGGACTCCGAAAGGAAGTGATGATTATGATCATCTGAAGCTTTACAACTGGAAGTAGAATGGTTAATTGATGGATTGAAATGTCGTTTCGAGGGCCAGGATTGTGCCCTTTCAGTTTTCGAGCTCGAATGAGTGAGCATGCTTGTGACCCCAGGATCGGGTTATATTCCAGCTCGGAGTCAGTTAGTCGTCGGGGTTGGCGACATCATTTCAGCACTGATGAGCGCAGGTGGGTTGATACGGTATGAGTATCTTGTGAGGCGTACGCGATTACCGTCCCAACCCATAGGAGCTAAGATCCATTTCGCCTTGGATCTCTTGTATTGGGCAGTAAGGATTGATTGTACAATCTATTGCACTTTTGGGATTGTAGACTATGTCTTGGGAGTAGTTATAGCCGGTTTAGGGGTAGGTGTTGCTTCAGCTACTACAGTTCAGCTGTGAATAATTGAACTGGTGATTGAGTTAGGGTGTGAACCCTGAATGAAATGATTCTTGAGCCCGAGAGCGGGAGACTTGTTTGGAGCATATTGAGAACAAGGGTGTTATGTGGGAGGTCTGCGAACAGGGTCCCACAGGAGGGTTATTCAGCGTTGTCAGGATACAGTAGTTCAGTAACCGTTATTGATTGGGGGGGGGGGGAAAGCACCAAGGGAAGTAACTTGTTGCTGAGATGTTAGTTGGAGCATCTACCTTTTGACTTCAGGATTTGAGTGGGGAATTATTCAAGTATTAGGGACTGTCGGTTTTACTGGGATTCAGGAAGTTTTCATCTAGTTCTTAGAAGTATGTGATCATTTAGGATTGGCTAGTAATGGAGCAATAATTAGCAAGAGTTGGTTGTTATCGGATCGATCGTTGGAAAGTGAGAAAGATTGGGAATTCTCCAATTTTCATGTATTATGAAGACTTAGTCGAATCTAAGTGGTGCAGAATCGTCCCGGGATATAGAAGCAGGAGCGGTTTTGAAAAAGGGATAAGTTTCGCATCGATGTTAGGAAGGAAGACAACCTAAGTGACTGTTTGGTTTGAGGGTTGGGTGAGTTAGGAGTTCGGTACAACTCCCTAGCATATGAATCGCGTCTTCTCGGTGCTTGATAGCAGAATTTAGGGAATCAGGTTGGGATTCTAACCATGAATTACATTCAGTTATGTGTTAGGTCGAGTGCGTATTCGACCGGTATGGAAAGTGTTGTAAGACTGCGGGGGTAGCCGTAGCATTCACTAGCGATCAGGTAGTATGGAAAGTGTTGTAAGACTGCGGGGGTAGCCGTAGCATTCACTAGCGATTAGGTAGTATGGAGAGTGGTGTAAGACTGCGGGGGTAGCCATAGCATTCACTAGCAGCAGATAGTGCTAGAGTGATGTAAGTTTGTGGGTGTAGCAATCACTTTTAGCGTTAGATTTGGTGACGTCAGCATTTGACACATGGATCCGATCATTTAGATCAAAAGGTTATTAGAGCCTCAGTGACCTGATAACTAGTGGCAACTAGTTCTAGGAAAGGATTTCGTTCGGTAGTCGTGTGAGGCAACTATGTGGGAGTCCTTTAGCTCCGTGACCGGGCCGAAACTCGGTATGTCAGATGATTTGTGAACGAATTGAGATCAGGGAGGTCTCGGTAGATTTTGGTATGCTGCCTTGTGGCATCATACTGCCTCAGACAGATCAGAGTTCAGTCAGTTTCCGTATTTAGGGCGGTATTGACGAATTGGGTTTTAAGGTGTATGAGAAGTATCTAGATGTTGGAACCCCCCAAATATCAGGAGTTGAATAGTTAGATAAGAGACAAGCGGGCTGGGATCAACAATAATGCTTCGGTGTGAGAGGCCTGTCAGGGAGCAAGACTATCTCGAGACTTTAGGTTTCGGATTGAGTGAATGTGATCATATTGCAAGGGATTCATTTATTTTCAGGTTTTAGAACCCTGCGAGGGTTGGATATGGTTGCCTTGGAGAGGCTAGAGTTATGCTCGGGACTGTAGTTCAAGTTCTTTGGCGTGTAAGGAATGAGAAGAAACGATTTCGAGGACGAAATCAAATTTAAGTGGGGGAGAGTTGTAACATCCCATTTAAAATATTATAATTAAATAATAATAAACCTGGAACCCGAGAAGCAAATTGTATTATTATTATATGTTATTAGAACCCAAAATTAAATTATAATTAGCGGGGTGTTGGTTTCGGGAAGCCAAGTGACAAGAATTGAATCTTCGGGGGTTAAAGTGTAATTTCGGGAGTTATTTTGCAAAGGAGTTTAGAAGCCAGGGGGTGTTTGGAATCTTTTGGACTTAAAATGCAAGAATTTATGGAAGCGGGGGCTGATTGGTAAATTTTCTGATTTGATTTGAAAAGAATTCCAAAGTCAGGGTAGGAAGGGTAAAATATGGAGTTAGTTGGAAATAAAAGAGGATGGAAGGGACTAATAGTGTCATTATGGCATGAAGTTTGATAGGTGACCGGGTATGTAGGGTCGCATAATCCTAACCCTAAACCGGGTATGTGCAGCCGCATCATTCCATATGTGGCCTCCCTCTGGCCACCACCGCAACCCCCTTTTTGCTCCTGTTTTCCGATCAGCAAAAACCACCGTTGTGGCCGCCATGCTTGCTGGAACGCCCATCGACAGCCGCCACTCTTCCTTCTCCCTTTCTCCAGCCGCCTTGTCAAGAGCGGTCGCCACCATGTAGCGTCGTTGCTGTTGAGTGGTACTCTGGTGGAGGCGTAGCATCCCTTCCCCGCTGCATCGACCATCTCCTACGATTTCTCCACCGCTGTTGTAGCTCCTGCCGCCGTTAAGGAGGTGAACGCTGAAGACCGAGTGGAAGCCGGACACCGGCGTGTGGGTCGTGAACGGTTGGATCTTTCCACTGTTTCATTAAAGCCGTCGTTACGCCGCTGTTGTTGCTCATGACTCGTGGTACGCCACCGCCACTGTCGGAGACCATGAGACGAGATTAGGTCCGGTACTGTGGTCGTGGGAGGAACATGTCAAATCGATCGTTGTTGGGGACTCGATGTAGTTGTTAGCCGCCGACCAAGCGCCATCTGCTGCCAGTGGCCATCGTTGCGCCGTTTGAGCTGTTGCCGTCGTCAGCCGCTATTGTGCCGCCGTTAGCCGCCTCCTCGTGTCATTGTCGTTGCCTTACACCACCAGGTGGGTGGCCGGATCCCTTTCACGAGCAAGACAAAGTGTGTATGTGTTTGGTTTGGCCAGAAACCCGCTGGAACCACCATGGCAGCCAACCATGGTGGCTGTCGGCTGTCGGCTGCTCTTCTGCCACCACTAGCCGTCGCGTGGTGGTGGCTATGTGCATTTCATTGTATGTGGGAGTGTTATTAGTGAGTGTGTGTGGGTATTTGGATTGTATTGTAAGCTGTAACCAATCGGAATAGTAAAGAAAAATCTGTCACCACCACCGTAGGGTGGTGGCTACCGCCACCGGCCGCCGTGTCGGGTAGCGGTGTGCTTCGCCTTGGTGTGTTTGATTCGTCTGGGATGCATGAAACCCTAGTGGGCCCAATGAAGCCCTAATGGGCCCAAGGAAATCCTAATTGACCCAATAAAACCCTAATGGTCCCAATAAGGCCCAATATGACCTAAAAGCCCAACTAATGGACTAATGAACTAGTATTGGGTTGGAAAACCCTAATTAGGGTTTGGAAAACACTAATGACATAAAACCCAAATTTTTGGAAATATTAGGACCAGCACTTGGATTAATTAACAAGCTTAAAATGTTAATAAACAATCATTGCAAATTAACCTATGATAATAATGGACTTAATGGATTAATTCCTTAATGGATTAAGCCCTTAATGGGTTAAGTAGGAACACTTAACCCTAATCATCATTTCATGTGAAAAACCCTAATTTTGGGATTATGGGCTTGGTCTTATCGGGACTCACATTTGGGCCATTGGAATGGAATTAGGTATTAAGCCCAATCACATCATATGACTTATTTAGTAAAGTGAGGGACTTAATGGATTAAATCCTTAATGGGTTAAGTGAGAAACACTTAACCCTAATTATCATTATATGTGAAACCCTAATTTGACTTGGGCTTTGTGTTGGGCCATTCTATTGGGCTTTGGTAATTGGATTATTAATGGACCATCCAAGAATGATCATATGGACTAGAATATATTGATGGGCTTTAGGGTAAGGCCATATGAGGGGTTAGGCCCGATTTGGAAAATTGGGCCATAGATGGGCCATAGTTTGGGCCTTTATGATTATGTGATATTGGGCCATGGGAATACCAAGAGTTTGGACTAGAATAATTGGAAGGGCCTTAAGGAAAGACCATGTAGAGGTCTGGGCCCAATTTGGAAAATTGGGCCATATATTGGGCTTTGGCCCATTACTTGACTTTTGGGCCTTTGGAGTGTGGGTTGGACCTTGGGCTTGGAACCCAATTATTAATTGGGTATTGTTTGATGTTGACAGTTCGGGAATCTGTCAACCAGCAGCTGGAGTTTTATCTGCGGGACTTCAGCAGTGTCAGGTGAGTTCTCCTCACTATATCAACAGGGTCTACGGCACCAAGGCCGGCCCTTTATGATTCGCATCCTGGTTTAGGATGGTTGCTATGTTATTGCTATGCTAGATTTCATCCTGGTTTAGGATGGTTGCTATGTTAGATTTCATCCTGGTATAGGATGGTTGCTATGTTAGATTACATCCTGGTTTAGGATGGTTTCTATGTTATTGCTATGCTTGATTTCATCCTGGTTTAGGATGGTTGCTATGTTAGATTTCATCCTGGTTTAGGATGGTTGCTATGCTAGAGATCGGTTAGATCGGTATCCTAGTTATAGGATGGTTGCTATGTTATTGATCGGTTAGATCGGTAATGGTTGCCATGTTAGTGATCTGTTAGATCTGCATGTTTACTTGTTTATATGTATGTGCACATGTTTGTTGGTTTGGGGAAAGGGTTGAGGCAGGTCCTGCTGTGTGCAGTAGGCCAAGACACCATGGGCGGACCAGGTAGACTGCAGGCCCGGGCCGGGCAAATCTAGTTAGGCCGAAGGCCCAGCGAGCGGTCCGGATAGGCTGAAGGCCCCGAGGAGGGCGGTCCAGACGTGCCGAGGGCTCGGAGAGCGGTCCAGATAGACTGAGGACCGGGATTCGGTCCAGTCAGACTGATGGCTCATTATGCATGTTGTTTGTTGTTTGCTTATATGTTTATATGATATGGTTATATATGTATGGCGTTGGTATTTTGGGGGTAACTCACTAAGCCTTCGAGCTTACATTTATCGATTATTGTTTCAGGTACTTCTGATGATCGCGGGAAGGTGAAGGCGTGATCGTACCAATCCTCATAGTTTATGATTTGATTCTGGGATACTCTGACAATATACTATTTTGAAAACAAGTTTGTAATAATCATGTGTTTGGAAATGTTTTAAAAAGTTTTAAATTGGCTCGAATTTTATGGATGTTACATCCTAAGAGGAATTCATATTTTTGCATCTTTTCTTCTCTTTCTCTTCAAGCTCCTTGGTTGCTATAGTTTGAGTGTGAACCATTAGAGGCGCGACACTTGTGGCGCTTGCTTCCAAGAGTCTTTCAAGGAGGAATTCAAGATTTTTTAAAATAACAATCTTAAAGGTTAGTTTTCTTATCTTATGAATTAGTTTGTTCACAGAAAATTTTGTAGATTAGCCATTCATAGTAGGTTGATATATGTGAAAGAGATAGATCCAATTAGGTTGCATGTGCCCTCATCAATTGAATTGTTTGATTGTATTCCAGTTAGGGCATTGTAGTTGTAACCCTAATGACCCATCAGTGGTATCAGAGACAGGTTGTCTTTCTTGTATTTTCACATTGGTGAATCCGAAAAGAAACCAGTTTTGGTTCTGTCGCAGCTCACGTCGTGAGCATGCTTGCTCACGTTGTGACCTCGGTCTGGACGGGATTTTTTTTCCTAATCTATCTTAACAGCTTTTATGTGGTATCTATTTTCTATGTTTATCTTCTAAATCCAATTTTAGCGTATCTATGATGATAATATAAAGGCCTAGAAGTTAGGATATTAGTATTTGACTTGATTAATTTCCTTGTGATTAATATGATTGTTTTTTTAAGTGTATAAATAACAAATCTAGATATTAATTGAAATTAATATTTAATGTCAAATAATATTTCGTATTTTGAAATGTTTAAAATACATCCCTATGGATCTTATTATTAATTTAATTAAGCAGTTAAGTAAAAGACAATTAATAAATCCATAAAGCGGTTTAAATTTAATTAAATTAAAAGTTTTAATTTATTAAAAGATTAAACCCTTGTAATTTTAAAAATGTTTTAAAATGCACCTAATACTATGTATATATATATTTAAAAGTTTAATATATATATATATATATATATATATATATATATATATATATATATATATATTATACATATATGAAAAGTCAGTCAAATCACTAGTACGCCTCATTGACGAAGCCATACTATAATGAGAGTTTAAGGAAGCGGCCTATAAAATGACATCCATTGAGTATCCACTCTTACCCACCGCTCTCCTCTATGGTGGAGGGTCGTTAGCCGAACGAATTTGATAGGAAATAATCTCATTAATAAGTATAATGAAATAAAGTAACTAAACTATTTTCTAAAATCTCACTCTTAGTTACTTTAGGAAAATGTGAATTTGTATGCTAATCCATGAAATTTCACGTTACACTTTATAAGTCGTTAGTGGAGCGTGTGTGGTTAACCGGCACACTAATGTGGGACTAATAAAGAGTGGTAACGGATGTCTCAAAAATTATCATTGATTAATGGAGTGCATGGCGTTAACCGGCACATTAAAACGAGATGATAAATGACATCGAGAGTGTCAAACTAATTTGCATGGTTATTCACATCCCGTTTGTGATCCTCGGAAAAAGTAAGAGCATAATCAAGATTAAAAATGTCATTGATTAGATTCAATGAATCTCTAAAGATCTAGGAGTTTCATAGGATTGAAAGTGGTAAAAGCCTTACCTACCTAAAATAGATTCGAATTTGATTACGGCATCCCTCTTCAAAGTTCGAATAAAAAATATGGATCCTAGCCTTAATTTAAATTTATGGGTTAATAATAAAGGATTAAAATCAACTAACTTGAATTCTCTTTTCTCCAATTATAGATGTCGAGTCAAGACAACAATGGTCTTCCTCGTTCTTTTGGAAATATTTTTCCTCTACCTTCTGAAGATGATCTTCCACATTCTGATCAAGGTGAAAATATGTTCCCTTTTTCAAGCAATGGTGGAACTGGACATCAAGCTTCTCCAACTCTGCACCCTCCTCCTCCTTCTCAAGTGACTCTCCCCATGTCACGAGTTGAAAGATACGAAACTACTCAAGCCCTATTGGCATGTAGACATGAAGATGGAAAATTTGTATGTGTGCATGTTCTGGAAATGAAATCACACATTGACAAATTGGATAGAATGGGTGTCGTTTTCCTAAGGGAGCAGGCCATTGATTTGGTTCTACTTTCACTTCCTAAGTCATATGTACAGTTCATTGAGAACTTTCGTATAAAGAACATCGACGTGATCCTAATTGATCTGACACATATGTTGATTGTTGTTGAAGCATAAATGCTTAAGAGTACAAGTGAAACAAATGTGTTTGAAGGATCGAATTCCAAAGTTTCCATGGACATTGACAAAGGTGACAATGGTGGTACAGAAAAAGATTTCTCTTCCCAATGGAAAGGGATCGACCAAGGTCAAAGCGTTTGATCATATGGTAAATAGAAAGGCTAGTTCTGAGATAGTTCCATGTTCTAACCCTAAAAGGTCCATATGTTTCTATTGCCAATTAAAGGGACATTGGTTGCGAAGCTGCCCAGACTACCTAAAAGATCTTAGAGATGGTAAATTCAAGTCACCTGACTCTACTTCAAGTATATATCCATTATCTAACTCCATCGTTTTTATAAGTTCCTATTCATAGATTCTTAATACATGATGTGATGATCACATCTTGATGTTTTGCATTATCTAAGAGAAAGAAGGAAGCTTAAGAAGAGTGAGTTGAATCTGATTGTGAGATATGGATTTAAGTCGCATGGTTCGATGATCAGATTTTGGAATCTACTAATTAGAAGATATGATAATTTAATAGATTGCTTAGGAAATGTCTAAAAACATTGCGTTCGTTTGTGCATTGTAAGGACAAGTTCCAATTTTTTGTTTATTATCAATAAAAGTGAAATTTTGGTTTATATAGTTGGTTTACTTTATATTTCCTTGCAATGGCATATATGAAAGTGTTGGTTTCATTTCAATTATTAGCAATATTAATTTTGGATTTGATTCTTATTATTTCACTTGTGGTAAATGTCATAATTAATTGAGTGAAAAAGAATTCTCATCACCCAAGTTTCAATTGGACAGAAACATGGAGTCATACAATTCGAATTATGTGATGCATGAGAATCTTGATCTTTGGCAGATTATGACTAATTCATTGATCACATGTTTTATGTGAGTTAATGTGAAGGACTAATGAATCTAGTCCATTGATATGGACGATTCAAATCTGCCACAAAGGATGAAAAATTCTATTCTTCATGATTTACTGATGATTCAGTAAATGTATCGGTGTTTATAAGATTGAGCATAATTCTAACATTTTGGAAAGGGTTTTCAAAGAGGTGCAGAGCGAATAAGAAGAATCTATTAGGCAGAAAGATAAAGGTTTCTCTAATCTGAACGAAAAGGAGAGTACTTTAGTATCGTTTTTTGTGATCATCTTAATGATTGTTGAACTATGTCTAAATTGATCCTCGAAGAACATTTTAGTGCAATTGGTTGACTAAAAGGAGGAATCAGATATTGTTGAAATGGTTCAATCAAGAGACGAGTTATACTTCGTTTCCAATCAAGTTTTACAGTCATGCTCTAGTTACTACAAATCGTATCTTGAAACTTATTTCATACTAAGTAGGTTTATAACACCTCATGAAATGTGGAGTAATAATGTTTTCTTGCTCTAGCACATTTAGAATTGGTAGTTGTGATGTTTTGGCTAAAACAAAGGATAAACTAAGACCAATTTTATGAAGTATTTTCTTGTCGAGAATCCACACTAACTTTTGAATATTTGTTTTTACTCATCAAGGAATGTTCCTCGAGAGAGAAGCTTATATCTCAAGAAGTCAGTGGGAGTATTAATGATCTTGAAGAGTTTCAGCAATGAATCAAGCATAAACCTTTTAGTTATCAATAGCACGCGACCCGAGGTTGATAACCTATCATGTTAAGTTGATACATTCTTGTTTTTGTGCACCTTCCAGTTGAGTTAGCAATGCTTATGAGTCCTATGGGTCTCATTTGAATGAAAAAGGCAGAGCACGTTAATTAGTGAAAATACATTGATCAATATGGGTGAGCTGCTTAACAACATGGAAGCACTGGTAGACCCGTGTACTACCAGAGGGCCAGAAATTAAGAATAAGATACGTTTTGTCCATGAAAGGGAAGCAAAATTTGAATTTGGTACCTGTCAGAAACCTTGTCATGAATGTAGGTTGGAAATGATAGATTCGCATGGATGGGAACATGTACACCATAAAATCTAGGTGGCAAAAGGTTTCGCTCTAATTCATTAAAATGATTATAACAAAAACACTTTTACTAGTAGATTTTAAAGATCTGATAAATATCATTATGGTTAGTATTTGTGATAATTAAATTCTTAAGTTTGCAATATGATTACGACATCCCTTTTCATAGTTCGAATTGTGAGAAATGGCAAGGAATTGGTTGAACTTTCAGGACATATGGTTATAAGCTTTGAAAGGGTTTAAACACACACATATGCTATCTAATGAAAGGTATATAAACTTGAGAAGTTTAGTTAGAGACTTATCAAGGCATCACGTATCAGAAATATGCACTTTAGTAAGAAAGTTAATAGTATTGATTTCTAGAAGTCCAGTTGAAATCTGGATATATATATATATATATATATATATATATATATATATATATATATATATCAAAGCTAGTGGGAGCATAATTGTTGTGCTAAGTGTTGCAAGTTAGCAATACTATTTGTGGGAAACAAAGTTCACAAATTTGTAAGTTACAAAGTTTGGATATTGTTTCGCTATAGTAACACTTAAGGGAGAGGGCACTCATACTTCGTTTCAAATCTAAAAGTTTAGGTTGAAGCGTTTAAAAGAACTTAGTCTTGGACATATATGAATATCATGTTGAAATGGTTCAACATAGGAAATTCGATATATGAAAATATTATAGCAAAAAACTGAACAAATATCAGGTCATTATGTAGGACATAATGAATCGAGTCCCATATGCTTCAAATATAGGATCGTTTTCATATGCTATAATATTCACTTGTTCTTAGTTTTCCAAATGCCTTGGGCATTGAGAAGGGAAAAATGACTAGAACTTTGTGTGACTAAATTTCTTGAACAACTATTTGAGAATGTTCTAAGGTTTTACCAAGAGAATTGGTTGCTTGTGGACAATTGGAAGTATAGTATTGCTTTGAAGGACCATAGTGACATGTTCTGAATGAGATGATTATTGATCAGAATTGATGGTCGTATGGGAATATGGAAATGTTTCCATAGCGGGAGTTAATTATTAAAATCTACATGTGAGTCAGAAACTTTGATGCAAGGAAGGTGTTCAAGGAGTGTGCCTTGAATTTGAAACTCCATTACTTTGGAATTGTTTTTAGTAACAAAGCTCCAATGGAATACTTTGTAATACCATTGGCTAAGTATCTGTGACTTTGAAACCTCGACATTACAGAAGATCATTGCATGTAAGGTTGAACTCTAACACATTCTAGTAGTGACAAGAATTTGGAATTGTGAAATGAGCATCATTGGAATAGTGTCCAGTCGATCTATTCACAAAGGAAGGACCATAGATAGACATAGTATCCATGTTCATAACATGGCATGGCTGATGGTTAATTCAAGTTGTTATTTGATTACTCGAAACATTGTATAATAAATAAAGTCTAATTAATATGGTGATTAAATAATAAGGGTTTTATTTATATTCAATAGTTTTGACACCATAGTTAATTAGGTTATTATTGTGTTTCACTTTGCATGTTTTACTACCTGAATAATTGATTATTCGAAATCCCACAATCACTCATACTTTGGAATAAGTAGTGAATTAAGGTTGTCATGAATACAATTATAGATTGTCTAAAGAGTTTTAGACATAGAAATCGTATCGCTGCAATGTTCATGAGTACTTAGAAATGGAGATTTAAATGTTGGATTAACCCATGCTTAGAGAATTACTTCATGATTTTATCACGAGTAATTTTGATATGATAATATCTTATATTCTTGAAATAGAGATATATGAGTTGTTGTTTACAAGTCAGTTGTGCATTGATAATATGTAAACGCATCAGTAACTTGATGTTATAAAACGTGTTGTTGTGCATGATTTGATAAGTAAATAGTGCAAGCATATAAGTCAAAGTTTATTTGTTCCTTTTTCCCTAATGTGAAAAGCGACATTTTTGGGCCCCTTGATGATTTGATGTCGACTTCTGAAATGCTTGGCCAAGCCTGGACTTAATTGATGTGTTCAATTGGTAGTCTGATTTCAGTCGTCATAAATAAAAAATCATGAAACAAAATTTGGACAATGAGATTGATTATAATCTATATCTCATGTTTGTATGATATCTTGTAGAATAGAGGAATATTTGATCACTTATCTTAGGACACGTAGCTTTTTAGGTCAGAGTTCTACAACGACTTTTGGAAGATACAATTTACTGATTTGTTTGGAAGTAATACTAGCAATTATAGTTATTAGACTTATCCAAGTGGGAGACTGTTGGATTAGGTGTCTAAGCCCATAACTATAATTGATATAAACTTGAATTGATAGTAGCACTTTCCTTTTAGGTTTTCCTCAAACCTGGCAATTGAATATGATAGTTTTTAGAGAGAGTCAGATTGATTTATTAAATTATTATATGGTTAATAAATTAACTAGAAATAAAAATAAATGATTTGTTAACGTATTATGAAAATAATATATTAATTGGAAATGGTATTATTTAATTATTAGTTAATAAGAAATTAATTTTGGGATTAACTAGATTAATTAAAAGTAGGAGGACTAAAGGTGACAATGTTCAATAGTTGAGCGCATTGAGGAATTCTAGAACCTCCCATAACTGGGGGGGGGGGGGGGGGCGAATTCCAGAATATCTTCTAGGGTTTCCTTGGGCTTTAAGGGTGACTTGGATGCCTTATGGAGGAATAAAAGGGATTAGGGTTATCTTGGAGATATTTGTCTCATCCAACACCTTCCTGTTACATATAGAAACCCCCATTGAGGTCAAATTTCATCCAAGCGTTGATTCCTAAGATGAATTCCGATTTTTGCATCTCTTTTTCTTCTCTCTCTCTCTCTCTCTCTCTCTCTCTCTCTCTCTCTTTCTCTCTCTTCAAGCTCCTTGGTTGCTAGGGTTTGAGTGTGAACTATTAGAGGCGCAACACTTGTGTAACGCTCTAAATTTTCAAATAAATTTTTCATATTTAATTCCACACAAAACACAGTCGAACACTTCTCATACTCAACTTATAAGAATTGTTTCAAACACAAAACATAGATTGTTTGTCAAATATCATAGAATCCTCAAAACACAAATCAACTAGCTGGTGTGTAAAATCATGCTGGCGCCTTCCCGCGATCCTAAGATGTACCTGAAACGCATATTACACAACACTGTAAGCACAAAGCTTAGTGACTTCCCTAAAATACCACACACAAATAATTAGCCTCTCATGGCTATATCTCGATAAGCACCCTCCGGTCATGTGTCTTAGTGAGGACCCTCTGGTCTCACGGCTCGGGTTAGACCCTCCAGTCCTGTATCTCAGTGAAGACCCTCCAATCTCACGACTTGGTCGGACCCTCCAGTCCTGTATCTCAGTGAAGACCCTCCGGTCTCACTACTCGGTTTGGACCCTCTGGTCCTATCTCAAATAAATGATAAGATAATATACAACATAAATCACAAAAGGCATACTATCACATATCTTAGTATAAGCACATAAGACCCTCTGGTCAGCAACACAAATAAGACCCTCTGGTCACAAAGTAAATACCACTCAGGTAAGTATAGTGAGAAGACTCACCTCGCAAAGTAAAGCACGTATATCCTGTACTTGAACTGATGGTCTAGACTCCGCCCCTCCATGACCTCTAAAATTCACATCTTGACCAAAACCCTAAAGTCAACGGAAGTCAACAGTCAATGTTGACCAAACTCGTCAAGTGCAACTTATGAACTTGTCGAGTTCCTCAGAACTCAGTAAATCACAAAAACCCGAGTCAACTCGCCGAGTTGCTAGCCAACTCGTCGAGCCCATGCACTCCAGAAGATCGAGGAAAAACCCCAACTACTTGTCGAGTAGTCCCATCAACTCGTCGAGTTCACTCTGAATCCAAAAACGGGTAAAACCCTCTCAACATGTCAAGTTGGATGTCCAACTCGTCGAGTTCTCCAGCCATTACTCACTCCAGTCTATTCCAGTGCTCCTAACTTCAGATCTAACCTCCTAGAATGAAGTTACCACATAAAGTTGCTGACTTTACGTGCATACAAGGCCTCACAAGTCTAGAATACTCAAAACTAAGCTCAAGAAGATGATTAGGACATAAATATGGGTCAAAGATTCATAAAGCTTGAGATTTTATGTACATAAGGGCCTAGAGGAGTCCAGATCTACAACTACACCCTCTGGACAAGCCTAACCCGAGAATGACCCTCATTTTGCACTAAAATGCCCATAAACTCACATAGAAAGAGATCTAAGAAATGGTAAGCCAAGGTAAAGACTTTTTACCTCCAAATGGATGCCAACACAATGTAGATGCTGGATCTACAAGCTTCCTCTCGTTCCAAGCCTATAAATCCTCAAGCTTCTTCAATAAATGTAAACTCTTAGTTTCACACATTCCAAATATGGGCTAGCCTAGTAGGGTTTCTCTCTGGACGTGATAAGGTGATGAGGGAGGCGGGGTAAAGGAGTTAAAGTCCTTTAAATAGGGTGCAAACTCGAATAATTAGGGTTTTCTCACTCAGCTCCAACTCGTCGAGTTGGTTCTAAAATCCACGCGGCTATCTCAGCTCCTACACGACGAGTTGGAGCAGCCAACTCGTCAAGTAGGTCCAAAAATATGAAGATATAGGTTTTATATTTATACCTCGGAAATCGGGGTGTTACAATTCTCCCCCACTAGGATCAGACTTCGCCCTCAGTGTCATTCTATGAAAATAGCTCTTGGTACT
The DNA here is from genome assembly GCF_052849685.1 of Lactuca virosa. Taxonomy (NCBI): domain Eukaryota; kingdom Viridiplantae; phylum Streptophyta; class Magnoliopsida; order Asterales; family Asteraceae; genus Lactuca; species Lactuca virosa. The sequence continues at coordinate 170,275,679 of NC_136427.1, read as the reverse complement.
GCTCACGCATCTCGGACTCCGGCTCCCAAGTCCACTCCGATCCTCTGCGGTGCCACCACTGCACCTTAACCAGGCGCACTTCTTTGTTCCTCAGGGTCTTCACTTTTATATCCAAAATCGCGAACGGTCTCTCAATATAGTTGAGGCGATCATCAACCTAAATGTCCTCTAGAGGAACCACTGCCGTCTCATCGGCTACACACTTCCTCAACTGAGATACATGGAAAGTTTTATGAATCTGGCTCAACTCCTTAGGTAGCTCTACTCGATATGCTACATGGAAAGGGCCAATCAATAGAGGGCCCAACTTGCCCTGCTTCCTGAATCGGATCACCCCTACCAATGGGAATACCTTCAGGAGAACAAAGTCGCCAACCTGAACTCTAGCTCAGAACATCTCTGATCTGCATAACTCTTCTGGCGACTCTAGGCCGTCAACAACCTCTGTCTAACTTGTTGGGTTTGCTCCATTGTCTTAAGCACTATCTAAGTTCTCCCCATCACTCTCTGTCTGACCCCAAACTTAATGACCATGCCCAACCCGAATTATCCACTGATGTCCACAACTACCTTCCAATGCTTACTTCAACGCTGAATACAAGGTCGACTCCCGACCCAAAACTTGAACCTCCAAAGGCTACCCCTTGCACCTCCAGCAAAACGAATCTACAACCTTTCATTCCAAAATAGCTATTTCAACCCATCATATGTCACTCACGATCACGAAGTTCATTTTACCCCAAATGGATACTACAACCGATATGAAGTCACACCTCACCTCTGACCTCTGTCGTCTACCACTCACTAGTTCCATGTGTGTCGTGGTCCTTCCCAGGCTAAACGAAACAAACCACTCCAGTCTAAAACATCAGATGGAAACCATTACCACTTAAAATGCAATCCATCGGAAAATTTGGAATCTCATTCTGCCTACCCTTTACACAAATATAGCCAAACTCAACACAAGAGTCTGATCCGACAGCAAAATATCTCCAATCTGATACTTAACTCATGACCCGTGATCCAGGAACCTACACATGAATTACACTCCAATCCTTCCGATTTGTGACTACCCCTCCTTAACACGATATATAATGGTTTCCGACCAACCGCTGAGACCCCAGTCTCGCCCGTGGTTCGGCCACGAGGTTCCCAAAGACTCAATTGGCAAAGCTACTCAGGCCTAAGAACCTCTCTGCGTCATACTCTGACTAGTGAACGCTACGGCTCCCCACAGTCTTACAACACTCTCTCACTTACTATTGAGTGCTATGGCTCCTCGCAGTCTTACAACATTATCTCACTGACTAGTGAGTGTTACGGCTCCCTGCAGTCTTACAACATTCTCTCACTCGCCATGGGCTCACCCCATGGTTTTTAACTGACAGTCCTAAGTGTTTACTCTCACCTGGATCCATTCATTCTCTTATCGCCCCACAATCTCATCATCAATCCATCACCATACTGGGTTCACTAAACTCATGCTCCTCGACCCAACATAGATAGGTACGCACACCCAACTAGATTAGGCATCGTCACTCCTGACGACAATTGTCGCAATAAAGCACTTTTCCCCAACACCATTTTACATCCTTGGAATCTCCCCGTCTGGAGACAATTAACAGATGGGTCCACAACTGGAATAGATAATAGTCGCTCGATGCTCCACTTGCCGTTTAACAAACTCGAGTCTCATAATAGTCCAACAATTCAGGGCATCATACTCGGATATCACGATACACCATCACAAAATCTCACAATAGTTTGTTACGACCACTGATCTTCAACTTACACAATCCAAAACATTGGAAGTACTCTAACTCATAATTTGAAGTATGGGGGAATCGTCAATGACTGAGGACGCGTTTACGACAATCCAAAACCCCAACTTCTACTGATCAAAACCCATACGAAACTACTCATACCGACTCTGAAGTTGATTGACAAATCAACTGCTGCCCTTCTTGGAGTATAGATAAGAATCTATACATCGAACCATCAAATTTCTCAGCAACCGAAACTTGAGCTCAACGACCCAACCGCCTCGAAACTCGAACATTGGCAATCCCGAAGAAACCCTGACCACAATAAGATCCCTGGACAACGTCTTCCTACCGTAGTGACACTCATTATTTCTTGAGCCCATACAACATGCATCATCTCGCTCTGTACCTTGCCTTGTCTACCACTAGACCCAAGTCTCATATTCCCGGACCGCAGATCTCCTTAACCGAATCTCCTAAACCGCAACTTAAACAGATTGCTGATCCTCCCAACAGAACACCAAGTTCTTCCCCACTTAGATTTCGAACCATTGCCAATTGGCATACCAATGGACTACATTGCAGACTGGCTCACTAGATATATCATACTCGACTCTTGGAACGTACCATGCAACACTCGATGATCTTCCAAAAAAAGACCAAGCAACTTCAAGTATTCCGAGTCTCAGATGGAGGCCTCAGAAACCTCCCAATGTGATTGCCTCCAGTCACCCAGAATCTCATCTGACTGCACATGCAAATATTTCGACAGTCCTTAAATAACACTGAATCTTTCTCTGGAATAATGGACTATCACACACTTCATTCTCTGAATCCTCAGTCAGCACCCCATCACAAGAATTGACATAGAAACAGGAGACCTCACTCTCACAGTCGATTCGCAGCATGGACACGAGGGTCGTCGTTTCGATATACTCCTCTTGTTCTCCTGAAACAGTTGCTTGAATACGACTTACCAAACTCAATCAAGGCATACCCTTGTCCTCGTTGGTCACAGTCCCTACTGATGACTCCCTTCCGGCATAAGAAATAACTCAATGTACTCATACCACAAAAATCCCTTTGATGCTAATACCACAACTATCTGGTACCCCACGGGGTCTTCTATAATCTCCGAAATCAGAAGATCACTCACCCATCCTTCCAAAACGGAAAGTGGAAATAGTATAATCCTTGACATAGAATTTTTCCATCACAAGCCATCGATCGATCACTCAACTCAAACGACAACCCTCCACAACGCATCATGTCACACCCCCAAACTAGGATGACAGAAATGTTCGGGGGTGGGTTGACTTCATGTACAGTATCATAACAACGAGTATAATAGTGACCAAAACAAACACAACCATCATAAATATAACTGAAAAAGTTACACAATAGTACAAGTTACATGTTTCAAAATCAATTTCATTATGATGACAAAAATAATTTCTTTGACGCCTTAGCATCCCATCCTCAAAAGTTGTTGGTTACCTGTTTTAGTGATTACCTGAGAATACAAGTAGTTTTGAAAGTGTGTCAACAATTAAGTTGGTGAGTTCACAAGCTTTTGTATGTAGAGTTGAAATCCTTTCTTTGTAAAAGTAGTGTTTGTTCTAGAAAAATCCAATATTTTCCTTGTGAACTGAGTTGTAGTCTTAAGACCCAAAGACCGAAATGTACATGTATTTTCCGTACTTATGATAGTATATGCAGTTTTAAGTTTACATAAAACCGTTTGAATGAAAGAATCCCCGTAAACTTTATGTATCGTTATTTTCCTATGTGAGTTATTATGACCGTGCTAATGACATAGATGGCCTGTTACGACGTTCTTTAGGCGTCAGAATGTTATGACATTTGTCACCCCAGACCTGCCGGTCTAGCTGTTGCATGCAACTTAGGTGCAGGATTGTCAATCCCAATATAGATCTACACGCAAGTATCATGCTCTCCCCACAACAGACTCTGATTATAATACAGGACTTGGTAGGTACAATAGTGTATACGTGAATACTTAGCTCACAAATTGATTTAACGAGTTTACATGTAGTGTGAATGAAAACCTTTCGTAGTGAGTTCGTAGTGCAAATGAACCATAAACTATACCTGTTATAGTTTATCATAAATGTTTGTAGTGATGAAAACCCTTAGGTGTATGATGTTTACCTTCTCATGAAAGTAAAATAACATGAAATATAATCAACATGTAATTTTTATATTATAACACACTTTGCTCAACATGTTACAAAATGTTAATGAAGTTGTTAACCATTTTTCTAGTTTTAACTTTTCTGTTCCTGTTCTTAGAAACATTATAGAAAAATCATCGAAAGTCGAAATCTGAATCCATAAGGTTTGAGAGTTTAGAAAATGAGTCTAATTTTTTCATAACTTTTATTGTGATTTTTAGTGGTTTCTAACTAGTGTGAAAATGTTCATCTTCAAGGACTGGTCCAAAATCATTTCGGAAATGATAGGCAGTTTTGTAAAAATCGCCATAAATTGTAGAAAAATCGTATGAACGCGTGCGAGTAGTCCTTAGAAAGTTATAAACCTGAAATATTTGTGTCTTGTACAGTTTAAAAAAAATATTATGTTTAAGATGGTGAAAACAGTCTGTGAATAGAACCCAACTTTTCTGTGAAAAGCTGATGTATAAATTTAGGTTATGTGTGGTGTTTTAACTTGTATCCCTCCCCCCCCCCCCCCCTAAAACTTGAAGAAAACACGAAAATGTAGGGGTATGAACTCACCTTATGTGATTTCTTGTGGTGGAAGGTTGAAGAAGAGGAGTTTCAAGTCAAGAACACTTGAAAGATGCTTGAAGATTTGAAGATCCTATGAACAAATTTGTAAATATTTGTGTAAATGATTTATGATTTGTATGAGGATGTGAAGATTGTGTAGAAGTTGAAAGAAGATACTTACCAAAACAAGAGGAGGAAAGCTCAAGAACACCTCTTGAAATTCGTGGCTAGAGAGAGAGAAAAAAAAGTTTTCTTTTGGAGAGAAGATGGTAATCTTGGAGTAGAGGAAAGAATCTCTTGGAGTGTTTATATGGATTTGGTTAAAGTAATATGTTAGGTTGTTGGGGGAAAATTAGTTGACAAGTGAGGGCTAGCTAGATGTGAATAGTGACATAAAGTATGAATAGTGATATAAAGTTGACATAAAGGTGGCTTGTGTCATAACTTTATGGGAAAAGTCAATGAGTACATTTACGTCCTTTTGATCTTATCCTAAAAAAAGTAAGATTTATATTTAATAAATCTTCGAGATGGGGATAAAATATGAGTTTAGACGGTTTAAGATGTCAAAAATATGAGTTGGTGAAAATCCCACGTCAAAAACCCCAAAAACGGACTCAAAATGCGAAACTGGTCAAAAACCGGACTTGAGAAGCGAAATTGCGAAGGTGAGAGGGTTGGATGCGAAGGGAAGGTTCGCAGTGAGGGCAGCTAATGCGAACGTGGGGTTTGTTGCGAGAGGTCGCACCAAAAGCGATGGTTCTCGTAATGGGTGCGAACGTCTCCGGATTCGCATGCATGTTTTCGGTCTGAGAGGCTGAGACGTGAATCTTCTCGGTTATAAACGAAAATGCCCGACCAAACACGAAAGTGCCTGACCAGATGCGAAGATGCTCGGTTTGTGCGAATCTGTCCGGTTTCGCTGTGAGAGGTGTCTGATGCGAAACTTGTCGGCTAGAAACGAACCTCCAACCAAAAGCGAAAGTGGGTTAGGCGAGTGCGAGGACCTGCGAGGGTTCGCAGGTGAACAGTAACATGCGAACCTTCATGCTCCTTTTTGGTTTCCTTCTTCCGTTTTGAGCTGTTTTCGACCAAGGGAAAGTTTGGGATGGTATGGATGTTCATATAAAAGATAGAAAATATGATTTTTATTACCAAGATATTTGGGAGAGATTGGGAGAGATTTTGGGAGAGAGAGATAGATTGAGAGAGATTTTGTTTGAAGCCTTTGCTATGATTTTGGCTCGTAGTGTTAGGATTGTAACCTCCATTACACCTTGATATGAGTGTTGTACATCCTCGAAGGATACATATAGTGTTTTATCGAGTCGTTACATCACTCACCCTATTTAGGGTTTAGATTTTCTGAACATTTGAAACTTCCTAGGGATACTTTGTATTAAGATAGAGAGTTGTACATTAGTAAACATAGAGTAAGCCCTAACATACAAGCACTAGTTGAGTTGACCGGTTTGACTCGTTGACTTTGTTTGACCAAAATTTGATGGTTGTCACATCATTCCCCCGTTAGAAAGAATTTCATCCCGAAATTAGCATTTTGAGTGGGACTTTATGTGACATCCCCATTTTCACGGCCAGAAAAGACCGATTTTTTTATGCTTTGTTTTATAAAATCAGAGTAATCCTTTGGTTAAAAGAGTTGCGGAATTTGTTCCCAAACAAAATATGATAAGAATTTATCAAAGCATTTCTTTAAAGAAATGTATTTTCATTAAATAAAAAAAAATCTCAGGATGCATTGTTCCGTTACAGACCAAAAGCATAAACAATATAAAATAGACCTTACAACAGTTATTTATAACTACTGATCTATAATCCAAAATCTCTCGTCAAGTCCACCAACTTATACTCTTGTGCCATTACCTGTAATGCAAAGAAAACTGAGTGGGTCAGGCTTGGGAGCCTGGTGAGCATATAGGGTTTTCGACCCACAATAATATAATTATTATATTCAATCATCAATCAATCAATCAATCAATCCAAATTACTCATTCCCATTATCTCCTTTATTTCTTAAGGATTTACCCTAAGAATCAACTATCCTTTATCCATTTATTCCTAAGGATTGACCTAAGGAATTGACACAAAGTCCACCACTGCCAAGGTCCTCAAATTACAACCGGTAAACACTTAGTTCAACATACTTAACGAACACCTAGTTCTAACACTCCTAGTGAACACTTAATTCAAAACATCTGGTGAATACTTAGTTCTAAAACACTTAGTGAACACACTCAGTTCAACAACACCAAGTGAACACATCTAGTTCAAAAATACTTAATGAACACATTGAGTTCAAAAATACCAAGTGAACACATAGAGTTCAAAAATACCTAATGAACACGTTGAGTTCAAACACCAAGTGAACACATAGAGTTCAAAAATACCTAACGAACACATAGAGTTCAAAAACACCAAGTGAACACATTGAGTTCAAAAACACCTAATGAACACGTTGAGTTCAAAAATACTTATTATTTCTTCTCACATCAACTATTTCATCTACCCATGTTTTACCCAACATATTTGCAGATGCAAACACATATACAGTTTAAATCTTTTAAAACTTGTATAAAAGATTAATTCAACATCCATATCAATTAACAAACAACGTATAAACACATAACACGTATTTCATAGCAAATACTTCATATCTATGCGGTAGAAGAAAGTAACTACACACTCACTTGATAAGACGATGATCAAACAGCACCTCGTCTCTTAAAATAATATTTTCCAATAAAACCGGGACGTTTTCTCCAAAACCGGGCTTTACGCGGGCAGAGTTTTGGCTCGAAAGCTATTTTTCTTGGGATCTTCGGGGCTTCGGGATATTTCTTGCATGCAAAACGATGCAAAAATGAGAGAGAGAGAGAGAGAAGAGTTTGAGCAAAAGAAATCGGCTGCCTTCGCATGCTATTTATAGAGTGCTGAAACTGGGATTACGCTGGGCGTAATTTCGGAGTACGCTGGGCGTACGCTTCGGATCAGACCGAATACGTCATTGCTTACGATCCTGGGTACTCGAGTGTTGGGTCAGGTCGACGTGGCCCATTTCAGTTCATGCATATGGGTACGCTGGGCGTACTCCATTACGCTTAGCGTACACCGACATACCAAACTTCAAAATTGCGTAACTTTCGCATACGAGCTCCGTTTTGGACGTTCTTTTTATCCACGCGTAGGTGAGACTAAGCTCTACAACTTTCATTTAGATCACTAAGGCTATAAATCCATCTAACATAAATTCACATTTTACGTCACTCAGCGTCGTGTCGGTTCTGTCGCGAAACTTCGACAGGTCATAACTTCTTCGTTATAACTCGGATTTCGGCGTTCTTTATATGTACGTAATCCTTGTAACATATACTACAACTTAGTTTAAGATTACTCCTTCTAAATAATCTTCCATCAAAAGTCATTTTTTACGCTTATCGTCTCTAAATTGACTAGCCTTGATCTACGGGCGTTACACTTTAAGGGTTGGGGAAAAGATGTGGATATTTTTGTTTCATCTGATCTTCGTGTTCCCAGGTGAACTTGGGTCCTCGTTTAGCGTTACATCGGAGCTTCACAATGGGTATGCAACTTTGTTTCGTTTTTCTGATCTCCCGATCCATGATTTCTACTGGTTCTTCTACAAAGTGGAGACTCTCGTTGATTTCAATTTCTTCAAGAGGTATGACGAGAGTATCATCGGACAAGCACTTCTTTAAGTTAGACACATGAAAGGTAGGATGTACGTTATTTAGTTCCTGCGGTAATCGAAGCTTGTATGCTACCGGGAAAATCCTGGCAAGGATCTCGAACGGCCCGATATACCTTAGATTTAGTTTCCCACGTTTTCCAAAACGTATCATTCCTTTCCAGGGTGAGACTTTCAACAGAACCCGGTCCCCAACCTGGAATTCGAAGGGCTTCTGTCTTTTATCGGCATAACTCTTTTGTCGGTCTCTAGAAGCTTTCAGTCGTTCTCGAATTTGGACGATCTTCTCTGTTGTCTCCCTTATGATTTCAGGGCCAGTGAGAGTGTTGTTAGGAAGTTGTCCCTTAGCTAGTTGCGTGTCTCCTACCTCAGCCCATCACAGGGGTGATCTGCACTTTCGGCCATAGAGGGCTTCGAATGGAGCAACCTTGATGCTAGTTTGATAACTGTTATTGTGTGAGAATTCGATAAGTGGTAAATGGGTATCCCAAGCTTTACGAGAGTCTATCACACAAGCTCTCAGCATGTCTTCTAGTATTTTTATAGTCCTTTCACTCTGCCCGTCACTATGTGGGTGGTAGGTTGTTCTCATGTCTAGCCTAGTCCCCAAGGTTTTTTGTAGTGACTGCTAGAAACATGAGGTGAATCTACTATCTCTGTCGAAGATAATGGATATCGGCACCCCATGCAGTCGTACAATCTCTTTAATGTATGTTCTGGTCAGTTTCTCCATCTTGTTGGTTTCCTTTATTGGCAGGAAGTGCGCGGATTTGGTCAACTTGTCAACGATCACCCAATTGGTATCGAGACCACTCGTTGTCTTGGATATCTTGGTTATGAAATCCATGGTTATCCACTCCCACTTCCACTCGGGTACCTCTGGTTGTTGAAGTAAACCCGAGGGCTTCTGGTATTCTACCTTGACCTTGGTGCAAGTTAGGAACTTGCCCACATAGGTAGCGATTTCGGCTTTCATGTTCGGCCACCAATAAATTTTCTTGAGGTCCAGATACATCTTGTCTGAATCGGGATGCACATGTTGGGTTTTGTATACTACAACATCCTATGGTGCACATACAACCCTAAATTCTTCGGATCTATGTTTTCTCTAATTATACATACATTATTGTTTCCAAAGCATTGAGCCTACAACTAGCATACAATTGACATAAACAACATAAAAATGAGTTGTAGAACTACCTCTTTGTTGTAGCTTGTAGTTTTGGCCTTTAAGAACTTAGTGCCTCAAATGTTGCACCTCAAACGGTTCACAACGCACCTTGGACAAAGGAGAAATTAAGAGAGAGTTTATTGGCTTCAAAATCGGCTCTTATGAACTCCTAGAACACATAGAGACCGATTTTAGCTATAGGGCATCATATATATAGTATAGGATTCTAAAGGTCATGGTAAACCCTAATCCATACCCTTGGGCTTATTATCCATGATCCATGATTCAAGTGGACTAACTCTTTATGGATTCTTCCATAAACTTAGTCCATCATGTATCATAAGCCCAAACCATATATATAACTAATTTACACAATTAGTCCCCATTAATTTAATTAGTCTCTTTTGATCACTAAATTAATTCCAAATTAATTCTTGATCAATACTAATTAAATCATATGATTTCATATTAATATATTAGAACTTATAATATATTAATAAATCATAAATAACCTCTTACTCAAATGTCCATCCTAGCAAATTGTCCTGGTGATATGCAACCCGAAATGGACCATGCTACTCTCGAGTCAATTACATACCAATTATAGTTATGTGCTTAGATGCCTAATCCAACAGTCTCCCACTTGGATAAGTCTAATAACTATTATTGCAAGTACGACTCCACAATCCGACTAGCAATCGTAGCTCTTAAAACTCACTGTCGAACTCTGACCTAGTCAATGGCGTGTCCATTAGATAAGGGATCATATATTCCTCCATTATACAAGATATCATATGGACCGACACATAGATTATAATCATTCTCTCTGTCCATCTGTTGTTTCCCGATTTCCGATTTATGACTGTGGATGGTTTGAATAACTTAGTTATTCAGGAAGTCAAAACATGCAAAGTGAAACACAAGAATAATCGAATCCAATATGGTCTCAGATCTTATGAATATAAATAAAACACCTTTTATTTAATCACCATATTGATTAGACATTATTCATTGTATGATGTTTCGATTAATCAACTTAATACTTGAATTAAAACAATAGTTATCCCATGCTCCAAGCATGCAAACTATGTTTGCCTATGGTCATTTCTTTGTGAAATAGATCAATTGAACACATCTTCAATGAAACTCATTTCACAATTCCAAATCCTTACCGTAAATGTAAAAATACCAAATTCTTGCCATTTACTGTAATCTGTTAGATTCCGAACTTATATGGAATGATCCTCTTGTAATGACTATTCAAAAAAGTCACAGAGACTTGGAAACAGACATTACAAAGTATTCCAATGGAGAGCAATTCCATGAAAAGAAGTCTCACATTCAAAGTACATTCCTTTGGACATCATTCTTGCATTAAGTTTTCTAATCTTACACAGATTTAATGAATAACTGCCACATATGGAAACTTTTCCATATTCCCATTTTGACTATCACTTCTGAACAAGAATTGCCTCTTTTCAGAATATGCCAATATGGTCCTTCCAAAATTTACACTATACTTCCAACAGTCTATGAGCAACCAATCTATGGTAAACCCCAGATTATCCTCGACAATTGCTTAATCATTTTAGTCATATCCAGTTCGGGTCCTTTTTCCCTCTTACTGCCCTAGGCATTTGGAAAAATTAGAACACATAAATATTATAGCATATGCCATCGATCCTATACCGAAAGAATATGGGATACAATTCATAATGTTTCACATAAAGACGTGATACTTTACCAGTCTTTTGCTATAATATTTCCACATATAGAATTTCCTTATGCTGAATCATTTCAACATAACATCCATATATGTTCTTGACTAGTTTTTAATTTTAAATTTTTTATTCAGAACACATAAATATTATAGCATATGCAATCGATCCTATACCCGAAGCATATGGGATACAATTCATAATGTTTCACATAAAGACGTGATACTTTACCAGTCTCTTGCTATAATATTTCCACATATAGAATTTCCATATGTTGAATCATTTCAACATATCATCCATATATGTTCTTGACTAAATTTGATTAAAATCTCAATCTAAGCTTTTAGATTTGAAATGAAGTATGAATAATTCCTCTCCCTTAATTATAGCAAAACAACTTTTCAACCCCTGCAACTTTACGAATTGAAACTTTTGTTTTCTATAATTAACATTGCTAACTTGCAACACTTACCATAATAATTATGCTCCCACTAGCATAATAATTACATTCTTATTAGCATAACACTTATGCTCCCACTAGCTTTGACATGTACCCAGAAATCAGCTGGACTTCTACAAAATCAATACTTATTGACTTCCTTACCATAGTTCAGATTTCTGATACGAGATGCTTCGATTAGACTTTATCTAGGCTTCTCAAAATCATACACCTTTCCTTAGATAGCTCACATGTGTGTCTAAATAATTTTAGAACTTACAGCAATAAGTCTCAAATGTTTAGACCTTTGCCACTTCTCACAATTCGAACTATGAAAAGGGATGCCGTAATCATAATCGAATTTGAGAATGCAAATATCACAATTGCTATCTCGTTAAAATCTACTTAGTGAAAGCGTTTCCTCAAAATCATTTTCATGAATTAGAGAGAAACCTTATGACACTTAGATTTTATGGTGTATGTGTTCCTATCCATGTGAATTTGTCATAACCATAATCACAAGACAAGGTTAGTGACAAATCCAAACTTATATGGACTGAACTTGTTCAATATTAATTTCTTGCCACTTGGCAGCACAAAGGCCTACCATTGCTTCCTGGTTGTTATGCAAACAATTGAGAACTCATAGAAGTCACATGCATAGTCAATCAACTGGAATGGCACAGAAACAAGAATATGTCAACATGATAGGTTACACACCTCAAGTCGTGTGCTAGTGATAAACAATAGGTTAACTCTTCATTAGTTATGGAAACTTTTCAAGATCTTTAAGACTCCCACTGACCTCTTGACATATAAGTTTCTCTTTGTTAAGAACCATTACTTGACAAACAAATATTCAAGAGTTAGTGAGGTTTCTTATCAAGACAAACACTTCTGAGAATTGGTCTTAGTTGGTCTTTGTTTTATCCAAAACATCACAACTTACCAATTTCAAATGTACAAGAGTAAGAAACATTTTACTCTACATTTGATGAGTGTTATAAACCTTCCTTAAGATATGTCACTCAAGTTATAATCTTGGAGTATGACTCTAAGACTTGATTTTGGAACAAAGTATGATTCACCTTTTGATTTAACCATTTCAACAATTCACAATTCCTCTTCTTAGCCACACAAATGCACTAAGATGTCCTTAGAGGATCAATTGTGATATGGTTTCATAATCACTAAGATAATCATAAAACACGATACTCAAGTACTCTCCCTTCTTTTCAGATTGAAGAAACTTTTATCTTTCAGCCTAATTTGATTCTTGTTATTCGTTCTGCCATACATTGAAACTTTTTCAATGATTCAGAATTATACTTAATCTTGTAAGTATAACCATATTTACTAAACTTTAGTAAATCATAACGAATAGTCTTATCATTCTTTGTGGTGGACCTGACCAGCGCACAACCAAGTGTACCCGATTCCCTAGTCCTTCACTTGACTCACATATACATGTGAACAAGGAATTAGTCTTAATTTCCCAAAGATGAAGTTCTCATTCATCACACAATACAAGTTGTATGATTCCAAGTTTCTATCCAACTGAAACTTGGCTGATGAGAATCTTTCCTTATTTGGTAAATTATGACACTACCACAAACTTAATAATCAAATCCATTTTCCAATATTGCTATCAATGGAAACATATAAGCAACAATTTTCTCAAATGTCATTGTAAGGAAACTTAAAATAAGACAAAATTAAATATATATATATATATATATATATATATATATATATATATATATATTTATAAAATGCGGAAACTTTTCCTTACAATGAAATTACAAATGAAAACTATGTTGTTTACTATTCCTAAGAAATCTATCATAACTCTTAAGCAGCAGCTCAAAATTCTGATCATCGAACCATGCGATCGAAATCCATCTCTTCACGATCAGAATCAGCTTACTTTTCCTTTAAGCTTCCTTTCTTTTCTTCGATCCTACAAAAAATCAAAATGTAATTACATTACATCATGTATTAAGAATCTCCAAATAGGAACTTAATAGAGTTAGATAGTGGATTTACCTGAAGCAGAGTCAAACATTTTGACTTTACCATCTCTTAGATATCTCAGGTAATCAGAGCAGCTCCGCTTCCAATTTCCTTTAAATGGCAGTACAAACAAATGCTTTCTTTCGCATAGGCACATGTGACAATCCCAGAACTGGCATTTCTCTTAAGTTCAAACTTTTTGAGTTTAGCCAATTTCTCTCTCCTAGGAGAAGAAATCATTTCTGGATTGTCATGGTTGTCCATGGGAATTTGAAAAGTAGATCTTCCAATCAACTTTGCTTTACCAGTGTGCCAAATCATTTCTGATTCAACAACAATAAGCAAATAGGTAAGATCAATAAGAGTCATGTTGTGTTTTGTCATATAGTAGTCCTTAATGAACCCGCTATATGACTCAGGAAATGATTGAAGAACCCAGTCAACAGCCAACTTCCTCGAGACTTCGACACCCAACTCTCCTAGTCTGTCAATATGTAACTTCATCTCCAAGACGTGAGCACATACAGACTTTCCATCTTTGTGTTTGCTTGCCAATAGGGCTTGAGTGACCTTGAACTTTTCAAGTCTTTGAACTTTGGGTTAGGGAGAATAATTGGAGGAGGTGGAGGAAGTGAAGTATGATTTCCATTTCCACGATCCAATAGTGGGACATCATCTTCATAAGGAAATCTTATTCCAAAAGATTTGGGAAGACTATAGTTGTCTGAACTAGACATATACACGGGAGAAATTCAAGTTAGTTGATTTAAGTCCTTATAACACCCAAATAAGATATTAAGGCTAGGACCCACAACAATATTCTACAATTCGGAAGAGGGATGCCGTAATCCAATTGCAAAATATTTGAAGATAGGTAAATGACAATTTACCAATTTCCACCATGAAAAACGAAAATGAACTTTAGGTTTTAAATGAATTGAAATTCCTAGATCTTTTGAGATTCATTGAACTTTTCAATGACATGTTTAATCTCGATTATGCCCCTCAAGTTTGTGACTGGGATACCGAGGATCACAAACAAGGTGTGAATAACCATGCAAATTAGCTTGGTACTCTCGATATCATTTATCACCTAATCAATGTGTCAGTTAATCACACACACTCCATTAATATATAACAAACATCAAGCTACCTTTTTCCACCCTTGTTAGTCCAAGTTAGTGTGTCAGTTAACCACACACGCTCCACTAACGACTTGGAAAGGTGCAAAGTGCAATTTCATGGTTTAGCATCAAATTCACATTTTTCTTAAGTAACTAAGATTGGGAATTTGTGAGACATTTAGTTAACTGATATTTCATTATGCTTTTAATGAAAATTAATGTCCTATCCTACCCATTCGGCTGACGACCCTCCACCAGTCAAGGAAGCGGTGGGTGAGAGTGGACACTCATTAAACCACCATTTTGTAGGCAGTAGCCTTATACCCCCCCCCCCCCCCTTATAGACCGGCTTCGTGAATGAGGCCTACTAACGGTAAGACTGACTTGTCTTATACATATATATAATTATTAAACTTTTTAATATTATAATAGTATAAGGGTGTATTGTAAACTTTTAAATTACTAGATGCTTTAATCTGTTAATAAGTTATCCTCTTAATCATGGTTCTAAAAAGCGCGCCATGGCGCGCCTCAAGGCGTGCCATGGCGCGAGGCGTGACTTAGCCGTTACGAAAACGTCCAAGGCGGGTTTGTTAAGTGTGGCGCCTAAATAACATGTCAAGGCACGCCTTATCGTGTTATGGTGCGAGTTTTTTTCAAGGCGCGAGTTTTTTTTGTTTTTTCTGATCGGCCATAAAATAATTGAGTTTTTGTTAACTTTTTGATACTAAATATTAATATAACACGTCTAAAAACTTGATATATTTGATCAAATTCAATAATTATATGATTTATCTTTTTTAATTTATATAAAATAGTCACGCCTTGAAAAACATCATGGATTAACCTTGACCTTGCAGCCAACCCACGCCTCATGTTTTTTTGAACCTTGCTCTTAATTTAATTAAACTTAAACCATGTCATTATGGAATTATTAATCTCTTCTAATTAAACACTTTAATTAATTTAATAAAGTCCATAAGGTGTAATATGAACTATTCAAAACATCAAGGTTCTAAATAAAAAATTCAAAAGTAAAAGCTATTTAATTAATTTTTTAATTTATGAACTCAATAGTTACACATTTTAATTACAAGAGTTTCTTAATTTGAGACTTTTCAAATACCAAAACTTGAGGGCAAGTTGTGTAACTCTTGAAAAGTATTGGTTTTAAATAACTTATGAGTTAATGTGGTTTTTATAAAAAAAACTTTTCATGTTCCATAACTTGAGGACAAGTTATGGTGGACTTTAAAAAAAACATTTAAGATCAAATTTACGAAGCAAAATTATCATATAATTTTCATGATCTAATTAAACTCTAAGTCAAAACAATTCATATCAACAATTTACAAGAAATTAGCCTATCATATAAACTAATATAAATCTTGAAATTTTGACAATTGTCTTTTAATTGGATGAGGATCATCATTAACAAATCAGAAAATACATTTTTATGATTACAAAACAGTTTGTGGTAATGATCCTAGTCCAATTCTGGCCAAAAACTCGAATTTCTCCAACCTGAAGCACCTACTCGACGAGTACATGAACTGGACTCGTCGAGTTGCACTTTTACTGAGTGGACTTGTCGATTCAGTTCATGGACTCGGCGAGTTCATCAGTCAGAGGCTAGAAAATCGATTTTTTCATCTTTGAAAAATAACCAAGCATCAAATATAATAGAAAACAACCCATGGCTCTGATACCACTGTTGGGTTTTGTATACTACAACATCCTATGGTACACATACAACCTAAATGCTTTGGATCTATGTTTTCTCTAATTATACATGCAATATTGTTTCCAAAGCATTGAGCCTACAACTAGCATAAAATTGACATAAACAATATAAAAATGAGTTATAGAACTACCTCTTTGTTGTAGCTTGTAGTTTTGGCCTTTAAAAACTTAGTTCCTCAAATGTTGCACCTCAAACGGTTCACAACACACCTTGGACAAATGAGAAATTGAGAGAAAGTTTCTTGTCTTCAAAATCGACTCTTATGAACTCCTAGAACACATAGAGACCGATTTTAGCTATAGGGCATCATATATATAGTATAGAATTCTAAACGTTATGGTAAACTCTAATCCATACCCTTGGGCTTATTATCCATGATCCATGATTCAAGTGGACTAACTCTTTATGGATTCTACCATAAACTTAGTTCATTATGTATCATCAGCCCAAACCATATATATAACTAATTTACACAATTAGTCCCCATTAATTTAATTAGTCTCTTTTGATCACTAAATTAATTCCAAATTAATTCTTGATCAATACTAATTAAATCATATGATTTCATATTAATATATTAGAACTTATAATATATTAATAAATCATAAATACCTCTTACTCAAATGTGCATCCTATCAAATTGTCTTGGTGATATGCAACACGAAATGGACCATGCTACTCTCGGGTCAAGTACATACCAATTATAGTTATGGGCTTAGGCCCTGTTTGTTTACCTCTTAATTGTAAAATTAAGAGGCAATGTCTTAAATATTCAGATTCAGATTGTTTGTTTGCATCTTATTTTTTATCTCTTAAAATTATAAATACCTCTTAATTTTTCAGATATTAAACAACATCTGAATTTAAAAAAAAAACACATGCGTTCCTATTATGCCCTAAACAATCGACCCTTCACCAAAACAACGACTCCTCTTCTCCTCCCTCTATGCGTTCTTCTTCCATTCACAACCAGATTCGCCGGCGACGCTGCTAGCCGACGCCGCCGCCTGCAACGCCA
Source organism: Lactuca virosa (assembly GCF_052849685.1). Classification (NCBI taxonomy): domain Eukaryota; kingdom Viridiplantae; phylum Streptophyta; class Magnoliopsida; order Asterales; family Asteraceae; genus Lactuca; species Lactuca virosa. Next base: position 170,258,209 of record NC_136427.1, on the reverse strand, counting down.
CCGGTGCACCCCAACGCCGCCGCCGCCGCTGCCGTCTAGAACGACGCTTCCGCCTCCATCTCCGACAAACCAGGTTCGTTTCTTCCTTCTTTCCCCCAAACTCGATATTTTTTCTATTTTTATGAATGGTTTGGTCTGAAATAAACGAAATCAACTTTCTCTTCTTCATCTGAAAATCGATTTCTATTCAAACTTGAGTTCCAATCGATAGTTTATCTCTTTTTATGTTCAAATCAAATTTTTTTCTGATTTTCGATTTTTTTTATGTTCAAATCTATTTTCTGTATTTTATGTTTGATTATTATGTGTTCATGATACGATATTTGTAAATAATTGATATGATTTGATGAAATCATATTTATGTTATTGAAAGGGCAATAGAAAAGCATGGTAAGATCAAGCTGAAGCAGGACATCATTGCAGAGGCTATCACTCTTGAACATGTTGCAAAGGTTTGCTCTCTTAACTTGTTCTTTGGTTGTCATTCCCAATTAATGTGTTAATTTCGTTTCTGGTTTGCCTGATTGTGTTTAATGTTTTGTGTCCAATTGTTTGAATTGAATTCTTAGTGAGTGGAATTACCTATATGACCTTAACTAGTTACATCAATAATTTGTGCATTTTATGGTGTTTATGAATAGAATGTGGCATTGGACAGATCTATGGCTCCAAAGAACTATTGGATGGTTGCATCCCAATTCAAAGAAGATGGTTTTGCTGAGTGAGTTCTCATATGATCTTGAAAAAAGAAATGTACAAACTTTCAATGTTTAGGAGAAAGGGGATATTCTTTGGATTTGTGTTTAATTTTAATTTATGCTAAATTTGGATTTTATATGGTGTTTATATTTTTATACTTATTTAATAAATTGATTAGGTTATTTTATAAATAAACACTTGAGTTCAATTAAAAAACAGAAGGGTAAAATAGTCATTTTGCTAATTCAACACAAGAATTCAGAGGTCCCAACCAAACAACATGTTAAACATTCAGCTCTTAAAATTTCAGACCCTCTTAGAAATTCAGATCTGTTAAAAATTCAGATCTTAATAATTTAGATCCTACCAAACAGCCCCTTAGACACCTAATCCAACAGCATGGAGTATCGTGTCTTGTGAGCCTCGTTCATGACGACGTCTCTGAATCCACCAAACTTCGGTGTCCAGATCTGATTCATGAGATAACGAACCCCGTCACCCTTGACTTCTGGGTTCTTATCCATCCCCTTAGGGCTTCACCTGTCACATTCTCTGGTTTCAAGGCTTTTAACTGAGCCTCTTTGATCTGTGTGGAGAGGTATGAATGGATTGTCATCGTTAATAACTTTACTAGATGGCCTGAGTATTCCTTTCTACTTAAGGCGTCAGCTACTTCATTGGCTTTGCCCGGATGATAACGAATCTTGCATTCGTAGTCATTTAGTAGCATCGTCTCTATCTCATGTTGAGCTCTTTTTGGTTGAGGATGTGCTAAAGGATTTTATGATCGGTGAAGATAGTGCATTTTGTGCCATAGAGGCAGTGTCTCCAGATCTTCAGGGCAAACACCACTGCTCCCAGTTCGAGTTCATGAGTGGTTTAGTTGACCTCGTGCGTCTTAATTTGTCTTGAGGCATAGGCGATGACCTTTCCTCTTTGCATGAGCACACACCCAAGACATTGATTTAAAGCATAGCAATAGACCACAAAGTCTTCCGTTCCTTCTGGAAGAGACAAGATAGGGGCGCTGCAAAGGGCTTGCTTTAGCGTTTCGAAAGCAACCTCTTGTTTCTCCTCCCATTTGAAGGTTACATCTTTCTAGGTCAAGGTGGTGAGTGGTTTAGCGATCTTGGAGAGGTTTTGTATGACTCTTCTGTAGTAGCCAGCAAGTCCCAAGAATTGTCGGATTTATGTTGGCGTTCTTGGTGCTGCCCAGCTTTCGATTGCCTTGATCTTGGAAGGATCCACGTGTATTCCTTTTTCACTAACTACATGACCGAGGAAGTCCACTTCTCAGATCCAGAATTCGCATTTAGAGAATTTTGCATATAGCTTCTCCGCCCATAATGTCTCTAATACTTGTCGTAGGTGTAGTTGTGCTCTTCCTTGCTTCGCGAATAGACCAGAATGTCGTCGATAAATACGATCACGAACTTGTCTGAGTAAGGCTGGCATACGCGATTCATCAGGTCCATGAATACCGCATGTGCATTTGTTAGTCCGAAGGGCATTACTACAAACTCGTAGTGACCGTAGCGAGTTGTGAATGCTGTCTTGGGAATATCTTCTTCCTGGACTCGCAGTTGGTGGTATCCCGACCTCAGGTCGATATTGGAGAAGTAGCTGGCTCCCTAAAGTTGGTCGAAGTGGTCGTCAATTCGAGGTAGAGGATATCAGTTCTTGATGGTGAGTTTATTTAGCTCTCGGTAGTCGGTGCACATGCGAAAAGATCCATCCTTCTTCTTTACGAACAGGACTGGTGCTCCCCAAGGTGAGAGGCTTGGTGTGATGAACCCTTTGCTTAGCATTTCGTTCAACTGGATGGATAATTCCTGCATTTCGGCTGGTGCTAGGCGGTATGGTGACTTGGCTATGGGAGTGGCTCCGGGAATCAGGTCAATTCTGAACTCGACCTGGCGTGCGGGTGGTACTCCTGGGAGATCTTCTGGGAAAACGTCAGGGAAATTACAGACCTTAGGAATGTCTTTGATGTCTTTCACATCTTGTTTCTTATCCACCGCGTGGGCTAAGAAGGCATGGTATTCCTTGCCAAGGTACTTTTGAGCTTTGACGCAAGAGATGATTTGCAAATTTGTAGTGGGTTTGTCGCCGTGGATGACAAGGGTTTCGCTATTCAGTAGATTAAGGCCAACGGCCTTTTCGTAACACAGGATGTTGGCATGATGAGAACTTAACCAATCCATGCCAATGATGATGTCGAAACTTTTTATTGTGACCGACATTAGGTCAATTTTGAATGAATAGTTGTTTAGAGTGAGGGTACACCCTGTGTATATATCGTTAGTGCATTCTACTTTTCCATTTGCCATTTCTACGGTGTATGTTTCTTTTAGTGATTGGGGATTTTGTTTAAGTAAGTGCTTGAATTGGTGGCTTACAAAACTCCTCTCCACTCCACTATCTGAAAGTATGCATGCATATGAGTTATTGAGGAGAAACGTACCGGTAACCACCATGGGATCTTCAACTGCTTCTCTGTGTCCTATGGCCAGGACTCTTCCCACGCCACCAGTATCGGTGTTCTTTCACTTTGGGCAGTCTCTTTTGAAGTGCCCTGTTTCCCCACAGCCGTAGCAGGCTCGGCTTGCTCCGACATTGGCGGCCTGAGTGATTTGTTGGGCTGGTGCTTTAGAGAAGCGAGCAGTATACCCCTTCTTGTAGCAGTTGTTGCAGTGCATTTACTGACAAGCATTGGTGAGGTGAAAGTTGCACTTGTTTCATTTAGGAAGGGTTCCAGCATACTGCGTCAGTGGCGCTGGAGCGGCAGGGGTAGTGGCAGCATGGACAACAACAATTTGCTGCTTCTTGACAGGGTCCTGCGCCGGTTGTTTCTTCTTGTTGTTATAGATCTTTCTTTTGTTGTTTCCCCCTTTTACTTACTCGGGGGTGGTTGTCATAGTGCACTGGCTGACCCTATGGTCAATAAGTCTTTGTGCCAGGTGTTTGGCACTGTCAAAAGTGGAGGGATTTGCAGACACCACATTCCCTCGAATCTGGGGAGATAGCCCCTAGATGTATCGCTTCACCTTTTTACTCTCCGGGGTGACCATCCAGGGGCATAGTATGGCCAGAACGCTGAATCTGGCAGTGTAAGATGCAATGTCAGGGCCTATCATTTTGAGGTTCCAGAGCTCCTGCTCTAATTTTTGTACTTCGCCTCTTGGGCATTATTCCTTCATCGTCATACTTTTTAAGTCTTCCCAGCTTATTGAGTTAGCCACTGCGAGTGTGAATGACTTGACATAGCTACTCCACCAAGTAAGGGCCCTGTCGAAGAAAGTGCAAGCTGCGAATTTGACCTTGTTAGCTTCAGGGAATGCACAAATTTCAAAGATTGATTTAGTCTTCTCGAACCATTGCATGAGAGTGAACGTCCCTGGCTATCTCCTTGAGCAGAGTTAGTAGTACCGTTTCCCGCCCATCTGGTACCATTGGTGCTGATTTGCGACATGGCAGCTGCCACTGCGGCTGATACGGCAGTCTGGAAAACAGCAGGAACGAACTGGGGAGGGGGCGGCGGTGGTAGATCTACGAGGTGTTATTTTTCTGCAATAGAGTTTAAAGACGAAACGATGGTAAGTTTCCAGTAGTGGTTATAAGTCGGGTGTTACTGAACTAGGTTATCTCAGTTCTTTATATATTATGTCCCAACTTTAAAGTATTTGCAAGCAATTCATAATAGAAGTCTATATAGAATAAACTTATGAATTTAATAGTAACGCCTCAAATGAATTCCTGTGACTTGATCCATGCCTGGTCCCCCCTGAAATCACTTGATGTATACAAGTTGTGTGTAATTAAGGTTTAATAGGCCGTTGAATTTAATGGGTCTGCCCTAAGCCCACAACCAAACAAGGAACAGGACCCAAGGCGGACCCACCATTTCTAAGTCGATTGTGTTTTAATTACATATAACTTTAATGTATACACTAAGTAATCGTAGATTTACCATGAGCAAATAATTTGTAAAGCAAAGTTATGAAATCTGTGGTAAGTTCCTAATGAAATAAAATGCATGTCAATTTCATTGATATAGTTTAGTACATAGTGTTTCGAAAATTTGACCTTGACATTAATCTGCATTACATCAATATAAGGGAAAATTTTGACAGCACATAGACCCTTCGAATAGTGTAGTCACTTAATCGCAGGGTTGAACCTACATATAGAAAAGAGTAGCACCAACGCATACTAGTAAGTCTCGTTTATAACAAAATGTGAGCAGTGAAAGCACTACTCATGGCGCATGGTATCAGGTAGTCCTTGAAGAGAGGCTACGTGTGCGCGCATTGCCCTAACCTCTTCTGGGTCTTCTACCGCTTGGCGTTCTGCTTCCATCAACCGCCTTTCCATCATGGCCTGGCGTTCCCAAAATTCCCGAATTTCCCCCCGGGCGGCGGTGACCTCCTCCTGTAGGGCCTCAATGTGATCCCTATTCCGGTCATGTTCTTCGTCTAGGTGACGAAGGAGGACTGCAGTGACCTCTGCGGTGGCACCTACCTCCATAATCTGGTTGGCGGATGCCCTTGCCTGCTCACCATGGCGAGTGATGCGACGAACTATGACAGGGAGAGCCCTGTCTGCCGAGCCCCCTCTGTCGAGGTTGTAGAAACCCCTTTCCAAGTCGTAGGGAGGGCATTGGCCCTATTCTCAGCTCCACGTCCTCAAATCTACTGCCCATTGGGGCGTCGGGCCCTGGAAGTTTCGTCCAGGAGCGTGGACAGGGAGTGGATCGTAGACCTCAGGCTCCTCGTCGGAGTTCTCTTCCGTTTCTTCTTCATCTTCTTCTTCCTCCGGGTCCTCTTCAGGATCTTCTTCGGGATCCTCCTCGAATATTTCTTCAGGTTATTCCTCGATCCATTCCCCGTTCCCCTGGTTGGGGATGTAGGGGTCTCCCGGTAAGTGAAATCCTTTCATGATGTTTGTGGGAGAATATGGATGTAAGAGACACATAAAGAAACTAGAATGTCGTGCTATAGTATTATAAAATACTCCTATATTATTTTAGACGTTATGTTTGGTTCTTAGAGGTTTCCTTGTATGGGTGATGGTGAGTTTTTAGACTTGTTGCTCACTACGACTATTCCCTCGCATTCGTTAGTTACACCTCAGATAAATATAGTTGATCAGGCTATATTCCTCCCAAATCTGATTACATACCCCAAGGCATACTCGTAGCGTTCAACTCATCTTTTTACTTTTGTATTGGCCTAGTTATGACATTGGTCTCGTATGTATGCATGTACTAAAAATATTATTATATTTTATTAAAAAAAATATATACTCGTACAAAGAAAATGTTTTTGTCAGAGAGTTTTAGTCCCATTGTATTTATATTTGTATATCTTATATGCTTTGATATACTTAGTTCACTATAAACAATGCTCTGATACCAATCTGTCACAACCCCAAACCAGGATGGCGGAAACGTCCGGGGGTGAGTTGACTTCATGTACAGTATCCTAACAACGAGTATAATAGTGACCAAAGCAAACACAACCATCACAAATATAATTGAAAAAGTTACACAATAGTATGAGTTACATGTTTCAAAATCAATTACATTATGATGACAAAAATAATTTGTTTGACGCCTTAGCGTCCCATCCTCAAAAGTTGTTGGTTACCTGTTTTAGTGATTACCTGAGAGTACAATTAGTTTTGAAAGAATGTCAACAATTAAGTTGGTGAGTTCACAAGTTTTTGTATGTAGAGTTGAAATCCTTTCTTTGTTAAAGTAGTGTTTGTTCCAGAAAAATCCATTACTTTCCTTGTGAAATGAGTTGTAGTCTTAAGACCCAATGACCGAAATGTACAAGTATTTTCCGTAATTATGATAGTATATGCAATTTTAAGTTTACATAAAACCGTTTAAGTGAAAGAATCCCCGTAAACTTTATGTATCGTTATTTCCCTATGTGAGTTATTATACCCGTGCTAATGACATAGATGGCCTGTTACGACGTTCTTCAAGCGTCGGAATGTTATGAAATTTGTCACTCCAGACCTGCCGGTCTAGCTGTTGCATGCAGCTTAGGTGTGGGATTGTCAATCCCAATATAGATATACACAAAAGTATCACGCTCTCCCTACAAGAGACTCTAGTTATAATACAGGAATTGATAGGTACACTAGTGTATACGTGAAGACTTAGCTCACAAATTGATTTAACGAGTTTACGTGTAGTGTGAATGAAAACCTTTCGTAGTGAGTTCGTAGTGCAAATGAACCATAAACTATACCTGATATACTTTATCATAAATTTTTGTAGTGATGAAAACCCTTAGGTGTATGATGTTTACCTTCTCATGAAAGTAAAATAACATGAAAGATAATCAACATGTAATTTTTATATTATAACACACTTTGCTCAACATGTTACAAAGTGTTAATGAAATTGTTAACCAATTTGCTAGTTTTAACTTTTCTATTCCTGTTCTTAGAAACATTATAGAAAAATCATCGAAAGTCGAAATCTGAATCCGTAAGCTCTGAGAGTTTTGAAACTTTGTTCATAATTTTTATTGTGATTTTTAGTGGTTTCTAACTAGTGCGAAAATGTTCATCTTCACAGACTGGTCCGAAATCATTTCGGAAATGATAGGCAGTTTTGTAAAAATCGTCATAAATTGTAGAAAAATCGTATGAATGCGTGCGTGTAGTCCTTAGAAAGGTATAAACCTGAACTAATCTCTTCCTGTACAGTTTTGAAAAATATTATGTTTAAGATGGTCAAAAAAGTCCGTGAATAAAACCCAACTTTTCTGTGAAAAGCTGATGTATAAATTTAGGTTATGTTATGGTGTTTTAACTTGTATTCGCCCCCCCCCCTAAAACTTGAAAAAAACATGAGAATGTAGGGGTATGAACTCACCTTATGTGATTTCATGTGGTGTAAGGTTGAAGATGAGGAGTTTCAACTCAAGACACTTGAAAGATGCTTGAAGATTTGAAGATCCTATGAACAAATTTGTAAATATTTGTGTAAATGATTTACGATTTGGATGAGGATGTGAAGATTGTGTAGAAGTTGAAATTGATGGGTTTTGAGCAATTCTAACACTCCTAAGTGTACATGAAACCCTAGAAAACCTTGGATCTATGTTTGTCTAAAATACATGCAAAATACTTTTTCAAGGTTCATAATCCTATCTAGCATACATGGGGAAGTTTAAACATAAAGATGGCTAGAATTACATACCTTGTAGTTGTTATGATTCCTTGAAGAACCTTGAGAGCCTAGCACCCCAAGTGTGATGCCTCAAATGTTTCACACAACACCAAATGATTTGGAATAACTTTAGAGAATGTATAACACTTGTGAAAATCGACTTGCCCTCTCTTGTTCTTAGTGTAGCCGATTTTGGTGAGTAACATTTTCCTTATATAGTGTGTCACATCTAGGGTTACACCATGTAAACCCTAATGTGGCATGACTCTTCATTTCCACGACCCATGGGTTTGTAACTCCCATGGATCCTCCATGGAGCATCCAATGGGTGTAACCCAACTTGATTATCCATGGAGCCTTTTAGCCCACTATACAAGTTATGGATGATTTACATAATCAACCCATATATTTAATTAGTCATCTTTTCATCACTTAATTAATTCCAAATTAATTCTTGATCAATACTAATTAAATAATACTATTAATATATTAGAACTTATAATATATTAATAAACCACAAGTGTTATTTCTCTCATTTGAGTCTATCCAAATGCATGATGCCATGCAACCCAAATGGACCATGCCGGGTCGGGTCAAGTACATACCAGATATAGTTATGGACTTAGACACCTTATCCAACAGTCTCCTACTTGGATAAGTCTAATAACTATAACTGCAAGTATGACCTCAGGAACCGATCAGCAATCGTAGCTCTTTTCAAGGTCTCTTGGAACTGAGAAGATGATGATATTCCATTTCAGATAAGTGATCATATAATCCTCTATTCTAGATATCAGTCGGACAAATACATGGAACAATGTCTTACTTTTGTCCAGCAGTTTGTTTCCCGATTTCCGATTTGTTTGACATAGAACTTAATTGAACACATCAACTTAGCTCTGACCGGGCCCGGTACATAGGTCAAAACAAAATCATCGAGGGGCCCAGATATCGCTTCTAATCCAAGAAGGAACAGATAAACTTCGACTCATATGCTTGTTCTACTACTTGTTAAATCACACACAAAGGCACGTTTTATAACATTGAGTTACCAATGCGTTTTCGCACGATCAATGTATAACCAACTCATAGACAACAAGTCATATCTCTAGGTTTGAAGACTTATATGATATTACCGTCTCGCGATCACTCGAGATAAATTCCATGAAGTGATACCAGCGAGCGTGGGTTGAATCCAATACTCATAACTTATGAGCACTCATGAGTGTTGAGGCCACGTACAACATCTTAGACCTCTACAACCAACTCATGACAGTCTTAATTCATATCTACTTCCAACATATGACTGACTGTGGATAATTTGAATGATATGTAAAACACAACATAAATATTCTGGAAGTCAAAACATGCAAAAGAAATAATAGTAAACGATTGACAAAAGATAGCAACACTTTACTCATAAATAAACACAACTTTTATTCATCATCAAATGTCAATTACACTTTACAAATTTCAAAATTTATCTAACTACTAAAACTAATATCATCCTTCAGCCCTATGCTACTTGCATGTTGGAGATGCTTAACCCTACCCAGTCCCTTCGTGAGGGGATCTGTCGGGTTCTCATCCGATGATACCCTATTTGCCATGAGGAGTTCTTCTTCTATACGATGTCTGCTGAAATGGTATTTTCTGTCAATGTGTCTGGATCTCCCATGATCCCTTGGTTCCTTTGCTAAGGCAACATCACTTTCACTATCACAGAAAATCTCTATAGGCTCCTTTATAGCTGGTACAACTCCAAGGTCTCCGATGAAGTTCTTTAGCCATATCGCCTCCTTTGCTGCCTCGCTTGCCGCTATATACTCTGATTCGCAAGTTAAATCAGCCACTGTCTCCTGCTTGGAACTTTTCCAAGAAATTGCTCCTCCGTTTAAGGTAAAGACCCAGCCTGACTGAGAGCGGAAATTATCCCTATCAGTCTAGAAGCTAGCATCACTATACCCTACAACTCTCAAGTCATCACTCCCACCGAGGGTAAGGACCCAGTTCTTAGTCCTCCGCAGGTACTTGAGAATGTTCTTTACCGCAGTCCAGTGAGCCTCACCAGGATTCCCCTGATACCTGCTAACCATGCTCAAAGCAAAGGCTACATCAGGACGAGTGCAGGTCATAGCATACATAATCGAGCCTACAGCCGAGGCATAAGGTACTCGACTCATTTCTGCTATCTCAACCTCGGTACTCGGGCTCTGAGTCTTACTCAATCTAGCGTTACTCTGGATGGGTAACTCTCCTTTCTTGGAATCTTGCATGCTGAACCTCTTCAGCACCTTATCCAAGTATGTACTCTGACTAAGTCCAATTAGTCTTTTACTCCGGTCTCTCAAAATCCTTATCCCTAGAATATAGGCAGCTTCTCCTAGATCCTTCATAGCAAAACACTTCCCAAGCTAGGACTTCACTTCCTGCAAGGTTGGGATGTCATTTCCTATGAGTAGTATGTCATCCGCATACAATACCAAAAAGCTAACTATACTCCCATTAGCCTTGACATATATACAAGATTCATCTTCACTCCTCGAAAAGCCAAACTCTTTGACTTTCTCATCAAAGCAAAGATTCCATCTGCGAGGTGCTTGCTTTAATCCATAAATGGATTTCTCAAGCTTACACACTTTATTAGGGTACTCTGTGCTGAAAAAACCCTCTGGCTGATTCATGTAAACATCCTCAGCCAACTTTCCATTAAGGAAAGCAGTTTTGACATCCGTTTGCCATATTTCATAGTCATGAAATGCAGCAATGGCTAACAATACCCTAATAGACTTAATCTTGGCTACTGGTGAAAAGGTCTCATCATAATCAACTCCTGGAGTTTGAGAAAAGCCCTTTGCCACCAGTCTTTCCTTATAAGTGTGTACATTACCATCCATGTCGGTCTTCTTTTTGAAGATCCATTTGCACCCTACTGTCTTACGACCTGGTACATTGTCAACCAAGTTCCAAACTTGATTGTCATACATGGACTGTATCTCGCTGTCCATTACCTCTTTCTATTTAGCAGACTCGGGGCCTGCCGTGGCTTCCGCATAGCCGTTAGGTTCATCTAGACTTACCAGTGTCTCATCACTGATAAGTGTTTCACCTTCCGCAGTAATATGGAAACCATAGTAGATTTCAGGTGCATTCCTAACCCTTGTGGAACGCCTCAGAGGTACAGACTCATCAATTGGATCAACAGGAGTTTCCTCCTCAGGTTGACTGCTAGGGTTTGAGGTTCCTTCATCACTTGACTCTTGAATTTCTTCAAGGTCAATTTGCCTCCCACTGTTTCCTTGGCTTATGAACTCTCTTTCTCGAAAGACACCCCTCCTAGCTACAAAGACCACATTCTCACTAGGTCTGTAGAAGAGGTAACCAAAGGATTTCTGTGGCTAGCCGATGAAAATACATCTCCCAATTCGAGGTTCGAGCTTGCCGTGAGTTTCGCGTCTCACGAATGCTTCGCAACCCCAAATCTTGATGTGGGCTAGACTAGGAACTTTTCCAGTCCACATCTCGTGAGGTGTTTTGGCAACCTTCTTTGTAGGGACCAGATTAAGGATATGGGCGGCAGTCTCTAAGTCATACTCCCGGAATGAGATTGGTAGCGTAGCTCGACTCATCATGGAACGAACCATGTCCAACAAGGTTCGATTACGCCTCTTAGCTACACCATTCAACTGTGGTCTCCTGGGAGGTGTCAATTGTGAGACAACCCCACATTCCTTAAGATAGTCGAGGAACTCAGTACTAAGATACTCACCACCGCGATCAGATCGAAGCATCTTAATGTTCCTGCCCAATTGATTCTCTACTTCCTCTTTAAACTCTTTAAACTTATCGAAAGTCTCTGACTTATGCTTGATTAGGTAGACATAATCATATCTACTATAATCATCTGTAAAAGTCACATAATAACGATTAGCATCCCTTGTGGCAGTTTTGAAGGGTCCACACACATCCGTGTGCACTAGATCCAACAAACCTTCACCCGTAGCACATGAACCTGTGAAGGGTGACTTTTATCATTTTTACAAGTAAGCATGATTCACAACTATCATCTGACTTTAGGTCAAATGATTCCAAGACTCCATCCTTTTAGAGTTGGCCTATGCGTTTCTTGTTTACATGTCCAAGACAACAATGCCATAATGATGTTTTATCCAAGTTATTATCATTAGTAGAATCAATACACACCACATTATTTCCTAAATTATCTACAACAGACACAACTTCATACACACCATCACAAGGTAATGCTTTAAAATAAAACACATTATTAAAGAAAGCATTTATTCCACCAACTTCATTATCAAAAGAAAAGGTAAAACCTTGTTTGTACAAAGCATGAAAGGAAATAACATTTCTTGCCATTTCTGGAGAATAACAACATTTATTCAAATCTAAACTAAACCCACTACTTAGCAACAAAGGATAAACTCCAATCTTGGTGACAGGTGAAACTTTCCTATTCCCCATGATCAAGTTTATCTTTCCATGCTCCACATTCTCACTTCTTCTTAGTCCCTGCAAATCAGAACAAATATGAATACCGCAACCGGTATCAAGGACCCAAGAGTTAGAATAGGGTGAGTTATTAGATAATATAGTGTAAATACCTACATGGTTGGGTTTCACTTTCCCATCCTTCAAATCTTGCTGGTACTTTGGGCAGTTCCACTTCCAGTGCACCTTTTCGTGGCAACAGAAGCATCCAACCTCTTTGGGATCAGAAGAAGGTGTAACAAAACCTTTATTGGTTCCGCTAGAAGAGGAGCCATCAAGGGTCTTACCCTTGGTACCCTTCGTAGGGTTCTTCCTCTTCTTCCCTCTACCTCTCCCGATTGCCAGGACAGGTACTAAGTTTGGAGTAGTAGTAGTAGGAGTGGTCACAACCGAATTATCTTGTAGCTGAGAGGCGCAATTGGACCTTGTTGGACATGGTTCGTTCCATGATGAGTCGATCTTCGCTACCAATCTCATTTTGGGGGTATGCCTTAGAGACTGCCGCCCATATCCTTAATCTAGTCCCTACAAAGAAGGTTGCCAAAACACCTCACGAGGTGTGGATTGGAAAAGTTCCCAATCTAGACCACATCAAGATTTGGGGTTGCGAGGCTTTCGTGAGACGCGAGACTCATGACAAGCTCGAACCCCGAAGCAAAAGGTGTATTTTCATCGGCTACCCACAGAAATCATTTCGTTACATCTTCTACAGACCCAGTGATAATGTGGTCTTTGTAGCAAGAAGAGGATTCTTTCGAGAGAGAGAGAATTCATGAGCCAAGGAGACAGTGGGAGGCAAATTGACCTTGAGGAGATTCAAGAGTCAAGTGGTGAAGGAATCTCAAACCCTAGCCCTCAACCTGAGGAGGAAACTCATGTTGAGCCGACTGAAGAATCTATACCTCTGAGGCGTTCCACCAGAGTTAGGAATGCACCTGAGCATTATTATGGTTTTCATATTAATGCAGAAGGTGAGACTTATCAGTGATAACACACTGGTAAATCTGGATGAGCCTAACAGCTACACGGAAGCCATGGCAGGCCCTGAGGCTGCTAAATGGAAAGAGGCTATGGATAGCGAGATACAGTCCATGTATGACAATCAAGTTTGGAACTTGGTTGACAATGTACCTGATCGTAAGATAGTTGGGTGCAAATGGATCTTCAAGAAGAAGACCGACATGGATGGTAATGTACATACTTATAAGGCAGGACTGGTTGCAAAGGGTTATTCTCAAACTCCGGGAGTTGATTATGATGAGACCTTTTCACCAGTGGCCAAGATTAAGTCTATTAGGGTTCTGTTAGCCATTGCTGCATTTCATGATTATGAAATATGGCAAATGGATGTCAAAACCGCTTTCCTTAATGGAAAGTTGGCTGAAGATGTTTACATGGTTCAGCCAGAGGGTTTTGTCAGTACAGAGTACCCCAGTAGAGTGTGTAAGCTCGAGAAATCCATTTATGGATTAAAACAGGCACCTCGCAGATGGAATCTTTGCTTTGATGAGAAAGTCAAAGAATTTGGATTTTCAAGGAGTGAAGATGAATCTTGTGTCTATATCAAGGCTAGTGGGAGTATGGTCGGCTTTTTGGTAATGTATGTGGATGACATACTACTCATAGGAAATGACATCCCAACCCTGCAGGAAGTAAATTCCGGGCTTGGGAAGTGTTTCGCTATGAAGGACCTTGGAGAAACTGCCTATATCCTAGGGATAAGGATTTTGAGAAACAGGAGTAAAAGACTAATTGGACTTAGCCAAAGCACCTATGTGGACAAAGTGTTGAAAAGGTTCAACATGCATAACTCCAAGAAAGGAGAGTTACCCATCCAGAGTAACGCCAGATTGAGTAAGACATAAAGCCCTAGTACTGAGGCTGAGATAGCAGAAATGAGTCGAATACCTTATGCTTCAGCTGTAGGATCGATCATGTATGCTATGACGTGTACTCGACCTGATGTAGCCTTTGCTTTGAGCATGGTTAGCAGGTATCAGGGGAACCCTGGCAAGGCACACTGGACTGCGGTAAAGAATATCCTCAAGTACCTACGGAGGACTAAGGACTGGGTCCTTACCCTCGGTGGCAGTGAGGACTTGAGAGTTGTAGGGTACAGTGATGCTAGCTTTCAGACTGACAGGGATAATTTCCGCTCTCAGTCGGGCTGGGTCTTTACTCTAAACGGAGGGGCAATTACTTGGAAAAGTTCCAAGCAGGAGACAGTGGCTGATTCCACTTGTGAATCAGAGTATATAGCAGTAAGCGAGGCAGCAAAGGAGGCTATATGGCTAAAGAACTTCATCGGAGACCTTGGAGTTGTACCAGCTATAAAGGAGCCAATGGAGATTTTCTGTGACAGCAATAGTGCGGTTGCCTTAGCCAAGGAACCAAGAGATCATGGGAGATCCAGACACATTGACAGAAAATATCACTTCATCAGACATCGAATAGAAGAAGGAATCCTCGTGGCAAAGAGGGTATCATCGGATGAGAACCCAGCAGATCCCCTCACGAAGGGACTGTCTCGGGCTAAGCATCTCCAGCATGCTCGGAGCATAGGGCTGAAGGATGATATTAGTTTTAGTAGTTAGATAATCTTGAAATTTGTAAAATGTAATTGACATTTGATGATAAATAAAAGCTGTTATTTATGAGTAAAGTGTTGCTATCTCTTGTCAATCGGTTACTATTATTTATTTTTGCATGTTTTGACTTCCAAAATAATTATGTTATGGTTTATATCATATTATTCAATCTCTCCACAGTCGGTCATATGTTGGAAGTAGATATGAATCAAGACTGTCATGGGTTGGCTTGTAGAGGTCTAAGATGTTAGAAAAAGCGAGTGCTCATAAGTTCTGAGTATTGGATTCAACCCACGCTCACTTGTATCACTTCATGGAATTTATCTCGAGTGATCGTGAGACGGTAATATCATATAAGTCTTCAAACCTAGAGATATGATTTGTTGCCTATGAGTTGGTTATGCATTGATTGCACGAAAACGCTTTGGTAACTCGATGTTATAAACCGTGCTTTTGTGTGTAATTCAACAAGTAGTAGAGCAAACATATGAGTCGAAGTTTATCTGTTACTTCTAGGATTAGAAGCGATATCTGGGCCCCTCGATGATTTTGTTTTGACCTATGTACCGGGCCCGTTCAGAACTAAATTGATGTGTTCAGTTAAGTTCTATGTCAAACAAATCGGAAATCGGGAAACAAATGCTGGACAATAAGCAAGACCATGTTCCATGTATTTGTTCGGCTGATATCTAGAACAGAGGATTATATGATCACTTATCTAAAATGGCGCTTCATAGTTCAACAGAGTTTTAAGAGCTACGATTGTTGATCGGTTCCTGAAGTCATACTTGCAACTATAGTTATTAGACTTATCCAAGTGGGAGACTGTTGGATATAGTGTCTAAGTCCATAACTATATTTGGTATGTACTTGACCCGACCCGGCATGGTCCGTTTGGGTTGCACTTCACCCGAACAATTTACGGATAATCTTTTGAGAATAGTATAAGTTATGATTTATTAATATATTATAAGTTCTAATATATTAATATAAAATCATATTATTTAATTAGTGTTGATCTATAATTAATTTAGGATTAATTTAGAGATCAAAAGTATGACTAATTAAATATGGGCTCTTGTATTTATATAGTGTGGGCTAATGCTTATTTGGAATGGGCTAGGCTTGCATGGAAAGTCCATGGATACTCCATGGAGCTTTAACCCATGGATCTCATGGAAATGAAAAGACATGGGTATTAGGGTTTACATGGATGTAACCCTAATCCACCACACTATATAAAGGAGGACTTGGTTCTTGAAATTGCACTAGTTGATGTGTGTAAACTAAGAGGGCCGATTTCAAGAAGTTTGTGACTATTCTCTCAAGTTTCCAAGTTTGTGGTGATTTGTGACTTCCATTTGAGGCATCCACATTATTGGTGCTAGGCTCTCAAACTCCAAGCAATCAACTACTACTACAAGGTAAGTAATTCTACTAGTTTTATTTGATTCAAGTACCCCATGCCATGCTAGTTAGGATAAGAACCTTGGAAAAATAATTATTTGCATGTATCTTAGTCAAACATAGATCCAAGGTTTCTAGGGTTGCATGTACACCATAGGAGTGTTAGAATGCTGAAAACCCATCAGTTATGGACTCCATTAAAACACATAAAGATCATGAATTCAGCAATAAACAAGTAATTCCTATGATCTATTAAGAACTCATAAGAACATGAATAATCATATCAAAATTTCAAGAACACATGAACACATATAATCATGCAATTTTGATATTAGCCATTGTAAATGGATTAGAACAATCATTACACCATCTAAAACAAGTTTTATAACACCAAAACAGTTTAGGGTAATGTTTCTAGTCCATTTCCAGCAGCAAAAATCGAAATTTTGCACTCTGCATGGCCAACTCGTGGTGCACGAACTTACTCGCCGAGTTGGTTGCATTTTCACATGGACACGTCGATTCCCCCCATGAACTCGACAAGTCCCCTGTGCAGACAGCAAGATATTCGATTTTTTTCACTATTTTGCATCATGTATCAACAAACAAGCCTAGGCTCTGATACCACTGATGGGTTTTGAGCAATTCTAACACTCCTAAGTGTACATGTAACCCTAGAAAACCTTGGATCTATGTTTGTCTAAAATACATGCAAAATACTTTTTCAAGGTTCATAATCCTATCTACCATACATGGGGAACTTTAAACATAAAGATGGATAGAATTACATACCTTGTAGTTGTTATGATTCCTTGAAGAACCTTGAGAGCCTAGCACCCCAAGTGTGATGCCTCAAATGTTTCACACAACACCAAATGCTTTGGAATAACTTTAGAGAATGTATAACACTTGTGAAAATCGACTTGCCCTCTCTTGTTCTTAGTGTAGCCGATTTTGGTGAGTAACATGTTCCTTATATAGTGTGTCACATCTAGGGTTACACCATGTAAACCCTAATGTGGCATGACTCTTCATTTCCATGACCCATGGGTTTGTAACTCCCATGGAGCCTCCATGGAGCATCCAATGGGTTTAACCCAACTTGATTATACATGGAGCCTTTTAGCCCACTATACAAGTTATGGATGATTTACATAATCAACCCATATATTTAATTAGTCATCTTTTCATCACTTAATTAATTCCAAATTAATTCTTGATCAATACTAATTAAATAATACTATTAATATATTAGAACTTATAATATATTAATAAACCACAAGTGTTATTTCTCTCATTTGAGTCTATCCAAATGCATGATGCCATGCAACCCAAATGGACCATGCCGGGTCGGGTCAAGTACATACCAGATATAGTTATGGACTTAGACACCTTATCCAACAGTCTCCTACTTGGATAAGTCTAATAACTATAACTGCAAGTATGACCTCAGGAACCGATATAATTAATTAGTTAGTCATCTTTTGATCACTTAATATATTAGAACTTATAATATATTAATAAACCACAAGTGTTATTTCTCTCATTTTAGTCTATCCAAATGCATGATGTCATGCAACCCAAATGGACCATGCCGGGTCGGGTCAAGTACATACCAGATATAGTTATGGACTTAGACACCTTATCCAGCAGAAAGAAGATACTTACCGAAACAAGAGGAGGAAATCTCAAGAACACCTCTTGAAATTCGTGGCTAGAGAGAGAGAGAGAAAAAAGTTTTCTTTTGGAGAGAAGATAGTAATCTTGGAGGAGAAAAAAGAATCTCTTGGAATGTCTATATGGATTTGGTTAAAGTAATATGTTAGGTTGTTGGGGGACAATACGTTAACAAGTGAGGGCTAGCTATATCTGAATAGTGACATAAAGTATGAATAGTGACATAAAGTTGACATAAAGGTGGCTTGTGTCATAACTTTATGGGAAAAGTCAAAGAGTACCTTTATGTCCTTTTGATCTTATCCTAAACAAAAGTAAGCTTTATATTTAATAAATCTTCTAGATGGGGTTAAAATATCATTTTAGAGGGTTTAAGATGTCAAAAATATGAGTTGGTGAAAATCCCACGTCAAAAACCCCAAAAACGGACTCAAAATGCGAAACTGGTCACAAACCGGACTTGAGAAGCGAAACTGCGAAGGTGAGAGGGTTGGATGTGAAGGGAAGATTCACAGCGAGGGCGGCTGATGAGAACATGGGGTTCATTGCGAGAGGTTGGACCAAAAGCGAAGGTTCTCGGACTGAGTGCGAACGTCTCCGGATTCGCATGCGAAAGCACCCGGTTTCGGTTCGAGAGGCTGAGATGTGAATCTTCTCAATTAGAAACGAACCTTGCCGAGTAGAAATTAACCTTGTCGAGTAAGATGCGAAAGTGCCCAACCAAACACGAAAGTGCCTGGCCACATGCAAAGATGCTCAGTTTGTGCGAATTTGTCCGGTTTCGTTGTGAGAGGTGTTCGATGCGAAACTTGCTGGCTAGAAATGAACCTCCAACGAAAAGCGAAAGTGGGTTAGGAGTGTGCGAGGACCTGTGAGGGTTCGCAGATGAATAGTAACCTGCGAACCTTCTTGCTACTTTTTGGTTTCCTTCTTCCGTTTTGAGCTGTTTTCGACCAAGGGAAGGTTTGGGATGGTATGGATGTTCATATAAAAGTTAGAAAATATTCCCTCCGTCCCAAAATTACAGTCCACATACAAAAAATACACATATTAAGGAATCATTAATTACCACTAACTTTATACAATAAAATGACATTTTTGTTCTTACTTTGCATTTAATGTTCCATTCAATGATTTGTTGGTTAAGTAATAATGAGGGGTATTTTAGTAAAAATGTTATTTATTTTTAGAATTGGACTATTATTTTGGGACAAACCAAAAAGGAAAGATGGACTATAATTTTGGGACGGAGGGAGTATGATTTTTATTACCAAGAGATTTAGGAGAGATTTGAGAGAGATTGGGAGAGATTTTAGGAGAGAGAGAGATAGATTAAGAGAGATTTTGTTTGAAGCCTTTGCTACGATTTTGTCTTGTAGTGTTAGGATTGTAACCTCCATTACACCTTGATATGAGTGTTGTACATCCCCGAAGGATACGTAATAGTGTTTTATCAAGTTGTTACATCACTCGCCCTATTTAGGGTTTAGATTTTATGAACATTTGAAACTTCCGAGGGATACTTTGTATTAAGATAGAGAGTTGTACATTAGTAAACATAGATTAAGCCCTAACATACAAGCACTAGTTGAGTTGACCGGTTTCACTCGTTGAATTTGTTTGACTTTGTTTGACCTAAATTTGACGGTTGTCACACATCATCTCCACCTCCTCTTTGAGTCTTGCGACTCCCACTGGCACCTCACCAGTCAAATCGCTCGAGATCTATGCTCAAATTTTCCTCACAGGGCATACTCCATATAAGCTCAACGGATATGGCCCTCTGGCCCCACAATTTCCCTTATCCACTCCCAGTCTGAACAACCACAACCGGATAACTGGTAAAGGTGGAAACACACTCTGATGATGAATCATGGTACCCAAACCATGTTATTTCCCCTCATCCTGCTATTTAGAACCTCTGGAATTTTCCTTGTTTCGAGTATGGTTCCTCTGGTTTCAGTAGTACGGGTCCATACTACCTTCCACATCTACTCATACTTTCCACACGGATTGTCACTGATTTCCTAAGTAGCTGCTCAACCTTCTCGATCAACAAATCCCATTCCACATGCTCGCTCTCTAGCGAATACTCACCTCTAAATAGTGTACTCATCGGACTGAAATTACTCCTTAGGCTCTCCTAGGCTCTCACACTTCTCTGCCATCAGCTACTGAAGGACTCCTCGCAATGTCAGTTAGCTACACTAGCTAACTCACATCACTCGTGAGTCCCACAAAGCACAAAGCAAGCAGCATTCGGGCATCGAATAACCTCCACCAGCACATAAAACCACTCTGGCTTACAAATCCACTTGCTTTATCCACAACACAAAAGGCATCACCGAACTCAGGCAATCCTACCTCTCATGGTATCTAACTACTCTCTCACTAGACTCCTCAAATGAACATCTAGGTATCCCTCCTAGATTACTCCTAGACTCAAAACTACCTGCCATATACCCCTACTCAACACACATACAGAGCAAATAGCAGATAATGTCAATCAATAGCATTCTCCTTGGATAAGGCATCATAAATTAGGCAACTCTAGCTCTAAATTCCTGAAATACCTAGCCTACCATCTAGCATGCAGCTCTAATATCCCATAAATATCTCATCACATAATATAAACAAGTAAGGCTATTTTGGGAAATCACCGTTCGGGCTCTGGCTGATTGTACACATTGCTTCATCTTAGGGGTGAGCACGGTGCGGTTTGGTGCGGTTTTAGGCCCAAACCGAACCGCAAACCGCAAGGTGCGGTTTTTGAATTCTAGAAACCGTTGGGTGCGGTTTTTCAATGGTTCTGTTTTGCGGTTTTTGAGTGCGGTTTCGGTTTGTACCAGTTCGGTGTCGGTTTTAAACCGAGTCAAATATATGTTGTGGTTTTTTATGTTCACCGGTACGATTTTTCAACCGTGGTGTTCATGTGAAGATTTATGATTGTATGACATGTTGTCATTTCGTTTCCTCACATTTAGAAGATGTAATTTTGAGTTTTTTATGTTGTTTACTTGATCACTTTATTTGCAACCCATATTCCCAAACTCATTTATTTATTCAATTTGTGCTTAGAAGTTACAAGCTTGCAAGTTGTAGCCCACATAGTATTTATACTTTACACATAATCATTAAGTCACAAACACAAAGTGACAAACTCACATATTAAACCTAATAGCTAATTACTAATCAGCGTCAAGTTCAATATAATATATGTATAAATTAGAATTTATTAGTTTTTTAAATAATATGTATAATTGTGTAATATAAATTAGTGATTTATTTTATTGTTAATTACCTTGCGGTGCGGTTTGGTTTTGGTGGTCTGTTTCTACATAAAAACCGCACCGCACAAATAAATTCGGTTTTTAAAAAAAATAAAATCTGCACCATCGGTTTCGGTTTTTCGGTTACGGTTTATTGCGGTTTTTGCGGTTTTTCTTTTATCGGTTCGGTTTTTGCTCACCCTTACTTCATCTCGTTTCCTCTTAAAATATTTTGATCGTTTAGAAAGTCATTTCTTTTTATAAAAATTCCTCAAATCCTCAGTTTGAGTCCAGACATACCCGAGGGTACATCCGAATCCCTCAAACCAAGGCTCTGATACCAACTTGTAATACTCTGACTTTTTCAAATAAATTTTTCATTTTTAATTCCACACAAAACATAGTTTATCACTCCTCAGACTCAACCTATAAAAATTGTTTCAAAGACAACATATATTGTTTGTCAAATATCCCAGAATCCTTAAAACAAAAATCAACTAGCTGGTGTGTACAATCATGTCAGCGCCTTCCCACGATCCTGAGATGTACCTGAAACACATATCACACAACATTGTAAGCACAATGCTTAGTGAGTTCCCCAAAATACCAAACACAAATAATTAGCCTCTAATGGCTATATCTCGATAACAACCCTCTGGTCATATGTCTCAGTGAGGACCCTCCGGTCTCACGACTCGGGTTGGACCCTCCAGTCCTGTATCTCAGCGAAGACCCTCCGATCTCACGGCTCGGTTGGACCCTCCAGTCTCACTACTCGGTTTGGAACCTCTGGTCCAATCTCAAATAAAGCACAAGATAATATACAACATAAATTACAAAAGGCATACTATCACATATCTTGGTATAAGCACACAAAGACCCTCTGGTCAGCAACACAAATAAGACCCTCCGGTCACACAGTAAATACCACTCAGTTACGTATAGTGAGAAGACTCACCTTGAAAAGTAAAGCATGTATATCTTGTACCCGAACTGCTGGTCTAGACTCCGCCCCTCCATAACCTCCAAAATCCACATCTTGACCAAAACCCTAAAGTCAACGGAAGTCAACAGTCAGTGTTGACCCAACTCGTCGAGTGCAACTCATGAACTCACCGAGTGCCTCAGAACTCAGTAAATCACAAAAACCCGAGTCAACTCGCCGAGTTGCTAGCCAACTCGTCGAGTCCATGTAGTCCAGAAGATCGAGGAAAAACCCCAACTACTCGTCGAGTTGTCCAATCAACTCGTCGAGTTCACTCTGAATCCAAAAACGGGTAAAACCCTCTCAAGTCGTCGAGTTGGATGTCCAACTCCTCGAGTTCTCCAGCCATTACTCACTCCGGTCGATTCCAGTGCTCCAAACTTCAAATCTAACCTCCTAGAATGAAGTTACCACGTAAAGTTGCTGACTTTACGTGCATACAAGGACTTAGAAGGCTAGAATACTCAAAAATAAGCTCAAGAAGATGATTAGGAAATGGAGATGCGTCAAAGCTTCATAAAGCTTGAGACTTTATGTACATGAGGGCCTAGAGGAGTCCAGATCTGCAACTACACCCTCTGGAAAAGCCTAACCAGAGAATGACCCTCATTTTGCACTAAAATTTCCATAAACTCACATAGGAAGAGATCTAAGAAATGGTAAGCCAAGGTAAAGACTTTTTACCTCCAAATGGATGCCAACACAATGTAGATTTTGGATCTACAAGCTTCCTCTCATTCCAAGCCTCTAAATCCTCAAGCTTCTTCAATAAATGTACACTTTTAGCTTCACACACTCAAAATATGGGCTAGCTTAGTAGGGTTTCTCTCTGGATGTGATAAGGTGATGAGGGAGGCGGGGTAAAGGAGTTAAAGTCCTTTAAATAGGGTACAAACCCGAATAATTAGGGTTTTCTAACTCAGCTCCAACTCGTCGAGTTGGGTCCTCCAACTTGTCGATTTGGTTCTAAAATCCACGCGACTATCTCAGCTCCTACATGACGAGTTGGAGCAGCCAACTCGTTGAGTAGGTCCAAAAAAATAAAGATATAGGTTTTATAATTATACTTCGGAAATCGAGGTGTTACAACTTGTGGCGCTTGCTTCCAAGAGTCTTTCAAGGAGGAATTCAAGATTGTTTACAATAACAATCTTAAAGGTTAGTTTTCTTATCTTATGAATTAGTTTGTTCATAGAAAATTTTGTAGATTAGCCATTCATAGTATGTTGCTATATGTGAAAGACATAGATCCAATTAGGTTGCATGTGTGCTAATCAATTGAATTGTTTGATTGTTTTCAGCTTGAGGCATTGTAGTTGTAACCCTAATAACCCATCAAAATGAAAATTATGCCCTTATACTTTTCTTTTTTAATTTCTTATTATATTCTTTGAAAGAAAAAAGAAAAAGAAAATATCCCCCACCCCATCCCTCTTACCCTTACCCTACTCACTTACACACACTTAAACATACTCTCTCTCTCTCTCTCTCTCTCTTTATATATATATATATAGGAGTAGGATCAAACGAGAACACCTAAAAGGTTGGGAACGTGAGAACAGATCTAGACTATCTAATTTTTAAGATGTGTGGCTATAATTAATTGTTATTTTTCTAATTATTAATACATTTAAATTTCATTTTTTAAATTAAAGAAAATTATAAAGGCTATTCAGGTAAATAAGCATTACCCTAATTTTATAAACTCTTATAATTACTCTCTGCCTCTCTATTTCTTGACCTAATCTCATAGATAATTAAATCGACATCTTGAACATATCACCGCCTCATCCCTACGCCACCATGCTACTATTATGTGACAACCGTCACTTTCTGGTCAAGTCAAAGTCAAGAAAGTCAACAAGTCAATCTGGTCAACTCAACTAGTTCTAATATGTTAGGGATTACCTTATGTTTAATAATGTGTAACTCTAAATTTTAATGCAAAGTAACACTTGAAAGTTTCAAATGTTCAAAATCCTAAACCCTAATCAGTTTGAGGGGAGTAACAACTCTATAAAACACTATTACGTACCCTTCGGGGGCGTATAACACTCAAAATGGGTTGTAACTAAGCCTACGACCTTTGTTCTGCGAAGAAAAACATTAATAAAGGCCCCCGACAAAATCTCTCCCAAATCTCTCCAAGTATATGAAATCTCTCCCAAATCTCTCCAAGTATGTGAAATCTCTCCCAAATCTCTCCAAGTATGTGAAATCTCTCCCAAATCTCTCCAAGTATGTGAAATCTCTCCCAAATCTCTCTAAGTATGAGAAATCTCTCCAAGTATGTGAAATCTCTCCCAAATCTCTCCAAGTATGAGAAATCTCTCCCAAATCTCTCTAAGTATGAGAAATTTCTCAAAGTATGTGAAATCTCTCCCAAATCTCTCTATGTACCTTCCTCAGTCGAAAACAGCCCAAAAGGACCCTCTTAGTCCGGAACCCTCTTGGTCCGGAACCCTCTTAGTCCGGACTACCCTCCTGCTTCGGAACATCCTTCTGACTCCGGAACATGTGGGGCGGATCGGACCTCCAAGCTGAACCGGACGAATTTCGCTCCTGACCTCGCCCAGCGCCTCCGGATTTCCCTGTTTACCCGCTTCGGACCCTCGCAGCCTAATCCTCTCCTCCGGAAATTTGGTATTAGCTCCGGAATGCTTAAAGGAGCTCCGGAAATTTTACTATGACTCCAGATTTCACCCCTTCACTCCGGATTTTTACCAATTTCGGACCTTTTAATGATTTTAAGTGATTTTTGCTCCGGGAAATTCCTCAGACTTTTATTTTTCAAATTTTAAACACTCCAAACTTATATTTTTATATATAAGACCCTATATTATCATATTTTAAACCACATTTTGAGAAAGGATCATAAACCAAGGACAATATCTATTGGGTGAGATATCGTGTTAGAGTGTTGATTTCCCATAGAGTGTGACACAAGCTATCCCCCATACCCACTTAGGACAACCCCCAGTCATTATTCACCCCTACCTAGTCAACTAATTGTCCTCTCACATCTCTCCTCCAGCTGGTAACTTGATCAAAAGTTGGAAACTCCCATTTCTCCTTCCACTTTACTCACACTCTCACCAAGAAACAAACACTTCTCTCTCATTTCCCTCTCTAAGAGCTTGAGACTCCAAGGCTGCCTTTGAACTTCTCACCCTCATTTAGTAAGTATTCTCATCCTACATTGAACATTCTTCACTCCTTCACTCAACTTATGAATCTCTCATAACCAATGTCACCATAATTGTTCTTAGATCTTCAACTCTCCAAGCTTCTATCAAGTGTTCTTGACTTAGAAACCCTTTCTCTTCAGCCTACATCTAAGGAAATCACTCAAGGTGAGTTCATACCCCTACATTTTCATGTTTTCTTCAAGTTTTACGGGGAGAATACAAGTTAACACACCTTAATATAACTCAAACTCATACTTCAACTTATCACAGAAAAGTTGAGTCCTATTCACGGACTGTTTTGACCAACTTAAACTTAATATATTTCAAAACTGTTTCATATGCAAGTATTTCAGGTTTATACCTTTATAATGACTACTTGCACGCTTCCATATTTCTACAATTTATGGTGAATTTTATAAAACTGCCTATCATATTCGAAACGAATTCGGACCAGTCTGCGAATATGAACATTTTCACATAAGTTAGACGCTTCTAAAAATCATACTAAAAATTATGGATAAACTAGACACATTTTCTAAACTCTCAAAATTTACGGATTCAGGTTTCGACTTCGTATGATTTTTATATGATTTTTCTAAAGAAGTATAGAAAGGTTAAAAACTAGTTCACAACTTACAATCTTCATAACACTTTGTAACATGTCGAGCAAAGTGTTTGTCTTTGATGACTTTATAATTTACACATGTTTTCTGTTAAGTTATGGTTAAATAACAGAAATTTACTTCCTAAATTGTAAGAGTCCTTTCACATTACAAACAGACAAGATAAAACATAAGAAGCATAGTTATGCATTCTAAGCATGCTACACGTAAACTCGTTAACGTAAGTTGTGAGAAAATTCTCCAAATGTACTCTTAGAGTACGGGTTAAAATTCCTACAAGTTATAACCAGAGTCTCTCGTAGGGAGAGCGTGATAATTGTGTATAGATCTATATTGGGATTGACACCCCACACCTTGCTGCTAGCTACAGCGGGACCTGCAGGTCTACGGGTGACGAAAGTCATAACAATTTTTAACATCTGATAAATGTTGTAACAGGTCATCCGGTTGTAGTATGGTTATAGCGACTCACATAGGGAGTTAACATCACTTAAAGTTTACGGGAGATACTACTTTAAAAAGGAAAACAGAAAGGGGTTTTATCTATTTAAAACTGTATTCTTCGTTTAAATTACGAACATACACTCATGCATTCGGTCTTGGGATTTAAGACTACATAATATTTGATAAGGAAAATATTGGATTTTTCTTGTGTACACATTCCATTTTACAAATAAAGGAATTTCCAACACTTCACCCAAAAGCTTATGAACTCACCAACTTAATTGTTGACACTCTTTCAAAACTACTTGTATTCTCAGGAAACCCGTGAAATAGGTAATCAACTGCTTTTGAGGATGGGACGTCAGACGTCAAATTAAACATTTTTGTCATCATAATGTAATTGATTTTGAAACATGTAAACTCATACTATGGTGTAACTTTTTCAATTATATTTATGATGATTGTATTTACTATGCGCACTATTATACTCGTTGTTGTGATACTATACATGAAGTCCTCCACCCCTGAACATTTCCGCCATCCTTGGTTTGGGGGTGTGACATATTATCATGATCAGACCTCGCCATCACCAAAACCCTCCAAGGCTTCAACGCCAAATCGGCCTCCTGCAACTCGATCTCCAATTGTTCTACAACTCGATTTTAGTTCATCGGTATTCATTGGAGATTATAGACCTGCATCCTTGAATCTGATGAAACAGAACCGGAAGGGAAGAGAAGATGATGGTGAAGATGTTGAAGATGACTGCATTGAAGAAGAACGGAGAAGGAGCAAGAAATATAAACGGGACGAAGAGAACGACGAGAGCAGGAGGGATGTAGACAAAGACCGTGACCAAGGCTGTAGCCATAGCCGTGAGGAAAGGTCTTCCCGGTCGGAACGTCACAAAAGTAATGGTAGGTATGGAGAGAGAAACTTCGAGAGAGACAAACCGTCTTTCGTCTTCGAAGACGAACCATTCTTGGTGTCGAATTCTTCGACTATCTTCTCCAAGTACTTATACTCATTGAAGTCCATTATCTCACTTGTAGTCGTTCCCCAAGTCCTAGATTAGGGCTTTGGAGGATCGAATTTGATCGGTGAAGCTGGTGTGGATTCTTGGACAAAGATGATGGGTGCGAAAGTGTGAACCCTAGCTTATGTAGTCTACTACATCTTTCTTATCTTTAAGTCTCCTGCTCTCTCTTGATGAATACATTTAGAAAGTGTATTTATTTATGAATAACATTCTAGTCACCTGTGCACAGCAGTGCATTCATGTGTGAATGAATGTATTTATTTATGATTAGAGGTATTCATTTATTCATTTGTAAAATAGCAGGGTACTCATTTGTTAATAGCAGTGTAGTCATTTGTGAATAGTAGTGTAATCATGTGTTAATGAGTGTATTTATTTATGATTAGATGTATTCTTTTTATTTTCAGTTGATTAAAAAAGGAATTGGCACTACAGCAAAATGAAGCTAATGCAACCCCACCAAAAAGTTGCATAAAGCCTAAAGTACTTTTGACCAAAGGTTGCATTAGGTAAAGTTGCATTAGGCCTAAAGCAACTTTTTTCTTGGAAAATGCAATACTTTCTGAAATAGTTGCAAATCTTTTTTGGATGCAACTTTTTTTAAATGCAACCTTTATTATGCAAATGCAACTTTTTGTGCTCATATGCAACTTTTTGTACAATTAGATGAAACCTTTTTAGCTGTTTTAGTTAGGAAAATGCAATTTTTTAATAGGCATTTGCAACCTTTATTATATTTCTAGTAAAGAATTGCAACCTTTCTATATGTATAAAATTTTTGTTATGTCTCTAATTGAAAAAAAAAATGAAACCTTGTTTACAAGCAAATGCAAATCTATTTTGTGACTTTTCTAATGCTAATGCAACATCTTTTTTCTAGTCATGGAGATGCTACATATGTTTTACTACATTGTTATGGATATTCATTACTACTAAAATTATACCATAACAATAATAACATAAATATCTTATACAGTTTTATGGTGTCCTTTGACATGTCTAAATTCAAAATAACAACCATAAATAAAAGTCAACACAAAGTTCTCAACTATAATCACAAAAGAAGTATGACAAATGTCCTAGACATGTACTAAACAAAGAAGATAAATCATATTAGCAACTATCGACCTTCTGGAAGTTGTTGTTCCATAAACTTCCGCATCATGACTTCAACGTTTTCTCTTTGGTTGTTACTATCTATTCGTATAGCTTCTAATTTTGCATGTTTTTTCATGATACTCTTGAATTTGTTCTCGCATTTCAATCAACTAATTTCTTTCAGCTTCATTTGCTTTGAATGATTCCATAAGTCCCACCAGAATCGTGTATGATGCATAACCACCACCCACTTTTTTTTATTAATTTATTATTAATGTTTCTACCATAAAGTCGATGATATCTATCATTCTCTTTGTTCATCACAATCAAATAAGGATCTATGTCACCACTTTCATGTTCTAGAGGTTTTTAGTTCTTCATTTGCGCCTTCAAGATTATTCAAAATCAATAGAATAATATTGCTAAAAAATATGTTGTAAAAAAAGTTGCTTATAATGTATCATCATAGCATGTAACTTGATATAAAATCATAGCATGCCATTCATCATATAACTATGTAAGAAATACATAAAGCATGCACATAGACTCTTAAAAAAATATAATCTTCTTTAGGGATGTGTGCTCAGAAAATCATATGTACTCACCTTAGCTTATTTACTTCTTTCTCCTACTTAAAATCTTGAGGTTCTTGAAGGTATCAAGACAATCATATACACATAAATATCATCATTTAAACATTTATTTTCTGATTTTTAGGTGGTATGAATATAGTTTAAACTTCACTTGAATTGTTTATGTTATTGGTTCATTTTCAACATTTTTCAGATTTGACCAGTTTTCAGTGTTTTAGTCATAACTCCAGCTAAAAACCTCCAAATGACTTGAAATTTATATTTCTGGAAACTAGACTCAGTTTCCTACGATATTGTTCTCTGGTGCAAGGTCCAATTCTGAACCGAATAGAAGCTATAGCCCTCGAAAGACAGGTCAAGTTTTCTGTCCAGATTTGACTTTACACCAAAAGTCATCTTAAGCTTTAGTGTTTGCCTTAACCCATTAAGCCCTTGAGATATTTCATTGAATAAGACTTAAGAGTGTGTTTTATATCTTTTCATCCTTTTAATTCATTCATATAGCCATGTATGTCATCTACTTGCATTATTAATTCTTTTTCTTCACATTTCATGTAAAATGACACCTTCTACTTCTTTTTCCATCCTACTTTCACTTGAATGATTTAATCATCTTTGCAACATCTTTATCATTAGAATTCCAATAACTACATTGTTATTATATTACTCATTAGCCTTAACCCGTATTTACTCCCTCCTAATCCTTCCAATCAATGTTTTATTTATTTTTTTCTTATTATTTTTTTCCTACACACCTACGCATACCCCTTTAACTCATAGTTTTTAACATAATCTTCTAGAGTAGACTTGTGTGCCAAATTTCCAACAACATATCAAGCTCAAAAGCTCACATGAAAGGTTATGTTCGGCTGGAAAAAGAGGGTAGCATTCAATACTAAACTTGTATGATTATTTGATCAAATATTACACATTCATGAAAGGAATTTCTACACCTTGACCCATCCATCAACACCAACATGTTAGGATATGTTTAGGCAAGACTTTGACAGAATAAATACATCATAAACACACACAAAATGCCCCCTTAATGGCTAGAAATCAACCACCAACTCAGCCGCAAATCTAAGGCGACCATATGTGCTTTTCTGGCGGCGACATTGATGGTTGTTTAGTGTCGGTTTTATGTTAGTAAGAGTAGATATCATAAGTAGGTTACATGGAACAAATAAACAGCCACAAGAACGCACCTCTTCCCTCCCGTTTTCTCTCCTGCTGCCTTTGTCGTACCCTCCCTTTCCTCTCAATTTCCCGTTTTTTTCATTCTCTTCCTTTTATGTGTTGTGCATCGTTCATGTAGCAGCCCACAATGAGATGTGGTTGTGCTTTTTGGGAGCCTGAATAGATGGAATGAACCCTAGAATTAGACTGATCAATTATGTGGGGAATTATAAGAAAATGACTTAAAAAACCAATTAAGTTTCAAAAGCGTCCATATTACCCCAATTATGTTTTTGTTGTTCAAGAAACACAAACGAAGTAATGTTTTTAACAAAAAAGCCAAATAAAGTTACCAATAAATTAACTTTTTTATAATAGTGACCGACATCTTGTAGGTAAACGATTGGGGGTAAATGAGTTGGCATATTTCTGTTGAGTTGGCATGTATATGTGGTGTGTTGGCATATCTACGTGGCGTTAGTCTAAAAGTTACATATTATAAGTAGATATAGGGCATAATGGGGGATACGGCTACTTAATCAATCGACTTCTTCAACATGGCTTCTTCGTCTCGATCCTCCAACTCATGCTCAAAGTCAAAAATTTCCAAGTCAAAGAGCACAATTGATAAGGCAAATCCTTGTGATTGTGGGTTTCCTTCTCGTATCTGGATATCAACAACAGAGGCAAATCCTGGTAAAAAATTTAGGGTTTGTCCTAACTCTTTGGTAAGTATATCTAAAAGCTTGTTCTTGTTTGGGTCCATTCTTGTTTTTCATTCTACAATATTGTTTGTTTATGTTATAATTAAAGATGAAGGATCCAAAGGATAAATGTGATTTCTGGGAATGGGTTGATGAAGATGAAGATTATAACCAAGAACAAGAATAAGAAAGATGAAGAACATGATTTCAATACTGAAGTGATGATTGCAATACTGGAACATGATTTCAGTGAGTACAAGGTGAAGATTGATAAGGAATGTAAGAGTTTTAGAAAGGAATTGGATAAAATGAAATGTTTTGTGTTGATGTTTGTTGTTTTGTTTGTAGTGAAGTACATAATGTAGTTTTAATGTGATTATGTAAGGGAAATGTACTTTGAAGTGTTTCAAAGTAGTTTCATTGAACTCATGTAATGTGGTTATGAAGTGGGAATGAAAAGAAGGTGTTTATGAAGACTGATACACATACTAGCATTGCACTTTTATCAAATGATAATAGCAGAGGAAAAATAGTCCACAAAACTGTTTGACATTATGTATGTAATTTGTGTTTTAAATGGTCTTACAACACAAGGGTAGTTTTATTGAAAATACACATAATAGTATCATACTTTTGTTGATTGAAAATAGCAAGGGCAAAATAGTCCATAAATCTGGTTGACATTATGTATGTAATTTGTGTATGAAATGGTCTTTCAAGACAAAGGGAAAAATTGAGTTTTAAACTATCCATAAAACCGTTTCAAACTATTTTAACAGTTTTGAGTGATAATAGCAGGGGCAAAATTGTCCATAAAACTGTTTCAAACAGTTTTGAGAGCAGTGCAATACACATAATTATCCATAAAACTGTTTTAAACTGTTTTAACAGGTTTTCATGGGCAAAATGGTCCACTCAACAAGCCCCACAAAACTGTTTCTACCAATTTTAACACAGTTTTAACAAACATGGGGAAAATGGTAAACTGTTATAATATGCATAAAAAGTAATAAACTACATATTAAGCATAATTAAACCACATAATCAAGCACGTGTACATGGCAATAAATGTTGGTAAATGTGCACAGCACCAAAAGACAAGCCTAAGCATCAAAAGACAAGCCTAAGCACCAAAAGATGTGCACTAAGCACCAAAAGATGTGCCATTTCATAGTATTTGACATAATCCTAATAGAAAACACCTATCCTAGTTTAAAGTGACTGGATTTTCATGACTTTCCCCACTTCCGTCTTTTGTTACCACCTTCTTCCTTAACTTCAGTTTCGTGATCCTCTCAGAAGGTAATCGCCGTTTGTTGGCAACAAAATGTTGAAAAAAAAACAGTTTGATGTTGATGGTGGTCAACTTCATCAAAAACAGGTTCATGGTGGTCAACTTCAACAACAGCTTCATGGTGGTCAACTTCATCTTGAACAACTGATGGGTTATGAGCATTCTAACACTCCTATGGTGTACATGCAACCCTATAAACCTTAGATCTATGTTTTCTCTATTATACATGCAAATATTCAATATTCCAAGGTTTTATCCTAACTAGAATAATATGAAGCAACTATACTACAAAAACCTAGTTAGATAACATACCTTTTGATGTGGCTTGAAGTCTTGAACTTTAAGAGCTTAGCCCCAATAGTGTGGAAGCCTCAAGTGGAATCACAAATCACCAAAAACACCTTGGAAGACTTGAGAGAATAGAATGCACACTAGAAATCGGCCCACCCTTGTATCCGCACACACTAGTGCCATTTCATGTGCCAAAGACCTCTTTATATAGTATGGAGGATTAGGGTTTCATCCATGTAAACCCTAATACCCATGACATTTCATTTCCATAGGATCCATGGGTTAAAAACTCCATGGACTATCCATGCAAGCTTAGCCCAACCTAAATGAACTTCGCCCATGCTATATATATAAGAGTCCATATTTAATTAGTTCCTTTTGATCACTAAATTAATTCTTGATCAATACTAATTAAATAATATGATTCCATATTAATATATTAGAACTTATAATATATTAATATAAATCATAAACATACTATTCTCAAAAGACTATCCATATAAATGGTTCCGGTGAAGTGCAACCCAAATGGACCATGTTAAATAGGGTCAAGTACATACCAATTATAGTTATGGACTTAGATACTAATCCAACAGTCTCCCACTTGGATAAGTATAAAACTATTATTGTGTATGACTCCAAAACCCGACTAGCAATCGTAGCTCTTAAAGCCGCTATCGAACTCTGACCTTAGTCAATGACTTGTCCATTAGATAAGGGATCATATATTCCTCCATTCTAGATATCATATGGACTGAGACATGGATTATAATCATTCTCTTTGTCCATTTGTTGTTTCCCGATTTCCGATTTATGACGACCAACTAATTGAACAAATCAAATCAGTCCAGGCTTGGCCAAGCACTTCGGGGTGTCATCACTAAATCATCGAGGGGCCCACAGATATCGCTTTTATCCCTTTAAGGGTAAAAGGAATGGATAAACTTCGAATCATATGCTTGTTCTACTACTTGTTGAATCATACACAAAGGCACGTTTTATAACATCGAGTTACTGATGCGTTTTCGTACAATCAATGTATAACCAACTCATAGGCAACAACTCATATCTGTAGGTTTCAAGCATATAAGATATTATCGTCTCATGATCAATCGTGATAAAATCCATGAAGTGAGTCAAATGAGCGTGGGTTTAATACAATACTCAGAACTTATGAGTACTCATGAGTGTTGTAGCAACTCTTGCTATGTCCAACATCTTACACATCTACAAGCCAACTTCATGACAGTCTTGATTCATATCTACTTCCAACATATGACTGACTGTGGATGGTTTGAATAACTTAGTCATTCAGGAAGAATGACCTAGTTGTTCTGGAAGTCAAAACATGCAAAGTGAAACACAAGAATAATCGAATCCAATATGGTCTCAGAACTTATGAATATAAATAGAACACCTTTTATTTAACACCATATTGATTACACATTATTAAATGTATACTGTTTCAACTAATCAACTTTATACTTGAATCAAAACACTAGTCATGCCATGCTCTAAGCATGCACACTATGTTTATCCAAAAAATAGTCATGCCATACACCAAGTATGCACACTATGTTTGTCCAAACATTAGTTATGCCATACACCAAGTATGCACACTAAGTTTGTCTATGATCTTTACTTTGTGAAATAGATCGATTGAACATTATTCCAATGATTCTCATTTCAAAATCCCAAATCCTTACTGCAAATGCAAGAATTCCAAATTCCTGTCATTTACCGAAATCTGTTAGATTTTAAACTTATATGCACTGATCCTCTCTTAATGACTATGCACAAAGTCAAAGACTTGTCAACAGACATTACAGAGTATTCCAATGGAGATCATTCCATGGAAACGAAGTCTCAAATTCAAAGTACAATGCTTTGATCATCCTTCTTGCATTAAGTTTTCTAATCTTACACAGATTGAATAACTTCCACCTATGGAGTCATTTCCATATTCCCATTTTGACTATCACTACTGAACAAGAGTTGCCTCCTTTCAGAATATGTCAATATGGTCCTTCCAAAATTAACACTATACTTCCAACTGTCCCTGAGCAACCAATCTTTAGTAAACCTTAGATTGTCCTCGACAATTGCTTAATCATTTTAGTCATATCCAAATCTAGACCTTTTCCCCTCTTAATACCACTAGGCATTCGGATAAATTTAGATAGGATAAATATTATAGCACATGAAATCGATCCTACACCCGAAGCATATGGGACATGATTCATGATGTCTCACATAAAGACATGACTCTAGACCAGTCTTTTGCTACAATATTTTTATTTTCCATGTTTTCATTATTCGACTATGATGAGGGATGTCGTAATCATAATCGAATTTTAAGAATGCAATATATATAGAATTTCCTTAAGGTGAGCCATTCCAACATAAAATTCATATATATCCTTGACTAAAGATGATTAAAATCTCAATCTAAGCTTTTAGATTTGAAATGAAGTACAATTTCCTTTCCATTAATTATAGCAAAACAACTTTTCCCAATTGAAACTTTTTGTTTTCTATAATTAACACTTATCATAATTATCATGTTCCCACTAACATGAGAATTATCAGCATAACACTTATGCTCCCACTAGCTTTGACATGTACTCAGAAATCAGCTGGACTTCTACAAATCAACACTTTATTGACTTTCTTACCAAAGTTCAGAATTCTGATACGAGATGCTTTGATAAGACTTTATCAAAATCATACACCTTTCCTTAGATAGCACACATGTGTGTCTAAACAATTTCAGAACTATGAAACTGGATGCCGTAATCACAGTCTCAATTGTTTAGACCTTTGCCATTCCTCACAAGTCCATGTTAGTGTGCCGGTTAACCACACACGCTTCACTAACGACTTTGAGAGTGCAAATATCACAATTGCTATCTACTTAAAACCTCTTAGTGAAAGAGTTTCCTCACCATCATTTTCATGAATCGGAGAGAAACCTTATGACACGTAGATTTTATGGTGTATGTGTTCCTATCCATGTGAATTTGTCAAAACCATAATCACAAGACACAGTTAGTGACAAATCCAAATTCATATGGACTGAACTTGTTGAGTCTTAACTTCTTTCCACCTGGCAGCACAAGGGCCTGTCATTGCTTCCAAGTTGTTATGCAACCAATTGAGAACTCTCAGAACTCATATCCAAAGCCAACTTTAACTGGAATGGGCATAGAAATAGGAATATGTCAACACGATAGGTTATAAACCTCAAGTCGTGAGCTAGTGAGAAACTACATGTTTTATTCTTGATTAGATCTTGAAATTCTTTCAGGATCTTTTAGACTCCCACTGTCCTCTTGACATATAAGACTCTCTTGCCAAGACCCATTCTTTGACAAACAAATATTCAAGAGATAGTGCAGATTCTTATCAAGACAAACACTTCACACAATTGGCCTAAGTTGGTCTCTATTTTATACAAAAGATCACAACTTACCAATTTCAAATGTACAAGAGTAGGACACATTTTACTCTTACATTTGACTAGTACTAATAAACCTTCTTCAAGATGTGTCACTCAAATTACAATCTTGGAGTATGACTCTAAGAATTGTTTTGGAACAAAGTATGACTCATCTTCTTGATTTAACCATTTCAACAATTCATGATTCCTCTTCTTAGCCATAGGAATGCACTAAGATGTCCTTAGAGGACCAATTGTGATATGGTTTCTTAATCATTAAGATGATCCCAAAACATGATACTAAAGTACTCTCCCATCTTTTCAGAATTGAGAAACTTTTATCTTTCTGCCAAATTTGATTCTTCTCATTCGTTCTGCCATACATCGAAACGTTTCCAATGTTTCAGAAGTATACTTAAACTTGTAAGTATAACCATATTTACTAAACTTTAGTAAATCACGACGAATAGTTTTATCAATCTTTTGTGGTGGACTTGACCAGTGCACAAGAATGAGTACTCGATCCCTTAGTCCTTCACTCGACTCACATATACATGTGAACAAGGTATTAGTCTTAATTTTCCAAAGATGAAAATTCTCATTCATCATACGACTTGCATGATTCCAAGTTTCTATCCAACTGAAACTTGGGTGATGAGAATATTTCCTTATTTGGTAAATTATGACACTACCACAAACGAAAGAATCAAATCCATTTTCCAATGTTGCTATCAATGGAATCATATAAACAACAAATTTTTTCACAAATGCCATTGTTAGGATATTTAAAATAAATAAAAACGAAACTTTTCTTTTATTTAAAACTTGCAGAAAAACTTTTCCTTACAATGCAACTTTAAATGGAAACTATGCTATTACATATTTCCTAGCAATCTATCATAACTCCTAAGTAATAGCTCAAGAATCCGATCTTCGAACCATGCAATTGAAATCTATTTTCGCGATCAGATTAAGCATACTCTTTCTTTAAGTTTTCTTCCCTTTGCTTGATCCTGCCATACATCAAAATGTATTAAGAACCTTCAAATAGGAACTTAAGAGAGTTATATAGTGGACTTACCTGAAGCAGTGTCAAACCTTCTCTCAGATCTTTCAAGTAGTTAGGGTAGCTTCGCAACCAATGCCCCTTCCTTTGGCAATAGAACCATATGGACCCTTTGGGAATGGTACACTGGACTATCTCAGACTTGCCTTTCTCTTTACCATTTGGTCAACCGAGTTGACTATGGCCAATCCCTTTCCATTGGGAAGAGAGAGCTTTCTGGATTTCCAATGTTACCATTGTCAATGTCCATGGAAGTTGGGAAGTTGATCTTCTAATCATATTTGCTTTACCAGTCCTCCAAATCATTGCTGATTCAGCAGCACCAAGCAAATAGATAAGATCATTAAGGGTCATGTCATGGTCTGTTTCATCATAATACCAAAGGAAACTCACTATGTGACTTAGAAAGTGTTTGAACAACCAACTTTCTCAATACTTTGACACCCAACTCTCCCGGCTTGTCAATATGTGAATTCATCTCCAAGATGTGAGCACACATAGACCTTGCTTTCAAATAGGGCTTGAGTGACCTTGAACTATTCAAGAACCTGTGGGTTAAGGACAATAATTGGAGGAGGTGGAGGAAGTGAAGTATGATTTCCATGAGCCAACCACCGGACATCATCTTCATTAGGAAAGCTTGTTCCATGAGATTTGGGAAGATCATAGTTGTCTGAATCAGACATCTATACTGGGAGAAATTCAAGTTAGTTTATTTAAAGTCCTTAATATAACACCCAATATGAAATATTAAGGCTAGGACCCAACACAATATTTTATAACTTGGAAGAGGGATAACGTAATCCAAGCTATAAAATATTTGAAGGTAGGCGAATGACGATTCACCAATTTCCACCATGAAAAAAGAAATAAAAAATATTAGGTTTTAATTGGATTTGAAACTCCTAGATCTTTTGAGATTCATTGAACTTTTCAATGGCATGTTTCAATCTCGATTGTGCCCTCTCAAGTTTTGTGACTGGGATGCCGAGGATCACAAAACAAGGTGTGAATAACCATGCAAATATACTTGGTACCCTTAATATTTATCACTTAATCGATGTACCGGTTAACCACACGCGCTCCACCAATCCTATGATAAACATTAAGTTACCTTTTCCTACCTTGTTAAATCCAGGTTAGTGTGCCGGTTAACCACACACGCTCCATTAACGACTTAAACAAAGTGCAAAGTGTAATTTCATGGGTTAGCACCAAATTCACAATTTCCTAAAGTAACTAAGATTGGGAATTTATAAAAGGTTTAGTTACTTTATATGTATCATTATACTTATAATGAAAATTATAGTCCTTGTCCTACCCGTTCGGCTAACGACCCTCCACCAATCAAGGAAGCGGTGGGTGAGAGTGGATACCCATTAAACTGCCATTTTATAGGCAGTAACCTTATACCCCCCTTATAGACCGGCTTCGTGAATGAGGCCTACTAATGGTAAGACTTACTTGATCTTATACATACATATATATATATATATATATATATATATATATATATATATATATATGTTATTAACTTATAATACTATAAAGTATAAGGGTTGAATTTTAACTTTTAAAACTCTAGGGTTTGGAATTAAAGTGTGTTTGAGACTTTACAAATTCCAAAACTTGAGGGCAAGTTTTGAACTATTCAAAAACTTTTGGATTTTCATAACTTATGAGTTTAATTAAGGTTTTTATAACATTAATGAAGAGACTCTTGAACATCCATAACTTGAGGACAAGTTATGGAGTTCATAAGACAAAAAGACTCTTCAATTTTGTAACCTATGAATTTTAATGGATCTTTAAAAGAAATGACTTTTGGTAATCCATAACTTGAGGACAAATTATGGACTCCATTAAAATACATTTAGATCATGAATTAACTAACAACCATTTTGCAAATAATTCCAATGATCTACCAAAACTCACATAAAACTTGAAATTTTGATAACAACCTTTGAAATTGGTTTACCATAATCATTACCACATCAAAAATAGGTTTTAGACGTCCATACCAGTTTAAGGTAATGATTCTAGACCAATTCTATCCTTAAAACTCGAAGATATGCTGTCAGGGGGTCCAACTCGTCGAGTGCATGAACCAACTCGACGAGTTGGATGAATTTAGGCATGGACTCGTCGAGTCCCTTAATGGACTCGGCGATTCAGCTGTCCAGACAGCATACAAACTTCGATTTACAGCAATTTGCATCAAGTATAAAAGAAAACAAGCTTAGGCTCTGATACCACTGATGGGTTATGAGCCTTCTAACACTCCTATGGTGTACATGCAACCCTATATAGCTTGGATCTATGTTTTCTCTATTATACATGAAAATATTCAATATTCCAAGGTTTTATCCTAACTAGCATAAGATGAAGCAACTATACTACAAAAACCTAGTTAGATAACATACCTTTTGATGTGGCTTGAAGTCTTGAACTTTAAGAGCTTAGCCCCAATAGTGTGGAAGCCTCAAGTGGAATCACAAATCACCAAAAACACCTTGGAGGACTTGAGAGAATAGAATGCACACTAGAAATCGGCCCACCCTTGTATCCTCACACACTAGTGCCATTTCATGTGCCAAAGACCTCTTTATATAGTATGGAGGATTAGGGTTTCATCCATATAAATCCTAATACCCATGACCTTTCATTTCCATAGGATCCATGGGTTAAAAACTTCATGGACTATCCATGCAAGCTTAGCCCAACCTAAATGAACTTGGCCCATGCTATATATATAAGAGTCCATATTTAATTAGTTCCTTTTGATCACTATATTAATTCTAAATTAATTCTTAATCAATACTAATTAAATAATATGATTCCATATTAATATATTAGAACTTATAATATATTAATATAAATCATAAACATACTATTCTCAAAAGACTATCCATATAAATTGTGACATCCCCAAATTTCTCGGCCAGAAAAGACCGATTTAATTTATGCTTTTTAAAATAAAATCAGAGAAATCTTTTTAAAAGATGTTGCGGAATTGGTCCCCAAAACAAAACATGATAAAAGTTTGTCAAAACCTTTCTTTAAGAAATATATAATTTCCTTTTATATCAAAAGCATAAACAAGACATTATAAGCCTTACAACAGTTATTTATAACTACTGGCCTATAATCCAAAAATCACTCATCATCATCATCCGACTATGCTCGGGGTCCATTACCTGTAATATAAAAAAAGCTTAGTGGGTCAGGCTTGGAAGCCTGGTGAGCATATAGGGTTTTCAACCCACAAAAAATAAATTTATTGTACTTAAACATCAATCAATCAACCAAATTACCCCAACCCCATTATCTTATTAATTTCTTAAAGGTTTAGCCTAAGATTCAACTATCACTCCTTCCTAAGGATTCAT
Source organism: Lactuca virosa (assembly GCF_052849685.1). Lineage (NCBI taxonomy): Eukaryota > Viridiplantae > Streptophyta > Magnoliopsida > Asterales > Asteraceae > Lactuca > Lactuca virosa. Next base: position 170,217,533 of record NC_136427.1, on the reverse strand, counting down.
CCTAAAGAATAGGCATAAGGTCACACCATCGCTAGGGTTTATACAACAGGTGCTAAGTCCATAGCTCTCATTTATCGACAGTATTATTGACAGTATTCGCCCCTGTCATACATGTCAATGGGTTTTTAGAGTACGCCTGATGAACATATAGTTCACACACCTACTGGTTGCAAGCCTGCTAGTGTTCCATAGACCGTCTAGAATAGTCCATGGTTGTCATCCATACTCTGTTGAATGACGGGGGTCAACATTTTGGGTAAGTGATTCTCTCAAATTTCACCACTCATGATCAATATTACTGATCATCTCCTTTATCCAACTCACCTTTCATCACACCCACTATTTAATCTATCCATGTTTTACCCAACATTTTTCGTAGATAAAAAAACATATACAATTTAAATTATTTAAAAACGTGTATAAATCATTCCTTCAACACCCATCTCAAAAAAACAAACAATATATATTCACACAGCACGTATTTTATGTAAAGTACTTCATATCTATGTGTAAGGTGAAAGTAACTACACACTCACCTGATTTAATGAAAATCGGGCAGCAATTCGTTTCCTAAAACGATCGTTTCTAATAAAACCGGGAGTTTTATTGAGAAACCGGGCTCTACAAGGGTCGGGCTTCGAAACCGAAAAGATAAATTTTCCGGGCTTCTCGGGCACTTCGTGGCGTATTCCGGGGGTTATAATTGATACCGCGGCTTCGGGGGATGTTAATATGAAGAAAATATGAAGAAAAGGGCTAAAAGTGGCAATTTCTTAAAAGTGTCTGAGAAGGCTCGCAGCCTACTATTTATAGGAGAGGCTTTTGATCGGACGACTGAGAAGCTCCCAGGTGGCAGCAGATCCGAAGGCTCGCAGGTGGGCTCGCACGTGGCTGCGCATGCGAAGTGGCTGCTGGCAGCCTCTGATTGGACCGAAGTCCGGATCCGATGAGGGAGGCTCGTGGGTCATGCGAAGCTCGGATGGATGAGTCACTACACACGCGTCGGATGGGAGGCTCGCCACCGAGGCATACGCGTCGGACTCTCGGCTGTGCACGTGTCACTCCTCGGATGCTTCCACGGCTTCGGATGACTCAGCATATTTCGGACACGTGGCACTCATGCAGCGAAGGTGACGTGGCCGAAGCCACCTATGCGAAATTTCTCGGTTTTCGCGCCAAAACTTCTAAAATCCATAACTTTCGCATACGAGCTCCTTTTTTGACGTTCTTTGTATGCACGCGTAGGTAAAATTACGCTATACAAATTTCGTTTAGACTTCGTCGGCTAATTTTGACTTTAGTTTTTATATTATTATTTTTAACAAACCGTGACAGGAAATCCGTTAAAAATTCATAACTTCTTCATCCGTCGTCCGTTTTCGTCTGTCTTTTTACCGTTGTGCTACTATTGATGAGAATTTCGATTCTCGTTTAGGTTGTGTCGGCTAAAAATCACTCGATCTAAAATTCGAGTTTTTAGCTGTCTACTGCTAAGCTGAAACTTCGAATAATCATAACTTCCTCATACGAAGTCAGATTTGGGCGTTCTTTTTATACCTACTCTCGGTTTAACGAACACTACGAGTTTCGTTTAGATCACTAAGGCTAAAAACTAGTTTATCAAAAACTCACTTTTTACGACATTCGGCACCGTGCCGGTTTTGTCGCGAAACTTCGACAGGTCATAACTTCTTTGTTATAACTCGGATTTTGGTATTCTTTATATATCCGTAATCCTTGTCACGACCACTACAACTTTCTTAATAGATATCGAATTTATCTAATATTTATTTTTGACGCTCATTTTTAGTCTTAATTAATTAAACCCTAATAATTAAGCATAAAACACATAATATTCACATAATTCCTTTTCATTTCTCCAAAATGAGTCACAAAGGTTAACCTAGACTATCATGTCAGTATTAGTGCCTAGCCTAGAAACACGGACATCACAATTCTCTCCCCCTTAGAATGATTCTGTCCCCAGAATTACACATCAGCAAACAAATACGGGTAGCGACTCATCATGTCACTCTCCCTTTTTCCCCAGGTGAGATTTGGCCCATTCGTATGTTTCCAACGCACAAGCACTAAATCGACCATCTTGCGTCTCAGCTTCTTAGTCTTACGGTCAACGATTGCCTCAGGTTCTTCAATCAACCTCTTGTTTTCATCCAACCTTAATTCAGAAATGGGAATTATGTTGGGCACACCTCCCGTAAACTTTCTCAAATAACACACATGACAGGTGTTATGAATACCCTCTAGTTCTTTCGGTAATTCTAGCTTGTAAGCTTGATTCTCGATCCTCTGAAGAACTTTAAATGGTCCAATAAACCTTGGACTCAACTTTCCCCTTTTACCAAACCTTATAAGTCCCTTCCACGACGAGACTTTAAGTAAAACCGAATCTCCAACTTCGAATGATATCGGTTGTCTTTTCTTGTCAGCATAGCTCTTTTGAGCAGTTAACATCCTTTCCCTAATCACTTTCAACTTTTCAGCAGTCTGATGGACTATTTCAAGTCCCATAAACTGATTTTCCTCAGCTTCCAGCCAACATGACGGCGCTCGACACTTTTCTCCGTACAAAGCGTGATAAGGTGCCATCTAGATGTTCGAGTGGAAACTACTATTATAGGAAAATTCTACTAAAGGTAAATGTTCATCCCAGTTACCTTGGAATTTCGAGGGTACATGCTCTCAGCATATCCTTCAACGTTTGAATCGTTTATTCGCTCTGACCATCGGTTTGCGGATGGTAAGCTGTATTCAAACACAACTTGGTACCCAATTCCTCTTACAGACTCCTCCAACACCTTCAGGTAAAACGGCTGTCACGATCAGATACAATCGTTAACGGAACACCGTGAAGCCTTACAATTTCCATCACGTAAGAATTCGCAAGTTTATCCATAGACCATTTCTCTTTGGCTGCTATGAAATGCGCACTCTTAGTGAAGCGATCAACGACCACCCAAATCATGTCGTGACCGTTCTTTGTTCTAGACAGTTTAGTCATAAAATCCATGGTAATATCTTCTCATTTACCCATGGGTACATGCAAAGGTTCTAAACTCCCATACGGTTTCTGATGTTGTGCCTTAACCATAGCACAAGTTACACACTCGGCCACATACTTAGCAACATCGAGCTTCATCGTCGGCCACCAATAATAGGGTTTTAGGTCCCTATACATTTTCGTACTGCCGGGATGAATCGAGTACATGGTCTTGTGAGCTTCTTTCATCAGAAGATCTCTTACTCCTCCCGTCTTAGGTACCCAAATCCTATCCTTGAATACCTAAAGTCCTTGACCGTTTGTATCAAACACCAACGTTTTACCCAAACGTTCCTCCTTCTGGTCAATTTTCTCTAAAGCTTCCTCTTGAGCTTTCTTTATACTTTCCACAATTGTAGAGAAAACTTCAATTTTCAACGCTCTTGGCCTTTTCTTTTCAAGATTTACCTTCCGACTGAGAGCATCAGCAACAACATTTGCTTTACCAGGGTGGTAAAGTATCTCACAATCGTAGTCCTTGAGTAATTCCAGCCAGCGCCGTTGTCTCATGTTCAATTTCTTCTGATTAAAGAGATATTGAAGACTCTTATAATCAGTGAAAAGTTCGCACTTAGTACCGTAAAGATAGTGCCTCCATATCTTTAAGGCAAATACTACCGCTGCCAACTCCAGATCATGAGTGGGTTAGTTCTTTTCATGCTCCTTCAATTGCCTCAATGCATTTGCTATCACTTTATCCCTTTGGGTCAGAACACAACCTAACCCAACTCCAGAGGCATCACTATAAACTGTGAAGTCATCAACTCCTTCAGGTAACGAAAGAATCGGTGCTTCACACAACTTCTTCTTTAACTTCTCAAAGCTTCCTGTGCTTCTCATTCCAAGTATAGACAGCTCCTTTGTGGGTCAAAGCTGTCAATGGAGTCGCGATCGAAGAAAAGCCTTGGATAAATCAATGATAATATCCAGCTAATCCTAAAAAGCTTCAGATCTCCATAGGACTTTCACTCGTAACCTTCGAGTTACAAAATAAATCCTTATTGAGGACTCCTTCTTTTTCTTGGAATAAGTACTTTCCTTCATTTATTGAAACAGACCGATGGGTCATGTTCTAATGATCTCTCATTGTATACTGCACTACTTAGACTCAGACCTCCTAGGGACAAATTTCGGAACAAACTATACCTTCCTTCATGTTCTAATGTGATACAATCACAGTTCAACATGTATCATTTCTAACTACCAACTTCTTTAACAATGAGTGCGATACTTCTATTGATCGCTTTGATCATCTTTCACTTCAATCTTCTGGCTTAAGTCAAATGCTACATCGAACTTGGTTATCTGAACCACATAATAAACTCATCTTAGTCGGAATCGATTCGATATGACCTCTAAGGTCGGAATAACAATCATCTTCTTATTCATTACCGAAACGATGGTAACGACAGACTAGAACAAGACGGAATCAAATAATAGTTCCTTGGTAACCTTGTGACTTTCCCTGATCCAAGTACGAGTCCTGTGCTTCCGGTAGTATAGGCCTCTACTACCATTCACACCTACTCATACTTGTCCCAAGTACGGTCTCGCAGTCCCCAAGTCCTAAAATCACAAAACAATTTAACACATACGAATGTGTCCAATTAATCATAAAATTTTCCTAGACTCTACTAGGACTTCTTCCATGCGTATCTTCAATCATCAATTCTACTTCAATTTAGTTGGTGATGGAAATTCCAGACGATGGGACAACTTCAAGAATTACACCAACCATTCCATTCATCGGATGACAAAACCAGGGTTTATATTATTTCCTTGAAACGATTACACAAAAGTTGAAGTTTACCCTATACTATGCCTCCAATAGGCTAAACCACGTGTTACTATTCACATTACTACTTCGTAACTTGATCTTCGGGTATGAAGTCTTTACTTCTACTTCCTAGCATTATTAATTGCTTCGTCGAGGATATTCTGAAATTCCCTTGGCGTTGGCGGTGCACTTGGCCTTGTCACTTCATTTTTCTTCGGACAGTCCTTAGAAATGTGGCCTTCTTCCTTACATCCGTAACACACCTCCTTGGGAATCGTACACTCATTGGCATAATGCCCAATTTCTCCACACCTAAGGCACTTCACCTTCCCGCCATAATTCCGAGTGTGTTTATTTTTGCACTTCCCGCACCATTTTCCTTTACCTCCTCTTCTGCCGGACTTTGAGAATATGTTGCTCTTGTTGGGCCTTGAAGACCCCTCAAATTTCCTCTTCTTGCCAACTTCAACCTCGTTAGCGGTCCTGTCATTGATCATTTATTCAATAGACTTAGCAACCCTGATAGTTGCCTCAAGAACAGATGCATGACGTACTGGCACAGTAAGTTCATCCTTACTTTGTTGAAGTAAACGTTTTGTTTCTTCCATCTGTTGATCCAACATCATACGCACCATTGCATGCACCCCAGTCATCGTGATTGGCTCAGGCTGCGGATTATCATTTCCGAATCCACTTTGCGTACTCGCCATTTCGATCTATACACCAATCGTAGGTGATTTTAGATCTTTATTTTTGATTGATGTTAAATCTTCGTTATTACTCCGAAACGTTTATATGTTAGTTCTAATATCGTAGTCATACGTTTAGAATCCTACACACATAAGGTTTCCAGATCCGGTCGACAACAGACCATAGATCCGAACAAATAATGGCATATATGGCAAACATATAGCATTTAGCACATAAAAACATTTTAGGCATCTTTCCTAAAATAAACTAGTGCTCGTGTCTAAATTATGGTAGACACTCATCTCAAAATCATCACTTAGCATTCTAAGTTTAAGTCTAGAAATCCTAGGATATTTCTTAGTTCGCTTAAACTAATGCTCTGATACCAACTGTGACATCCCCTAATTTCTCGGCCAGAAAAGACCGATTTAATTTATGCTTTTTAAAATAAAATCAGAGAAATCTTTTTAAAAGATGTTGCGGAATTGTTCCCCAAAACAAAACATGATAAAAGTTTGTCAAAACCTTTCTTTAAGAAATATATAATTTCCTTTTATATCAAAACCTCGGGATGTCATGTTCCGATACAGATCAAAAGCATAAACAAGACATTATAAGCCTTACAACAATTATTTATAACTACTGGCCTATAATCAAAAATCACTCATCATCATCATCCGACTATGCTCGGGGTCCACTACCTGTAATATAAAAAAAGCTGAATGGGTCAGGCTTGGAAGCCTGGTGAGCATATAGGGTTTTCAACTCACAATAAATAAATTTATTGTACTTAAACATCAATCAATCAACCAAATTACCCCAACCCCATTATCTTATTAATTTCTTAAAGGTTTAGCCTAAGATTCAACTATCACTCCTTCCTAAGGATTCATCCTAAAGAATAGGCACAAGGTCACACCATCGCCAGGGTTTATACAACAGGTGCTAAGTCCATAGCTCTCATTTATCGACAGTATTATTGACAGTATTCGCCCCTGTCATACATGTCAATGGGTTTTTAGAGTACGACTGATGAACTTATAGTTCACACACCTACATGTTGCAAGCCTGCCAGTGTTCCACAGACCGTCTAGAATAGTCCATGGTTGTCATCCATACTCTGTTGAATGATGGGGGTCAACATTTTGGGTAAGTGATTCTCTCAAATTTCACCACTCATCCTCAACTCATGATCAATATTACTGATCATCTCCTTTATCCAACTCACCTTTCATCACACCCACTATTTCATCTACCCATGTTTTACCCAACATTTTTCGTAGATAAAAATACATATACAGTTTAAATTATTTAAAAACCTGTATAAATCATTCCTTCAACACCCATCTCAAATAAACAAACAATATATATTCACACAGCACGTATTTTATGTAAGTACTTCATATCTATGTGTAAGGTGAAAGTAACTACACACTCACCTGATTTAATGAAAATCGGGCAGCAATTCGTTTCCTAAAACGATCGTTTCTAATAAAACTGGGAGTTTTATTGAGAAACCGGACTCTGCAAGGGTCGGGCTTCGAAACCGAAAAGATAAATTTTCCGGGCTTCTCGGGCACTTCGTGGTGTATTCCGGGGGTTATAATTGATACCGGGGCTTCGGGGGATGTTAATAGGAAGAAAATATGAAGAAAAGGGCTAAAAGTGGCAATATCTTAAAAATATCTGAGAAGGCTCGCAGCCTACTATTTATAGGGGGAGGCTTCTGATCGGACGGCTGAGAAGCTCCCAGGTGGCAGCAGATCCGAAGGCTCGCAGGTGGGCTCGCACGTGGCTGCGCATGCGAAGTGGCTGCTGGCAGCCTCTGATTGGACCGAAGTCCGGATCCGATGAGGGGGGCTCGTGGGTCATGCGAAGCTCGGATGGATGAGTCACTAAACACGCGTCGGATGCGAGGCTCGCCACCGAGGCACACGCGTCGGACTCTCGGTTGCGCATGTGTCACTCCTCGGATGCTTCCACGGCTTCGAATGACTCAGCATATTTCGGACACGTGGCACTCATGCAGCGAAGGTGACGTGGCCGAAGCCACCTATGCAAAATTTCTCGGTTTTCGCGCCAAAACTTCTAAAATCCATAACTTTCGCATACGAGCTCCGTTTTTGACGTTCTTTATATGCACGCGTAGGTAAAATTACGCTCTACAACTTTTTTTTAGACTTCGTCGGCTAATTTTGACTTTAGTTTTTATATTATTATTTTTAACATACCGTGACAGGAAATCCGTTAAAAATTCATAACTTCTTCATCCGACGTCCGTTTTCGTCTATCTTTTTACCGTTGTACTACTATAGACGAGACCTTCGATTCTCGTTTAGGTTGTGTCGGCTAAAAATCACTCGATCTAAAATTCGAGTTTTTAGCTGTCTACTGCTAAGCTGAAATTTCAAAAAATCATAACTTCCTCATACGAAGTCAGATTTGGGCGTTCTTTTTATACCTACTCTCGGTTTAACGAACACTATGAGTTTCGTTTAGATCACTAAGGCTAAAAAGTAGTTTTTCAAAAACTCACCTTTTACGACATTCGGCACCGTGCCGGTTTTGTCGCGAAACTTCGACAGGTCATAACTTCTTAGTTATAACTCGGATTTTGGTATTCTTTATATATCTGTAATCCTTGTCACGGACACTACAACTTTCTTAATAGATATCGGCTTTATCTAATATTTATTTTTGACGCTCATTTTTAGTCTTAATTAATTAAACCCTAATAATTAAGCATAAAACGCATAAAACACATAATATTCACATAATTCCTTTTCATTTCTCCAAAATGAGTCACAAAGGTTAACCTAGACTATCATGTCAGTATTAGTGCCTAGCCTAGAAACACGGGCATTACATAAATTGTTCCGGTGAAGTGCAACCCAAATGGACCATGCTAAATCTGGTCAAGTACATACCAATTATAGTTATGGACTTAGACACTAATCCAACAACAACAAATTCAATGTGGTGAACTTCATCTTGAACAACAGCCTCTTGATGGTCTTCAACATGATCTTTTTGATGGTCTTCAACATGATTTTCTTGGTGGTCTTCAACATGATCTTCTTGATGGTCAATTTCATCTTCTTGATGGTCAATCTCATCCTCTTGGAGGTCAATTTCATCTTCCTGGTGGTCTTCAATATCACCTTCTTCAACAAACCCTTATTCACCAACTCTATGTTCACCAACCCCTTCTTCAACAACACCTTCTCCACCAACTGGTTCTTCACCAACCCCTTCTTCAACATCACCTTCTTCACTAACTGGTTCTTCACCAACAGTTGCTTTATTTGTTGCATTATTAAAACAAATAAATTTATTATTATACAAATGTAGATGAATGAAAAATCAAATAAAAATCAACATTCTGTGAGCAATGGACATCACCTCTTGTTGTGTCTTTTTTGATGAAAATTACTACATCTTGAGATTGACATCCCTGTCTTGTTAATTGTATGCCTTCCTTCATTCTCTGTAGGACATTTCCTTCTGTTTACTTTGGGCCTTCCTGGCATTGTCTTACTCCTAGGTGGTAATATGGGATCACATGGAACATCAGGCCACATGTTAGCTCCATTAATTGTGTAACACCCGGTTCCTGGTACATACTTAATTCGAAGTATTATTGTATTTTACCCTGGGACTCGGCGAGTTGAAGGTCTAACTCGTCGAGTAGACTCGGCTTTGCGCGCGGATTTTAAGTGACCTACTTGACGAGTCGGGAGACCGACTCGGCGAGTAGGAGCTATCAAAACCCTAAATTTGAGGGTTTGCACCCTATTTAAACAACTTATCTCCTCCCATATCATCCTCCATCGTCCCTCACAGTTCCAGAAGACATTAAACTGAAACCCTAGCCTTGTTTGAGTGCTCTTAAGCCATTTTTGTGCATTTTTGGTGGTTGTGACGCTTGAGAAGAAGAAAGGAGCTTGGCAGTTCAAGTTGAGGCTAGAAGTGATGGGTTTTGAGCATTCTAACACTCCTAAGTGTACATGCAACCCTAAATACCTTGGATCTATGTTTTTTCTATTATACATGCAAATATGAACTTTCCAAGGTATTCATCCTAACTAGCATAATAACATTGTTTCATATGAACATATCAAGTTAGAATTACATACCTCTTTGATGTAGATTGTCTTCATGAAGCTTGAGTGCCTAGTGCCCCAAGTGTGACACCTCAAATGGTTCACACAACACCAAATGCACATGGAATGACTTGAGAGAAATGGAACACTCCTTGAAATCGTCTAGCCCTCATATTCACACATTAGTGCACGATTTCTTGAGCCATGGGATTCTTTTATATGGTGGCTATTAGGGTTACACCATGTAACTCATAACTTTACCCATTCCTTATGCTCCATGGATTTTAACCTCCATGGAGTATCCATGGGTCACCCCATGGACTTAGTCCAACATAAGGAATCTTGGATCACAAGCCCACATATATAAGAATGAATGATTTACACAATCAACCCATATATTTAATTAGTCTCCTTTTGATCACTTAATTAATTCCAAATTAACTCTTGATCAATACTAGTTAAATAACCTTATTAATATATTAGAACTTATAATATATTAATAAACCTTAAGTGTTATTTCTCTCATTTTAGTCTATCCAAATGCATGATGCCATGCAACCCAAATGGACCATGCCTGGTCGGGTCAAGTCTTACCAATTATAGTTATGGAGTTAGACATTAATCCAACAAGAAGATCCAGCGATTGTGTTCCATTTCCAGCTCATTTAAGGTAAAAAGCCTCAATCTTGACTTTCCATGTGTTTAATCAACTTTAGGGCTTGGATTTTGGTATCTTTAGGGCATTTCTAAGCCATTTTCGGGTTGTGGGGTGTAATGTGGAGTTATGGCTTCAGATCTTGGACTTTGGAAGGTTCTCATGGCATAAAGGTGCCAACTCTATGGCCATGAGAGCCCCATGCATCTTGTAGGTCTCATTGTTGGTCCTTTTGAGCTTAAAGACCCATGCATGGACGTAAAGTTCGTAACTTTACGTGTTATATCGACCCTAGGAGGTCAGATCTACCCTTTGGATGAGATGAGCTCAACATAAATCGAGTTTATGGGCATGGACTTTAGGAGACTCCGCGAGTCATTCTTGGGACTCGGCGAGTCGAGTGTTGGTTCCCCAACCTTTGGTTTCGGAGGAATCTGGTTGAGTCTAAAAGGGGGACTCAATAGAGAAGGACGTGATTATAGACCTGGAAATCATGGGACTCGACGAGTGTATGAACAAACTCGGTGAGTCCAAGGCAATCTCCCAAACCATGAAGATGGACTCGACGAGTTGTTTATACAACTCGGGGAGTCATAGACTGAACACATTCTTATGAGGGAGATGAAATTGACGAGTTCAAGGGGAACTCGGCGAGTCGATTGAAGATGGTCCCGATTTTATGGTTGAAGGAGGACCCGTCGAGTTGTTGCTAGACTCGACGAGTGGAGTCGGGGGTTGGATCATTTTGAAGGAGTAGGGACTCGATGAGTTGGTAGACCAACTCGGCGAGTCAAGTCAACTGGAGGTGGACTTGGACCAAAGTTGACTTTGACCAGGACTTGGGTTGACCCCTTGTGAAGGTTGTGAGTACGAATTGATAACTTAGTAAGAGTTGTCGTGTAGGGATTGAGGAGTCGAGGAAAGTCGATTTTCACACTGGGGACAGTGCAGACACTACGCGACATTGAGGTGAGTTACCTTCCAGTAGAAGTGGGTCTAAGGCACCAAGGCCGACCCACTAGTAGTTGATTACAGTTGAGATGATTGTCTTCGTGATAATTGTCTGGTTGCTATTACTTGATGTGTTCTATGTGCTAGTATGTTATGTTCTATGAGATAGTGGTATTAGGAGGGGAATAGTCCCCCGATCGGTTGCTAGGACCGAAGGGTAGGTCGGACACCCCAGATATGTCTGACAGCATGTTTGTGATATGTTATTATGTGATAGTAGTAGGGGGTGAAATAGTCCCCGTGACCGGGTGAGATAGACCAGAGGGTAGGCAGGCACCCCATAATGGCCTGACATGGGTAGTCAGCACCCTAAAATGGCTTGACACGGGTTTATTGAACAATTTCTAACTTTGAAACATTTCCATATTCCATTTTGACTATCACTTCTGAACAAGAGTTGCCTCCTTACCGATTATGTCAATATGGTCCTTCCAGAATTAACATTATACTTCCAACCGTCCTTGAGCAACCAAGCTTTGGTCATCCTTAGATTGTCCTCGACAATTGCTTAATCATTTTAGTCATATCCAATTCTAGACCTTTTCCCTTCTTAATGCCCCAGGCATTTGGAAAATTTTAGAAAGGATAAATATAGCACATGTAATCGATCCTATATCCGAAGCATATGGGACACGAGTCATGATGTCTCACATAAAGACTAAACCAGTCTTTTGCTATAACATTTCCATTTCTATTTGCCAAGTTCTCATAATTCAGATTATGAAAAGGGATGTCGTAATCATAATCGAATTTTAGAACGCAAATAATGGACCCATATATAGAATTTCCTTATGTTGAGCCATTCCAACATGAAATTCATATATATATATATATATATATATATATATATATATATATATATATATATATATATATATATATATATATATATATATATCCTTGACTAAATACGATTAAAATCTCAATCTAAGCTTTTAGAATTGAAATGAAGTATAATTTCCTCTCCCTTAATTATAGCAAAACAACTTTTTCAACCCCTGCAGCCTCACGAATTGAAACTTTTGTTTTCTATAATTAACATTGCTAACTTGCAACCTTTATCATAATTATCATGCTCCCACTAACATGATGATTATTAGCATAACACTTATGCTCCCACTAGCTTTGACATGTAATCAGAAATCAGCTGGACTTCTAGAAATCAATACTTTATTGACTTTCTTACCAAAGTTCAGATTTCTGATACTAGATTGCTTTGATAAAACTTTATCAATATCATACACCTTATATTAGATAGCTCACAAGTGTGTCTAAACAATTTTAAGAACTATAAAAAGGGACGCCGTAATCATAGTCTCGATTGTTTAGACCTTTACCACTTCTCACAAGTCCATGTTAGTGTGCTGGTTAACCCCACACGCTCCACTAACGACTTTGAGAATGCAAATATCACAATTGCTATCTAGCTAAAATCTACTTAGTGAAAGTGTTTCCTCACCATCATTTTCATGAATCGGAGAGAAACCTTATGACACTTAGATTTTATGGTGTATGAGTTCCTATCCATATGAATTTTGTCAAAACCATAATCACAAGACAAGGTTACTGACAAATCCACACTTATATGGATTAAACTTGTGCAATCTTAAATTCTTTCCATTTGGCAGCTCACGGGCCTGCCATTGCTTCCAAGTAGCTGTGCAACCAATTGAGAACTCTCAGAACTCCTATGCAAAGCCAACTTGAATAGGCACATACATGTCGACACGATAGGTTATAAACCTCAAGTCGTGTGCTAGTGAAGAACTTCAGGTTTTATTCTTGATTAGTTCTTGAGACTTTCAAGACCTTTAAGACTCCCACTGTCCTCTTGACATATAAGACTTTCTTGTCAGATATTCAAGAGATAGTGTGGATTATAATCAAGACAAACACTTCACACAATTGGCCTTAGTTGGTCTTTGTTTTATCCAAAACATCACAACTTACCAATTTCAAATGTACAAGAGTAGAAAACTTTTACTCTTACATTTGACAAGTGTTTTAAACCTTCTTTAAGACATGTCACTCCAGTTACAATCTTAGAGTATAACTCTAAGAATTGTTTTTGGAACGAAGTATAAATCATCTTCTTGATTTAACCACTTCAACAATTCATAGCTCCTCTTATTAGCTACCAGAATGCACTTAGAGGATGAATTGTGATAAGGTCTCTTAATCATTAAGATGATTATATAACATGATACTAAAGTACTCTCCCATCTTTTCAGATTTGAGAAACTTTTATCTTTCTGCCTAAGTTGATTTTTCTTATTCGATCTGCCATACATTGAAACCTTTTCCAATGTCTCAGAATTACACTTAAGCTTGTAAGTATAACCATATTTACTGAACTTTAGTAAATAATGACGAATAGACTTAACGATTATTTGTGGTGGGCTTGATCAGTGCACAAGAATGTGTACTCGATCCTTTACTTGACTCACACATCCATGTGAACAAGTAGTTAGTCTTAATTTTTCCAATGCTTGAAAGTTCTTATTCATCATGCTATACAACTTGCATGATTCCAAGTTTCTATCCAACTGAAACTTAGGTGATGAGAATCTTTCCTTATTTGGTAAATTTAGACACTACCACAAATGAAAGAATCAAATTCATATTTCCACTCTTGCTCTTAATGGAATCTTATAAGCAACAAAAGTTTTCACAAATGCCATTGTAAGGATATTTTAAAATAAATAAAATCAATTTTTTTTTCCTTTTATTTTAAAACTTTGCGGTAAAACTATCCTTACAATGCAAAAGCACATGAAAACTTTGTTGTTATTTACTCCTAAGCAATATATCATAGCTCTTAAGAAGTAGCTCAAGAATCCGATCTTCAAACTATGCGATAGAAATCCATCTACGCCATCAGATTCAGCATATTCTTTCTTTAAGTTTCTTCACTTTTTCTTTGATTCTTAAAACATCAACATGTGACCCAGTCACATCATGTATCAAGAATCTCAGAATAGAAACTTAGCAGAGTTAGATAGTGGACTTTACCTGAAGTAGAGTCAAACTTATTGACTTTAACATCCTTAGGTAAATTTGGCAGCTTCGCAACCAATGCCCCTTTCTTTGGCAATGGACCCTTGATAATGAGACTATCTCAGACTTAGCCTCTCTCTTTACCATTTGGTCAACCAAGTTGACTATGGCCGATCCCCTTCATTGGAAGAGAGAGCTTTACTGGATATCCAATGTCACCATTGTCAATGTCCATAAAGTTTTAGGAAGTTGACCTTAGCAAATAGATAAGATCATTAAGGGTCTTGTCATAGTCTGTTTCATAGAATTCCCAAAGGAACTCAGTATGTGACTTAGAAAATAGTTGAGTCACCAACTTTCTCAAGACTTTGACACCCAACTCTCCCGGCTTGTCAATATCTGACTACATCTCCAAGATGTGATCACATATAGACCTTTGCTTGCCAATAGGGCTTGAGTGACCTTAAACTTTTCAGGAACTTGTGGGTTAGGGAGAATAACTGGAGGAAGTGAAAGAAGTATGATTTCCATGGGACATCATCTTCATTTAGGAAAGCTTGTTTCAAGAGATTTGGGAAGATCATCTTTTGGGAGATATTCAAGAGAGTTGATTTAAAGCCCTTAATATAACACCCAATATGAAATATTAAGGCTAGGACCCAACACAATACTTTTATAACTTGGAAGAGGGATGCCGTAATCCAAGCTATAAAATATTTGAAGGTAGGTGAATGGCGATTCACCAATTTCCACCAAGATAAACGAAATGTAATATTAGGTTTTAATTGGTTTTGAAACTCCTATATCTTTGAGATTCATTGAACTTTTCAATGGCATGTTTCAATCTCGAGTGTGCCCTTCAGGTTTTGTGACTGAGATGTCGAGGATCACAAAACAAGGTGTGAATAACCATGCAAATATACTTGGTACCCTTAATATTTACCCCTTAATCGATGTGCCGGTTAACCACACACGCTCCACCGATACTATGATAAATATTAAGTTACCCTTTGCCTACCTTGTTAAGTCCAGGTTAGTGTGCCGGTTAACCACACATGCTCCACTAACGACTTAAGCAAAGTGCAAAGTGTAATTTCATGGGTTACCACCAAATTCACATTTTCCTAAGTAACTAAGATTGGGTATTTATAAAAGGTTTAGTTACTTAGTATTTATCATTAATACTTTTAATGAAGGGAGATTTCTAGTCCTTGTCCTACCCGTTCGGCTAACGACCCTCCACCAGTCAAGGAAGCGGTGGGTGAGAGTGGACACCCATTAAACTGCCATTTTATAGGCAGTAACCTTATACCCCCCATATAGACCGGCTTTGTGAATGAGGCCTACTAACTGTAAGACTGACTTTACTCTTATACACATATATATAAATATTATTAACTTATAATATTATAAAGTATAAGGGTTTGAATTTTAACTTTTAAAATTCTAAGGGCTAACTTGGAATTAAAGTATTCATAAGTGAAACTTTTCAAATTCCAAAACTTGAGGGCAAGTTTTGAAAATATTCAAAACTAATTAATTCCATAACTTATGTGTTTAAAGTAGTTTTAATTAAAAAACTCTTCAAGTTCCATAACTTGAGGACAAGTTATGGAAGACTTTAAAGTAATGAAAGAATGTAACTTTTCTTTATTTTGTAACTTATGGAATTAATTAAGGTTACACATTTTATTACTTAATGAAGTGACTCTTGAACCTCCATAACTTGAGGACAAGACTCTTCATTTCTGTAACCATTGCCAACTTTTATGAGTTTTATGAAACTTAAATGTGACTTTTCATATAACTTGAGGACAAGTTACAAAAACACATTTTAGAATCAACTCTTAGATTAAAATGGATTGAAAACACATAATCAATTAGCTTTTCTATTAATCTAAGCAACTCATAAGAACAAGATAATTCAAATCAAACTTTTTTCATGTAATTAGCCTAATCACTAAACTAATACAAAACATGAATCTATTGATAATTATCTTTGAAATTGGATTAGTATGAACATTACCACATCAAAAATAAGTTTATAAGTTCAAAAACAACTTATGGTAATGTTCCTAGTCCATTTCTAGTCAAAAAAACTCGAAGATATGCTGTCACGGGCTCCTACTCGTCGAGTGTATCAACCTACTCGACGAGTAGGATGATTTTCTTCATGGACTCGGCAAGTTCATCATTGGACTTGGCGAGTCCAGTGCCCAGAATGCCCGAAATTCGACTTTTTCAGCATTTTTCAGCAATTTGAATCAAGTATAATTGAAAACAAGCCTAGGCTCTGATACCACTGATGGGTTTTGAGCATTCTAACACTCCTAAGTGTACATGCAACCCTAAATACCTTGGATCTATGTTTTCTCTATTATACATGCAAATATGAACTTTCCAAGGTATTCATCCTAACTAGCATAATAACATTGATTCATATGAACATATCAAGTTAGAATTACATACCTCTTTGATGTAGATTGTCTTCATGAAGCTTGAGTGCCTAGTGCCCCAAGTGTGACACCTGAAATGGTTCACACAACACCAAATGCACATGGAATGACTTGAGAGAAATGGAACACTCCTTGAAATCGTCTAGCCCTCATATTCACATATTAGTGCACGATTTCTTGAGCCATGGGATTTATTTATATGGTGGCTATTAGGGTTACACCATGTAACTCATAACTTTACCCATTCCTTATGCTCCATGGATTTTAACCTCCATGGAGTATCCATGGGTCACCCCATGGACTTAGTCCAACATAAGGAATCTTGGATCACAAGCCCACCTATATAAGAATGAATGATTTACACAATCAACCCATATATTTAATTAGTCTCCTTTTGATCACTTAATTAATTCCAAATTAATTCTTGATCAATACTAATTAAATAACCTTATTAATATATTAGAACTTATAATATATTAATAAACCTTAAGTGTTATTTCTCTCATTTTAGTCTATCTAAATGCATGATGCCATGCAACCCAAATGGACCATGCCGGGTCGGGTCAAGTCTTACCAATTATAGTTATGGACTTAGACATTAATCCAACAAGAAGATCCAGTGATTGTGCTCCATTTCCAGCTCATTTAAGGTAAAAAGCCTCAATCTTGACTTTCCATGTGTTTAATCAACTTTAGGGCTTGGATTTTGGTATCCTTAGGGCATTTCTAAGCCATTTTCGGGTTGTGGGGTGTAATGTGGAGTTATGGCTTCAGATCTTGGACTTTGGAAGGTTCTCATGGCATAAAGGTGCCAACTCTATGGCCATGAGAGCCCCATGCATCTTGTAGGTCTCATTGTTGGTCCTTTTGAGCTTAAAGACCCATGCATGGACGTAAAGTTCGTAACTTTACGTGTTATATCGACCCTAGGAGGTCAGATCTACCCTTTGGATGAGATGAGCTCAATAGAAATCGAGTTTATGGGCATGGACTTTAGGAGACTCGGCGAGTCATTCTTGGGACTCGGCGAGTCGAGTGTTGGTTCCCCAACCTTTGATTTCGGAGGAATCGACGAGTGTATGAACAAACTCGGCGAGTCCAAGGTAATCTCCAAAACCATGAAGATGGACTCGACGAGTTGTTTATAAAACTCGGGGAGTCATAGACTGAACACATTCTTATGAGGGAGATGAAATTGACGAGTTCAAGGGGAACTCGGCGAGTCGGTTAAAGATGGTCCCGATTTTATGGTTGAAGGAGGACCCGTCGAGTTGTTGCTAGACTCGACGAGTGGAGTCGGGGGTTGGATCATTTTGAAGGAGTAGGGACTCGATGAGTTGGTAGACCAACTCGGCGAGTCAAGTCAACTGGAGGTGGACTTGGACCAAAGTTGACTTTGACCAGGACTTGGGTTGACCCCTTATGAAGGTTGTGAGTACGAATTGATAACTTAGTAAGAGTTGTCGTGTAGGGATTGAGGAGTCGAGGAAAGTCGATTTTCACACTGGGGACAGTGCAGACACTACGCGACATTGAGGTGAGTTACCTTCCAGTAGAAGTGGGTCTAAGGCACCAAGGCCGACCCACTAGTAGTTGATTACAGTTGAGATGATTGTCTTCGTGATAATTGTCTGGTTGCTATTACTTGATGTGTTCTATGTGCCAGTATGTTATGTTCTATGAGATAGTGGTATTAGGAGGGGAATAGTCTCCCGATCGGTTGCTAGGACCGAAGGGTAGGTCGGACACCCCAGATATGTCTGACAGCATGTTTGTGATATGTTATTATGTGATAGTAGTAGGGGGTGAAATAGTCCCCGTGACCGGGTGAGGTAGACCAGAGGGTAGGCAGGCACCCCATAATGACCTGACATGGGTAGTCAGCACCCCAAAATGGCTTGACACGGGTAGTCAGCACCCCAGAATGGCTTGACATGGGTAGGTCGGGCACCCCAGATTAGCCCAGCAGCATGTATGATTGTATAGTATGTGGTATGATGGGGGAACTGACTAAGCTTTGTGCTTACAGTTTCAGTTTTGGTTTCAGGTACCTCTTCATCCAAGGGAAAGGAGCCCGCGGCGTAGCAACGCATCACACACACATGATTTCCGCAATGAGCTTTCTGGGATTGTACTCTGATTTTTATTACTGTTCGATGTTTTGATTTTGAGACATGTTCATGATGTTTTATGGATTGATATGATATCGACAATGTTTTCAGTAAACGATTTTATAAATTACTTAATTAAAAACGAAATTTTTGGACTCGAAATTTGGGATGTTACAAATTGGTTTGTCTGGATACCTATAGCAACTACCAAACATGCTTGTTTTAAACCATACGGCTACATAGTCCTCTGTATTTCCATTCAGATATAATATTGCAGCAATGACATGCACACAAGGGATACCACTGAGTTGCCAGGCTCTGTAACCACAAGTTTTGCATTCTAGGTGAATTGCATAAACCTCATGGCCTAATTTCACTTCATATTCTTGCTCACCACTTGCAACAACATCCCAATACCTGTTATGAAATCATATTAAGAAGGTAATTTATTTCATATTAAATCACTTACAATTAAAGAATATACCTTTGTTGTTCTTTCATCTTCTTAATCCTCTTTCTAATAGAGGGGGAAATTTCCATGTCCCACTTATGTCCCTTAAGCTTTTGATTGTACATCCTCTCCATCGCGTACAAACTGATTTCTTCCAGCATTGTTATTATTAGTTTCTTCCGGGCCTCTACAATTCCTGCATTGAAAGATTCAGATATACTGTTTTCCACGGCTTCATAACAACTCTCAGGTTCAAAGAATGCCCTACACCATGTATTTGGGTCTCTTTCTACCAGGTGCTCATAAGCTTTTGTGGACATTGTACGAATTTCCCTCATGTATGAGCGGAAAGTGGAGTTGGTTGTAGCATTTGCAGCCCTCCAAAATAACCTCCTAAACTCAACACCCGTGAACCCCTTCTTCTTAAAGTTGGCAAAGATGTTTCGCGCACAATTCCTATGCTCACACGATGGTGCCCTTTCCTTAACAGCCTCCATCAAACCCTACAAGGTGATAACAAATTTAAGTTGTAAAGTACATAGTAACACATAATGTAGTAAATAAAAAGTAAACTAAAACACACCTTGTGTTAGTCCAAAATAATTGTAAGACCCCTACCATCTCCCATCTCAATGTCCTCAAGTAGAAGATCAATGAACCACATCCAAGTTTCCTTGTTTTCAACTGGCACAACAGCCCATGCTAGAGGGTACATATGGTTGCTTGCGTCCCTACCAACGGCTGTTAACCACTCACCTCTGCAAATACCCTTCAAAAACAGCCATCAACACCGATAACCCTTCTACATCCTTCAATCCAGCCATCCTTGATAGACTTCAGGCAAATATACATCCTTTTGAAGTAGTGTGTAGCATCAGGTGTATGATTTGTCTCGATCAAGACTGTTGACCCAAGATTAACCCTCAATAACTCAACACCATAACTCCACAGTTTCTCATAATGGCTTACCAAATTGCCTGAAATCTCATCTAATGCAAAGTACTTGGCATTTCTACACTGCCCAAGACTTACATTGAGACCTTAGTTTTCCTAACCACTTCTGCCATTTCCTATAGCTAAACCGAGGCCTTTCCAAAATGTCAGGTATTAACATTTTTCCAATCCACTTAAACGTAACAAGACACCCCAATTTTTTTGTCTAGCACAATTATGTTTATCAATTAGTGACTTGATCTGGAATGAATTTGCCTTTCCAAAATGTCAGGTACTAACAATGTTGTTGCCTCATTTTTTTATACCATAATGCATAACCCTTAGACACAACATAATTTGTTAACATGTGTTTCAGTTCATATCGATCAGAGAATCTCATACCTAACTCAGGCATCATAGTGTCCCATTTTTGGTTAGGATCGTGAATATGATGTTTTTTTTACCTTATCACCAACTTTGTCCTCTATGCCTCTTTCTGGAATAAGATTCTTCTGAGACAAAAAAGGATCAACAAGTTCAGGCCACTGAATGTCCTCATCATCAGCTTAATGGTCCACCGATAGACATCAATGTTCAGTAAGTCACGAGACATGCTTGCTGCACAATCAACGTACTCCCCTTCACCTTCTGTAAAATCAATTTCACCTTCACTTCTGTAGATTTCACCGTTGTTTAAGAACCCTAGATATCAATTTCACCCTTCACTGAGAACCCTAGATGGTGAAACGATATCCCTTGTGGAATTTATGTTTCCACGTAATTTGTTTTAATAATCCATGTCAGATTTACCCTTTGATCACTGGTAAACAAAGAACGTATCCCACAGATGCCGTTCACTATTATAAAAATGTTAATTTATTGGTAACTTTATTTGGCTTTTTTATTAAAAACATTACTTCATTGGTGTTTCTTGAACAACAAAAACATAATTGGGGTAATATGAACGCTTTTGTAACATAATTGGTCTTTTAAGTCATTTTCCCGGGGAATTATGGATGTTTTTTCTCTTTGGTACCTTCACTTTAGGTATTTTTACCCATTCAACCCCAACCCTGGATAACTGAACAATCCAAGTTTCATTTTATGGTATTGTAACCCCTCAACTTGATACAATTAATTAATTTTTGTTTTAATCGATTCATCTTTCGTTTTAGCCCAATATTTGTATTGGTTATATTCTTTTATTCCCTAGAAAGCAATTAAACCTTTTAAGTATTCTTTTAATAATTGTTCAATATTTTTTAAGACTAAATCACAACATAAACTGCATTGTAACGATTACAAAAGAATAAATATCACAAATAAGGTTATTTTCATTTACCGGGAGATGTGGGTGTTACAAAATTATCCCATTTAATTAAGAGGGATTAACTTTTCTTATTAATTTGGAGGAAAATTAAAAAATATATATAATTAGAGAGAATTAAAATTAACTATGTAACTTTTCTAATAAAAGTTGTAATTTTTAATAAGATTTGCAACTTTTTTTTAAAAAAAGTTGCAATTTTCAATAAAATTTGCAACTTTTTAAAAACAAAGTTGCGATTGTTAATAAAACTGGCAACCTTTTTTTAAAAGTTGCATTAAATCTTCGAGTGCAACCTTTTTGTCCAGCGAGACCTTCTTTATAATCAAATGCAACTGTTGTGAAAAGGTTGCATCTAAAAGGTCGCATTAGACTCATTTTGTAGTAGTGTGGATTACTTGAAAATTGATATGTATTCATTTGTGATTGAAGTAGTTTCAGGTTTTTTGAAAAAAAAATAAATCATTTTTGAATATAAATGTATTGATTTGGGGTTGGATTTCTATTCATCTTTTTTGAAGAAAAAAAAACGTGAAATAGTAGAAAATTTTTGATTTTTTTAAGAAAAAAAAATTAATTTTTTTTTCATTTTTATAATAAATTTTGCTAAAAATGTTTTTTATATTCCATTAATAAGAAAAATAAAAAATTGAATATTTCTTTCTTTTTTGGTAACTGATCCTAAATTTAAGGGAATTTAATTGAATTTTATTTTTATTTTAATTTAATTAAAATATACAATTACTAATATGCCCTTATATATTGATTGGTTCAGAACTGTTCTCGCGTTCTCAACTTTTTAGGTGTTCTCGTTTGATCATTTCCCTATATATATATATATATATATATATATATATATATATATATATATATATATATATATATATATATATATATATATATAGGGAAATCTCCAGAAAAATCCTAAAATTTTACCCTAATTTACGAAAAAGTCCCAAACGAGGGGTCAAATCGTCATTTTTACCGGTAACTCATCCTTTTCTGGAGATTTCCTTATATATATATATATATATATATATATATATATATAAATATATATATATATATATATATATATATATGGGGATAGGGAATATACATTACAACCCCACCTAAACTTAGGTACTAAACCTCTAAACTATGTCGTTTTAATTTAGTAAATATACCCGATTTGGTTTTCACTTGTTAAATATACAATCCTCGATAACATTTCTTTCCTCCATTATCGTTTTACCATCCGTGTTTTCTTGCCTCTATTATCGATTATTACTTCACCCTAGCGAACATTACTCTTTTTCACTGTCACGAAGGTCGAAGATAATCAATATTCCTATTTCCTTATCAAAACTATTGCGTCGATCTTGAATCTACATCTTCAAATGTTAACCGTGAGTCCCCTAACCGCAATCTTTATATAGTAAAACGACGTATTTTCATAAGGTTTAGTACCTAAGCTTAGGTGGGGCTGTAATGTATATTCACTTTTCCCTATATATATATATATATATATATATATATATATATATAGGATCATTATCGGTCCACCCTCCCACCGTCGGACCACTACCTTCATTGGACCACCACCGTCTTCACACCATCTGTTCCAACACTACCAAAATTCCTTATGTCACCCTCACCCCTTCGTTTTCTCCGACGTTCATCGTTTTCTTCATAACGCCATCGTAACGCCCACTCTACCGACACCGACACCGACGTTCTTCGTCGCCTCTGCCACCACCATATCCAACACTGTCACCCTCAATTTCCGTTCACCCGTACCATCATTGGAGACCATCGTACCAACCGAGCTGATAGAAAACCCTAGTGTACGACGACGGCTTCCACTACAATATCCACAACAAGATACATTACAACAGATTTGTTACCAAGATTCGATGACGAGTAGAGGCCTAGTGGTTTCGGTGGCAGATTGCAGATCTGGTGGTTTCGGTGGGGGTAGAAATGACGTCGATGATGGGTTTTGAGCATAACAATCAATCTTATGTGTTCATGTAACCCTAATTGTTAAGATCTATGTTTTCTCTAATTGAACGTACAACTATTGAATATCAAAAGGAGAAACCCTAAGAGGCATATACTATTTTCAAAAATAACAACAAAGAATAGTAATCATATCTTTAATTGTTATGTAGTAATAACAATGTGAATCAAAGATTTCTTTAAGCTTGAGAGCAAGTGTTACAAGTGTAACACCTCTAATGGCTCACACCCAAACTAGGCAAGAGGATGAGAGAGGAGAGGGGAGGGGATGGCTTGAGAATTTCGGCTTCTCTTCTGGGGTTTCTAGTGGCCGAAATTGTTAAGGGATTATGCCCTTTATATAGGTGAGGTATCTTAGAGCCAAAGCCAAGAATTAAGGAAGGAAACCCTAATCCTTTAGCTTAAGGACGAAGCAGCCCAAGAATCCCTATCCAAGACCCCTTGGACGAAAATTCTAGGCCCTTCCTAGAAGTTTTCGTCCAAGCCTTTCTAGAGCCTTTTTCCCCAACTATCAATAAATTGCAAAACAGCCCATGCACAATTAATTACAATTAATCCCAAAAGTAATTTCAATTAATTTCTGATTAACTATTAATTAAATAATATGATTTCTAATTAATAAATTAATTTCATAATACATTAATAAATCATTTATTTCAATTTTTTATTCAAATAATAAATATAACCTCCCTCTCCAAAATTCATATTGTCCAGTTGTTAGTATGAGGGTAGCCCAAAAGTACTGTGCTACTATCAATTCAAGTATATACAAACTATAGTTATGAGCTTAGACACCTAATCCAATAGTTTCCCACTTCGATAAGACTAATAACTATAGTTGCTAGTATAATTTCAGAAATTGAATAGCAAATTGTAGCTCTCAAAGCCGCTATCAAACTGTGACCTACTCAGTTACGTGTCCTAAGATAAGTGATCATATAATCCTCCGTTCTGTAAGATATCGTGTAGACAAATGACATGGAACATAATCATTCTCATTTTCCAACCATTTGTTTCCCGATTTCTGATTTGTAACGACAAAGACATACTAATCGAACACATCAATTTAGTCATGGTCGGGGTCGGCATTATAAGTCAACACCAAATCATCGAGGGGCCCAAGATATAGCTTTTTCCGTTAGGGCGAAAGGAACGGATAAACTTTGACTTATATGCTTGTACTATATACTCATCAAATCACGCACAACAATATGTTTTATAACATCAAGTTACCGATGTGTTTACGCATTATTAATGCATAACCAACTTGTAAACAACAACTCATATATCTCCGTTTAAATACTACTTGATATTATCGTCTCATAATTATTTGTGATAAATTCCATGAAGTAATTCTCTCAGCGTGGGCTAATCCAATACTTAAATTCTCCATTTCAAAAGCACTCATGAATACTACATCAAACCATTGCTATGTCTAATCCCTACAGTCTACAGTCTAATTCATGACAATCTTGATTCACTACTTACTTCCAAAAGTGTGATCAACTGTGGATATTTGATTAATCTAATTATTCGGGAAGTAAAACATGCAAAATGAAACACAATAATAAACAATTAAAAAAAGATAGTAAACAATACTCATAAATAAATCTCTATTATTTAATCATCAAATGTCAATTACATTTATTTTGTTACAAGTTTCTAAATATCAACCTAATTACTAAAACCAATATCATCCTTCAAACCAATGCTCCTTGCATGTTGAACGTGCTTAATCCTACTCAGACCCTTTATAAAGGGATCTGCGGGATTCTCTTCAGATGATACCCTCTTTACGATGAGGTGTCCTTCTTATACTCTATGTCTGATAAAATGGTATTTTCTATCAATATGTCTCGATCTACCATGAACTCTTGGTTCCTTTGTTAAGGCAACCGCTCCTTCATCATCACATAAGATTTCCATTGGCTCCTTTATGGCTGGCACAACTCCAAGGTCTCCGATGAAGTTCTTCAACCATATAGCCTCATTTGATGCTTCATTTAACATTTTGTTTTAAATTTAATAAAATAAGAAAATAAATAATAAGCCCTAAATCCGAGATGCAAATTATATTATTTTTCTGATGTTATTTTATTGTAGCCCTAATTTCGGATTAATTTAGCAAGGCGTTGGTTTTGGGAGTTAAACGTCATAACTTTTGAGTATTGAGGGTTAAGCGTAATTTCCGGATTGGTTTGTAAAGATTTTCAAAAGTCAGGGGATATTTGGTAAAATCTGGAGTTAAGTTGAAAAGAATATGGTGGAGGGGGACCAAACTTGAAAAAAATGGAATGAGACACGGGAATACTACAAAATGAGTCTAATGCGACCTTTTAGATGCAATCTCTTCACAACAGTTGCATTTGATTATAAAGAAGGTCTTGTTGGACAAAAAGATTGCACTAGAAGATTTAATGCAACTTAAAAAAAGTTGCCAATTTTATTAACAATTGCAACTTTGTTTTTAAAAAGTTGCAAATTTTATTGAAAATTGCAACTTTTTTTAAAAAGTTACAAATTTAAGTGAAAATTGCAACTTTTTAAAAAAAGTTGCAAATCTTATTAAAAAAAGTTGCAAATCTTATTAAAAATTGCAACTTTTATTAGAAAAGTTACATAGTATGTTTTCATTCTCTCTAGTTATAATTTTTTTTTAATTTTCCTTCAAATAAATTATAAAATTTAATCCCTCTTAATTAAATGGGATAATTTTGTAACACCCGCATCTCACGATAAATGAAAATAACCCTATTTGTGATATTTATTCTCGTTTAATTGTTACAATGCAATTTATGTTGTGATTTAGTCTTAAAAAATATTAATAATTATTAAAAAAAAATATTTACAAGGTTTAATTGCTTTCTAGGGAATAAAAGAATATTATCAATACAAATATTGGGCTAAAACGAAAGGTGAATTGATTAAAATAAAAATTAATTAATCGTTGAGGGGTTGCAATACGATAAAAAGAAACTTGGATTGTTAAGTCATCTTGGGTTGGGGTTGAATGAGTAAAAAGACCTAAAGTGAAGGGACCAAAGAGAAAAAACGTCCATAATTGCCCCCACATAATTGATCGGTGTAATTCTAGGGTTCGTTCAATCTATTGAGGCTCCCAAAAAACACAATAGCATCTCATTGTGGGCTGCTACATTAACGATGCACAACACAGAAGAGGGAGAGAAGGAAAAAAAATAGGAAATCGAGAGGAAAGGGAGGGTACGAGACAAGCAACGAGAGAGAAAAGGGTAGGGAATCGATGTGTTCTTGCTGCTATTTATTCATTCCAGGTAACCTAGTTATGTTATACTCTTACTAGCATATAATCTATACTAAACAACCACCAATGTTGCCGCCAGAAATGCACATATGGCTGCCTTGGATTTGCGGCTGAGTTGGTGGTTGATTTCCGGCCACTAAGGGGGCATTTTATGTGTGTGTTTATGATGTATTTTTTCTGTCAAAGTCTTGCCTAAACATATCCTAATATGTTGGTGTTGATGGATGGGTCAAGGTGTAGAAATTCCTTTCATGAATGTATAATATTTGATCAAATAATCAAAAAAAATTGGTATTGAATGCTACCCTCTTTTTCCAGTCGAACATAACCTTTCATGTGATCCTTTGAGCTTGATATGTTTCTGGAAATTTGGTACACAAGTCTACTCTAGAAGATTATGTTAAAAACTATGAGTTAAAGGGGTATATGTGGGTGTGTCGGAAATGTAAAAAAAAAAACGATAATCGGAAGGATTAGGAGGGTGTAAATATGGGTTAAGGGTAATGAGTAATATAATAACAATGTAGTTATTGGAATTCTAATGATAAAGATGTTGGAAAGATGATTAAATCATTCAGGTGAAAGTAGGATGCAAAAAGAAGTAGAAAGTGTCATTTTACATGAAATGTGAAGAAAAAGAATTAAGAATGCAAGTAGATGACATACATAGCTATATGAATGAATTAAAAGGATGAAAAGATATAGAACACACTCTTGAGTCTTATTCAATGAAATATCTCAAGGGCTTAATGGGTTAAGCCAAACCCTAAAGCTTAATATGACTTTTGGTGTAAAGTCAAATTTGGACAGAAAACATGACCTGTCTTTTGAGGGCTATAACTTTTATTCGGTTCAGAATTGGACCTTCCACCAGAGAACCCAAATTGTAGGCAATTGAGTCTAGTTTCCAGAAATATAAAGTTAAGTTCATTTGGAGTTATGTGCCTCGAGTTATGACCAAAACACTGAACAGTGGTTAAATCTGAAAAAATGATGAAAATGAAACAATAACATAAACAATTCAAGTAATGTTTAAACTATATTCAGGCCACCTAGAAATCAAAAAATACATGTTTAAATGATGATATTTATGTGTATATGATTGTGTTGATACCTTCAATATCCTCAAGATTTGTAGTAGGAGAAAGAAGTAAATAAGCTAAGGTGAGCACATATGATTTTTCTGAGCACACATCCCTAAAGAAGATTATATTGTTTTAACAGTCTATGTGCATGCTTTATGTATTTATTACATAATTATACGATGAACGTCATGCACTGCTTTTATATCAAGTTACATGCTATGATGATACATTATAAGCAACATATTTTTTTAGCAGTATTATCCTATTGATTTTTGAATAATCTTGAAGACGCAAATGAAGAACTAAAAACCTCTAGAAGATGAAAGTGGTGCCATAGATCCTTATATGATTCTAATGAACAAAGATAATGATGGATATCGTCGACTTTATGGAAGAAACATTAGTAATAAATTAATAAAAAAAGTGGGTGGTGGTTATGCATCATACATGATTCCGGCGGGACTAATGGAATCATTCAAAGCAAATGAAGTTGAAAGAAATTAGTTGATTGAAATGCGAAAAGAGATTCAAGAGGACCATGAAAAAACATGCCAAATTAGAAGCTTTGCGAATAGATAGTAACAACCAAAGAGAAAACTTTGAAGTCATGATGCGGAAGTTTATGGAACAACAACCTCCAGAAGGTCGATAGTTGCTAATATGATTTATCTACCTTGTTTAGTACATGTCTAGGACGTTTTTCATACTTCTTTCTTTGATTATAGTTGAGAACTTTATGTTGACTTTGATTTATGGTTGTTATTTTGAATTTAGACATGTGAAAGGACACCATAAAATTGTATAAGATATTGATGTTATTATTGTTATGGTATAATTTTAGTAGTAATGAATATCCATAGCAATGTAGTAAAACATTTGTAGCATTTGAATGACTAGAAAAAAGATGTATCATTAACATTAGAAAAGTCACAAAAATAGATTTGCATTTGCTTGTAAACAAGGTTGCATTTTTTTAGCAATTAGAGACGTAACAAAGATTGTATACATATACCATAGAGAAAGGTTGCAATTCTTTACTAGAAATATAATAAAGGTTGCAATTTCTTATTAAAAAAAGTTGAATCTAGTTGTAAAAAAAGTTGCATATGAGCAAAAAAAAGTTGCATTTGCATAATAAAGGTTGCATTTAAAAAAAGTTGCATCTAAAAAAGATTTGCAACTATTTCAGAAAGGGTTGCATTTTCCAAGAAAAAAGTTGCTTTAGGTCTAATGCAACTTTACCTAATGTAACCTTTGGTCAAAAGTTGCTTTAGGCTTTATGCAACTTTTTTAAGGCCTAATGCAACTTTTTAGTGGGGTTGCATTAGCTTCATTTTGTTGTAATCCCTTCCCCCTAGTCTTCTTGATACAACCCTAACCCTATCATATTTTCTTTAGCCGCCACCATGTGAAGCCTCCTCAGCCGCCGTTGCCTATTCGAGTCCGACCGCTACCTTTCCACATGCTACCTCGCCATCGAAGCACCACCACCTCAATCCTACTGTCGGGCGTCGAGAATAGCCGGAAGAGCCACCGAGACCGGCGACTGTAGTTGTGTTCGTCGATGCGTGGATCATGCATGACCTAAAGGCTCTTGGTAAGAATACTCACACCCACCTTCCCTCTTCTTCGTTCGTTTCTATTTGTAGGACGTCGTGTGGGAGGTGGCTGAGTGTATGTGTGTTCGAGTATATTAGTTGCTTTCGGTATTGTGTTGTTGTATGAGCAATTTATGGCCGGAAACAAAGGAAAACCCACCACCACCACCGTGAAGTGGTGGTTGCCATCGTTTTTCCGCCTCTATCCACCATCTCCGGTGGCTGTGTGTGATTGGATTGGTGCTTGGAGTACTTTTTTCCTTGTGTTGGCCTAGAATCATAACCACCACCACCGTGAGGTGGTGGCTGCCGCCATGAGCCACCGCTGACCACCACTGCCCGAGGTGGCAGTGGGTGGTGCCCGGCCCAGTGAAACCCTAATTGACCTAAAAACTTAACCATTGGACTAATTGGCTTGTGTTTGGGTTCGAAACCCTAATTGGGGTTTAGAAAACCCAAATCTTGGAGACTGTTGCTTGGGACTTGCCAAGACCCGCGTTTCGACTGTTAGATTGGAATTTTGAATTATATCTGACTACATTTTATCAATGGCCTAGTGGAGTGATGGACTTAATGGATTAAGTCCTTAATGGGTTAAGTAAGAACACTTAACGCTAACCATCATTTTATGTGGAAACCCTAATTATGATTGGGCTTCAAGTTGGGCCTTTCTTTTGGGCTTAGGTGTTTAGATTCTTGATGGGCCATCTAATAACAAGTATATGGACCAGGATATTTGGATGGGCTTTAGGGTAAGGCCCATGTGAGGGTTTTGGGCCCAATTTGGAAAAAAAATGGGCCATATGTTGGGCCTTGGTTCATTGTTTGGATTTTGGGCCTTTAGAGTGTGAGTTTGGGCCTTGGGCATGGATCAAACTAGGTTGGAGGTAATGTAGTCTTTCTACCCCAACTATGGACTTATGGTTACGTATTGGAACCCAATTATTAATTGGGTGTTGTTTTGATGTTGACAGTTTGGGAATGTGTCATCCAGCAGCTAGAGTTTTATTCGCGGGACTTCAGCAGTGCAAGGTGAGTTTCCCTATTGGGTTTAATGGGTTGAAGGCACCAATGTCGGCCCGTGGTTTGATATGCTTAGTATGCTTGTTCTCTACTTGACTCTTGCACGTGTTATGTATTATATGTAGCTAAGTGTGGGCGGGGCCCGTATCTCATCATTAGTTGAGTGTGGGCGGGGCCCGTATATCATCATTACTTGAGTGTGGTTATTGGTATGTTTGGTAGGTTGTTGTACTTGTTGTCTGTGTGATACTTGTATGTGTTTGTTTATGTATGCGAGTGTGGGTGGGGCCCGTTTCTCATTATTATTCGAATGAGGGCGGGGCCAGTATCTAATTGGGCGGGCCCCGTTATGCGAGTGTAGGCGGGGCCCGTATCTCATTGGGCGGGGCCCGTTATGCGAGTGTGTATGGGGCCCATATCTCATTGGATGGGGATCGTTATGCGAGTGTGGGCAGGGCCCGTATCTCTGATGGGTTTTGAGCATTCTAACACTTCCTAAGTGTACATGCAACCCTAATAACCTTGGATCTATGTTTGTCTAATTATCATGCAAAGTTGAATTCCAAGGTTATATTCCTATCTAGGATACATGGGGAACAAATTTTAACTTGCATGAAAGATAGAATAACTTACCTTGTTGTTGCTTATGATCCTTGAAACCTTGTGAGCCTAGCACCCCAAGTGTGATGCCTCAAATGCTTCACACAACACCAAATGCTTTTGGAATGACTTTAGAGAGAATACACACTTCTAAAATCGGCCTAGCCCTATTGTTTCTTATGTGTACCTATTTTGGTGGAGAATGGGTTTCTTATATAATGTTGACACATCTAGGGTTACACCATGTAAACCCTAATGTGTCATGACTCTTCATTTCCATGACCCATGGGTTTGTAACTCCCATGGAGCATCCATGGAGCATCCTATGGGTGGAACCCAACTTGATAATCCATGGAGCCTCTTAGCCCACTATATAAGATATGGAAGATTTACATAATCTACCCATATATTTAATTAGTTATCTTTTGATCACTTAATTAATTCTAAATTAATTCTTGATCAAACTAATTAAATAATATTATTAATATATTAGAACTTATAATATATTAATAAACCATAAGTGTTATTTCTCTCATTTTAGTTTATCCAATTGCATGGTGCCATGCAACCCAAATGGACCATGCCGGGTCGGGTCAAGTACATACCAGAAATAGTTATGGACTTAGACACCTTATCTAACAGTCTCCCACTTGGATAAGTCTAATAACTATAACTGCAATACTTCAGGAACCGATCGGCAATCGTAGCTCTTTCAAGGTCTCTCGGAACTGAGAAGATGATGATACGCCATTTAAGATAAGTGATCATATAATCCTCTGTTCTAGATATCAGCCGGACAAATACATGGAACAATGTCTTACTTATTGTCCAGCAGTTTGTTTCCCGATTTCCGATTTGTTTGACAAAGAACTTAATTGAACACATCAACTTAGTTCTGACCGGGCCCGGTACATAGGTCAAAACAAAATCATCGAGGGGCCCAGATATCAGCTTCTAATCCAAGAAGGAACAGATAAACTTCGACTCATATGTTTGTTCTACCACTCATTGAATTATACACAAGAGCACGTTTTATAACATCGAGTTACCAATGCGTTTTCGTACAATCAATGCATAACCAACTCATAAGTAACAAATCATATCTCTAGGTTTGAAGACTCATATGATATTACCGTCTCACGATCACTTGAGATAAATTCCATGAAGTGATTCCAGTGAGCGTGGGTTGAGTGCAATGCTCAGAACTTATGACCACTCAAGATTGTTGTAGCCATGTCCAACACCTTAGACCTCTGCAATCAATCATGACAGTCTTGATTCATACCTACTTCCGACATATGACCGACTGTGGAGGTTCAAATAATATGCTATACCAAACATAATTATTCTGGAAGTCAAAACATGCAAAACAAATATAGTAAACGATCGACAAGAGATAGCAACACTTTACTCATAAATAAAACACCTTTTATTCATCATCTAATGTCAATTACACTTTACAAATTTCGAGGTTATCTAACTACTAAATCTAATATCATCCTTCAGCCCTATGCTCCGAGCATGCTGGAGATGCTTAACCCGAGTCAGTCCCTTCGTGAGGGGATCTGCTGGGTTCTCATCCGATGATACCCTCTTTGCCATGAGGAGTCCTTCTTCTATTCGATGTCTGATGAAATGGTATTTTCTGTCGATGTGTCTGGATCTCCCGTGATCCCTTGGTTCCTTGGCTAAGGCAACTGCACTTTCACTATCACAGAAAATTTCCATTGGCTCTTTAATAGCTGGTACAACTCCAAGGTCTCCAATGAAGTTCTTCAGCCATATCGCCTCCTTTGCTGCCTCGCTAGCTGCTATATACTCTGATTCGCAAGTTGAATCAGCCACTGTCTCTTGCTTGGAACTCTTCCAAGAAATTGCTCCTCCGTTTAAGGTAAAGACCCAGCCTGACTGAGAGCGGAAATTATCCCTATCAGTCTGAAAGCTAGCATCACTATACCCTACAACTCTCAAGTCTTCACTCCCACCGAGGGTAAGGACCCAGTCCTTAGTCCTCCGTAGGTACTTGAGGATATTCTTTACCGCAGTCCAGTGTGCCTTGCCAGGGTTCCCTGATACCTGCTAACCATGCTCAAGGCAAAGGCTACATCAGGTCGAGTACACGTCATAGCATACATGATCGATCCTACAGCCGAAGCATAAGGTATTCGACTCATTTCTGCTATCTCAGCCTCAGTACTAGGGCTTTGTGTCTTACTCAATCTGGCGTTACTCTGGATGGGTAAGTCTCCTTTCTTGGAGTCCTGCATGCCGAATCTCTTCAGCACCTTATCCAAGTAGGTACTCTGACTAAGTCCAATTAGTCTTTTACTCCGGTCTCTCAAGATCCTTATCCCTAGAATATATGCAGCTTCTCCTAGGTCCTTCATAGAGAAACACTTCCCAAGCCAGGACTTAACTTCCTGCAGAGTTGGGATGTCATTTCCTATGAGTAGTATGTCATCCACATACAATACCAAAAAACTAACTATACTCCCACTAGCCTTGACATATACACAAGATTCATCTTCACTCCTAGAAAAGCCAAATTCTTTGACTTTCTCATCAAAGCAAAGATTCCATCTGCGAGGTGCTTGCTTTAACCCATAAATGGATTTCTCAAGCTTACACACTCTATTAGGGTACTCTGTATTGACAAAACCCTCTGGCTGACTCATGTAAACATCCTCAGCCAACTTTCCATTAAGGAAACCGGTTTTGACATCCATTTGCCATATTTCATAGTCATGAAATGCGGCTATGGCTAACAGAACCCTAATAGACTTAATCTTGGCCACTGGAGAAAAGGTCTCATCATAATCAACTCCCGGAGTTTGTGAGAAACCCTTTGCAACCAGTCGTGCCTTATAAGTGTGTATATTACCATCCATGTCGGTCTTCTTCTTGAAGATCCATTTGCACCCTACAGTCTTACGACCTGGTACATTCTCAACCAAGTTCCAAACTTGATTGTCATACATGGACTGTATCTCGCTGTCCATTGCCTCTTTCCACTTGGCTGACTCAGGGCCTGCCATGGCTTCCGCGTAACTGTTAGGTTCATCCAGACCTATCAGTGTCCCATCACTGATAAGTGTATCACCTTCCGCAGTAATATGGAATCCATAGTAATGCTCAGGTGCATTCCTAACCCTTGTGGAACGCCTTAGAGGTACAGACTTGTCAATTGGCTCAACAGGAGTTTCCTCCTAAAGTTGAGTGCTAGGGTTTGAAGTTCCTTCACCACTTGACTCTTGAATTTCTTCAAGGTCAACTTGCCTCCCACTGTCTCCTTGGCTTATGAACTCTCTCTCTCTCGAAAGACAGCCCTTCTAGCTACAAAGACCACATTTTCACTAGGTCTGTAGAAGAGGTAACCAAAGGATTGTTGTGGGTAGCCGATGAAAATACACCTCTCGCTTCGAGGTTCGAGCTTATCATGAGTCTCGCGTCTCACGAAAGCCTCACAACCCCAAATCTTGATGTGGTCTAGTTTGGGTACTTTACCAGTCCACATCTCATGAGGAGTTTTGGCAACTTTCTTTGTAGGGACTAGATTAAGGATATGGGCGGCAGTCTCTAAGGCATACCCCCAAAATGAGATTGGTAGCGAAGCTCGACTCATCATGGAACGAACCATATCCAACAAGGTTCGATTACGCCTCTCAGCTACACCGTTCAACTACGGTGTCCTGGGAGGTGTCAATTGTGAGACAATCCCACATTCCCTAAGATAGTCGAGGAACTCTGAACTAAGATACTCACC
This sequence comes from Lactuca virosa, assembly GCF_052849685.1. NCBI lineage: Eukaryota > Viridiplantae > Streptophyta > Magnoliopsida > Asterales > Asteraceae > Lactuca > Lactuca virosa. The sequence goes on along the minus strand of NC_136427.1, from coordinate 170,182,608 downwards.
ACCTCGATCGGATCGAAGCATCTTAATGTTCCTGCCCAACTGATTCTCCACTTCTTGCTTAAACTCTTTGAATTTCTCAAAGGTTTCTGACTTATGCTTGATTAGGTAGACATATCCATATCTACTAAAATCATCAGTAAAAGTCAAATAATAACAATTAGCATCCCTTGTGGCATGTTTGAAGGGTCCACACACATCCGTGTGTATAAGATCCAACAAACCTTCACCCCTCTCACAAGAACCTGTGAAGGGTGACTTTGTCATTTTTCCAAGTAAGCATGATTCGCAACTATCATCTGACTTTAGGTCAAATGACTCCAAGACTCCATCCTTTTGGAGTTGGCCTATGCGTTTCTTGCTTATATGTCCAAGACGACAATGCCATAATGATGCTTTATCCAAGTTATTATTATTAACAAAATCAATACACAATACATTATTTCCTAAGTTATCAACCACAAATACAGGTTCATACACGCCATCACAAGGTAATGCTTTAAAATAAAGAACATTATTAAAGAAAGCATTAATCGAACCAACTTCATTATCAAATGAAAAGGTGAAACCTTGTTTATACAATGCATGAAAGGAAATAATGTTTCTTGTCATTTCTGGCGAATAACAACACTTATTCAAATCTAAACTAAACCCACTACTTAGCGATAAAGTATAAACTCCAATCTTGGTGACAGGTAAAGCTTTCCTATTCCCCATGATTAAGTTTATTCTTCCATGCTCCACATTCTCACTTCTTCTTAGTCCCTGCAAATCAGAACAGATATGAATACCACAACCGGTATCAAGGACCCAAGAGTTAGAATGGGGTGAGTTATTAGATAAGATAGTGTAAATACCTGCATGGTTGGGTTTAACTTTCCCATCCTTCACTTCTTGCTGGTACTTTGGGCAGTTCTGCTTCCAATGTGACTTTTCATGGCAATAGAAGCATTCAGCCTCTTTAGGGTCAGAAGAATGAGTGACGAAACCTTTCTTGGTTCCAATTGAAGAAGAGCCATCAAGGGTCCTAGCCTTGGTACCCTTCGAAGAGCCCTTCCTCTTCTTCCCTCGACTTTTCCCGATTGCCAAAACCGGGGCGGAGTTTGGAGTAGGAGTGTTAACAACCGACTTACCCTTAAGACCTGTTTCTGCGGTCTTGAGGAGTCCCTGAAGTTTGCTGAGTGTGACATCTTCCTTATTCATGTGATATGTCATGCGGAATTGATCATAGCACGATGGTAAGGAGTGCAAAATGATATCTATTGCAAGCTCCTCAGGGATGTTCACATTAAGCTTCAGCAACCGATCCACATACCTTTGCATTTTCTGCATGTGGCTCGTGACGGATTCCCCGTCCTTCATCATGGTTGTTATGATAGAGCATATGATTTCATACCTCTCTTGTCGTGCACTTTGATGGTATCTTTCCATCAGATCTTGGTGCATTTCAAAAGGGTAGAAGTCCTCATAGGACTTTTGGAGTTCCGCTGTCATGGTGGCCAACATGATGCATGCCACTTTTGTAGCGTCCCTTTCATGTGCCCGGAAGTCAGCGATCTCCTGGGGAGTTGCAGTGGTCTCATCAATCTCCTTAAGCTCCTTGTCAAGGACATATTCTTTGTCCTCGTAGCGGGTAATCATCCTGATGTTTCTGATCCATTCATTGAAGTTGGATCCATCAAAAATGACTTTCCCACACAAGTTCATAAGGGTAAAGGAGCCAATAGGATTAGAGCCAGAAGCAGCATTGTTTGAAGACATCTGAAAGAAGAGAACAAGATGAGTTTAGATATTAAGAGAGTCCTTAATAAAACACCCAAATGTAATATTAAGGCTAGGATCCAATCACAATATATTATAACTTAGAAGAGGTATGCCGTAATCCAAGCTATAACATATTTGAAAGGTAGGTGAATGACGATTCACCAATTTCCACCATGAAAAATGAAATATAGATATTAGATTTTTAATTGGTTCTTAGAAATTCCTAGATTCTTTTGAGATTCAATGAATTTTTTTTCAAAGGCATGTTTCAATCTCGAGTGTGCCCTCCAAGTTTTGTGACTGGGATACCGAGGATCACAAAACGAGGTGTGAAGTAACCATGCAAATCACTTGGTACCCTTAAATTTTATCACTCAATCGATGTGCCGGTAAACCACACACGCTCCACCGATACTATGATAAACCTTAAGTCACCCTTTACCTACCTTGTTAAGTCCAAGTTAGTGTGCCGGTTAACCACACACGCTCCACCAACGACTTAAACAAAGTGTAAAGTGTAATTTCATGGATTAGCACCTTATTCACATTTTTCCTAAAGTAACTAAAATTGGGAATTTAATAAAAGCATTTAGTTACTTTATAATATTCATCATGCTTTTAATGAGAATTTATAAGTCCTTGTCTTACCCGTTCGGCTAACGACCCTCCACCGATCAAGGAAGCAGTGGGTGAGAGTGGACACCCATTAAGTTGCCATTTTATAGGCAACAACCTTATACCCCCCTTATAGACCGGCTTCGTGAATGAGGCGTACTAGCGGTAAGACGACTTGATCTTATATATATATATATATATATATATATATATATATATATATATATATATATATATATATATATATATATATATATATATATATATATATATATATATATATATATATATTAGTAACTTATAATATTATAAAGTATAAGGGTTGAATTTTAACTTTTAAAATTCTGAGGGTTGGAACTAAAGTTTTAATCAAGACTTTACTTGTTCCAAAACTTGAGGGCAAGTTTTGTAAACTTCAAAAACTTTTCATTTCTTATAACTTATGAATTAATTGAGTAATAAAAATGAAGACTCTTCATTTTTATAACTCTTGTGTTCTTTTAATGGCTTTAATAAAAGTGAGACTTTTGGTTTTCCATAACTTGAGAACAAGTTATGGACTCCATTAAAACACATTATGATCATGAATTAAACTACCATGAAGGTTACAAACAATTCCTATGATCATCTAATCTTCATAAGTTCAAGAAAATGAATATGAACACTTTCAAGAATCAAAAATTACACTTAAAAAAAACTTGTAATTTTGATAATTGCCATTGTAAATGGATTAGCATAAACATTACACCATCTAAAACAAATTTTAAAACATCAAAACAGTTTAGGGTAATGTTTCTAGTCCATTTCCAGCAACAAATGTGCAAACTTTCATACGAGCAGAAAACAGAAAAACGATTTTTTTCAAGCAGTTTGCACAAAAAAAACAACAAACAAACCTAGGCTCTGATACCACTGATGGGTTTTGAGCATTCTAACACTTCCTAAGTGTACATGCAACCCTAATAACCTTGGATCTATGTTTGTCTAATTATCATGCAAAGTTGAATTCCAAGGTTATATTCCTATCTAGCATACATGGGGAACAAATTTTAACTTGCATGAAAGATAGAATAACTTACCTCGTTGTTGCTTATGGTCCTTGAAACCTTGTGAGCCTAGCGCCCCAAGTGTGATGCCTCAAATGCTTCACACAACACCAAATGCTTTTGGAATGACTTTAGAGAGAATACACACTTCTAAAATCGGCCTAGCCCTATTGTTTCTTATGTGTACCCTATTTTGGTGGAGAATGGGTTTCTTATATAGTGTTGACACATCTAGGGTTACACCATGTAAACCCTAATGTGTCATGACTCTTCATTTCCATGACCCATGGGTTTGTAACTCCCATGGAGCATCCATGGAGCATCCTATGGGTGGAACCCAACTTGATAATCCATGGAGCCTCTTAGCCCACTATATAAGATATGGAAGATTTACATAATCTACCCATATATTTAATTAGTTATCTTTTGATCACTTAATTAATTCTAAATTAATTCTTGATCAAACTAATTAAATAACATTATTAATATATTAGAACTTATAATATATTAATAAACCATAAGTGTTATTTCTCTTATTTTAGTTTATCCAATTGCATGGTGCCATGCAACCCAAATGGACGATGCCGGGTCAGGTCAAGTACATACCAGAAATAGTTATGGACTTAGACACCTTATCCAACAATCTCATTATTATTCGAATGTGGGCAAGTTTCGTATCTCACATGGGCGGGGCCCATTATGTGTGCTATGTATGTATGGTATGTGGTATCCTGGGGAACTCACTAAGCTTTGTGCTTACGGTTTTTAGTTTATGTTTAAGGTACTTCGGTTTTCAAAAGGAAGAGATCGAGATGATTGTAGAGCACACACCAGATGTTTCTGCCTTGGATGTTTTACTCTGATTTTACAGAAATTGATACAGTGGTTTTATGTATATGTTTGGATATCATTGACAAATATTGTTTTATCTATTATTAAAATTGGAATTTTTGGGACCATATTTTTGGATGTTTCAAGTTGGTATCAAAGCATTGATTTGAGGGATTCGAGAACACTCTTGGGTGTTTCTGAACTCAAACTAAGTACTTGGTAGAAATTTTCAAAAAGAAAACATTTTTATAAAAGAATTTATAAAAGAGAAAAAGGTGTGGTACGTGCAATAAATCGAGCTCAAGTTAGTTTTCCCAAAATATCCATATGTTATGCTTTGATCTGTGAATCTGTGGAATCGCATGCTAGTTAGGGCTAAGCATCTGCTCAGTTTTTGCATGTTAGAATGCTAGGAGAGATGCCTTTGTATACCTATAGTATGAGCTTGTAGACTTGCAAGCTACTTCTGATTAGCCAGTGATAGGTTGGCCTGTTATGTGATACTTGGTAGCCTAGGAAGCATGGGATGCTGATTCGGGTATGATTTGTATGCGTAAGGAAATCTGTAGCGTGAGTGGGAACTCCTAGTATGAGTTGTAGCAGACGGATTAGATACCCATGATTATTCTATGGATTGGAGTGATATTGCACGAATGTTGCTTGCTTTGTGCTTTGTGGAACTCCTAGGTGATGGGAGTCAGCTACTAAGTGAATATGTCAAGTCACATGTGTCAAAGCTTGGATAATCTCAGAGTGACGGATTTGACTCTATTGCGTAGCTCTTGTCTGAGTCTAACCGTCGTAGGGATGAGACTGTTACTCGAAGGATTATCTAAGATTTGTTGCATGTGATTGTATACATGAGTTGGGTGATTGGCATTATAGGGAGTTCTTTAGTAGCTGATGGCAGGGTGAGGTCGGGAACCTAGGAAAGCCTAGGGATTGCTTCAATGGGATTTGGTGTGCTGGTTAGCAAGTGTTGTTGTTTGGATTTGAGAAGGTCACTTAGAGGATTCGGGAGAATTCTTGAGGAAAGTGTGTATAGGTGTGGAAGGTAGTATTGGACCCATACTATTGAAAGCACAGGATCCATACTCGAATCGTGAAGAGTCTTGAAGAATCTAGGAAGCTTGTGGTTGAGGATTCTTGGGTATAATCGGATCTTTTGCACGTCGTTTCGGTATGGTGATGAGCACTCATGAATGAGATTCAGGTTTTGGTTCTGGCCCAGGAGCAGGTACTGAGCCGGCCGATGCGCGGTTGTGGGAGTTCTTCTCATCGGGTATTACTTGTGGTGTTTCAGATTGGACCTTGGTGGCCTTGGGTTCAGTCGAGGAACGGATTTTGGAGCTCTTGGATGATCATCTTGGGGCCTTTCGGGCCGAGATTACAGTAAGGCAGTTGGGGGCACATCTAGAGCCCATAGCGTTTGAATCTCTAGAATTATTCAGGGAGAAGGACCCTGTGGTTCTTGTCATCCGGGATCAAAAGGGGAGGTCAGAATTTCTTCAGATGCTTCTGCGAGTATGTCATCTTCCATATTCTTCGGGATTGATATCTAGAATTTGTATTTCTTTGGAATTATGCTTGGGTTTGAATAAGTTATATCTCGGGTCGGTTCTCTAATATTGTCTGCGTCATCAAGGATTGTTATATGACATTCTGCATGCCAGGAGGTCTTCGAGGAATCGTCAGAGGGTCATATCTTGTTGAGTGGGTTTCATAGTGTTCCGTTGTTTATCCTGGTCCTTATAAGGTTCAATTCAGGGGTGCTGCTTAGAAGACCTTTGGTCAGGGTTAGCGGGACAGTTCTCCAGTGAAGCCAGGGTTCAGTGGTTCTATCATATGTTCGTATAGAAGAACTTTGAAAATTCAAGGCACTACCATTGCTAGGAAAGTAACGGTAGTAGGAAGATGGTGGTATCAGTTGCGGGAGTTGTTTAATCATTGGATGTGCCAAGGGAATAGTATTTACGCATGGACTAAAGTCGGTTGTGTTCAGGGATCCCTTGAGGATGGAAATTAGAGTGGAGTTTCATCAATGCATGGAAAGGGTTGTGATTTTCAGTTGTCAGCATAAGAACTTAAAGAATTGGTATGGTATCATGGAAAGTAATTTGGAAAAATCAGACTAGATAAGATTTCAAGAGTATTCTTTAGGATTTCAAGAAATGGGCGATCATTGAGTTTGGCTAACAATGAAATGTTAGTATTGATTACTAGTGCAGGATGTAGTCAGTTCATGTTGTATGAGGTTGATGAGTTGGGAACCCATCGGGTTTAAGGAATGAGAGAGCTCCGTCGAATCCAAGTGGGGGAGAATCGACCAGAAGTTCTGGGAATTAGATCGAGTGTGGAACTAGGGAAAGTTTCGCATCCTTGTCAGGAATTGGGACAAACCAAGTGGCCTTTTATAGTTAGGTGGTCATGATTTTAGAGGGGGGATCAGTTTGCGCTGTAGGCACGACGCACGAGATTGTCGAGGTACATTTCCATGTTTTAGATTAAGGACCATTGGGTTCTAAGGTGGAGTTGTGCCTGTGTAGCCCTATATGGTTGGGACCCGTGGGCAAGGCTGCACCGTGGTATAAGTTTTGGTGGGACCCGTAGGCGAGGCCCATGTGTTTATGGTAACGCAGGTGGGACCTAGTAGAGACCGTTGGGTCGAGGAATTGGATCTTGGATTTCAAGATTTAGTGGGTGGTTAGTGTGTGATGCAAAGAGGTTTATAGGCTGGGTAGCCTATTGGGTTTTAAGCATTCTAACACTCCTATGGTGTACATGCAACCCTATGTGCTTTGGATCTATGTTTTCTCTATTATACATGCAAATATTCAATATTCCAAAGCATCATCCTAACTAGCATATCATGGAGCAACTATACTACAAATTTCTAGTTAGATGACATACCTTTTGATGTAGCTTGAAGTCTTGAACCTTTAACAGCTTAGTGCCCCAAGTGTTGCACCTCAAATGGAATCACACAACACCACCAACAATTGGATGAACTTGAGAGAAGTGTCACTAGCACTCTAGAAATCCTCCTTGCCCTCTTGTGTATTCACTAGCGCCAATTTCATGAGCTATAGGGGTTCTTATATAGTGTGGCTTAATTAGGGTTACACCGTGTAAACCCTAGTGTGCATGACCTTCCATATTCCTCATGCTCCATGGGTTTAAACCTCCATGGATCATCCATGGGTTACCACATGGGTTTATCCCAACATAAGGAAGTATGGATCATAAGCCTACATTATAAGCATGAATGATTTACATAATCAATCACCATATATTTAATTAGTCTCTTTTGATCAAAAATTTAATTCCAAATTAATTCTTGATCAATACTAATTAAATAATATGATTTCATATTAATATATTAGAACTTATAATATATTAATAAATCATAATTAACCTCTTCTCACAAGTCCATCCTTCAGATTGTTCCGGTGCCATGCAACCTAAATGGACCATGCTACGCTCGGGTCCAGTACGTACCAATTATAGTTATGCGCTTAGACATCTAATCCAACAGTCTCCCAATTGGATAAGTCTAATAACTATTATTGCAAGTACGGCTCCACAATCCGACTAGCAATCGTAGCTCTTAAAGCCGTTGTCGAACTCTAACCCAATCAATGACGTGTCCATTAGATAAGGGATCATATATTCCTCCATTATAGATATCATATGGACTGAGACATGGATTTTAATCATTCTCTCTATCCATCTGTTGTTTCCCAATTTCCAATTTATGACGACCGACTAATTGAACAAATCAAATCAGTCCAGGCTTGGCCAAGCACTTAGGGTGTCATCACCAAATCATCGAGGGGCCCACAGATATCGCTTTTATCCCTCCAAGGGTAAAAGTAATGGAAAAACTTCGACTCAAATGCTCGCTTTCACTTACTCATCAAATCACACAATAATATGTTTTATAACACCAAGTTACTGGTGTGTTTACATATGTCAATGTGCAACCAACTTGCAAATTACAATTCACATGTCTTGGTTTCAAGAATATAAGATATTATCGTCTCATGATCACTCGTGATAAAATCCATGAAGTGATTCAAATGAGCGTGGGTTGAATCCAATACTCGAATCTTATTCCAGTAGCACTCATGAATACTGGAGCTATGTCTAAAATACCTAGACAAACTACAGACCCATTCATGACAGTCTTGCCTCAATACCTACTTACAAAGTATGATCAACTATGGATGGTTTGAATAACCTAGTTATTCGGGAAGTCAAAACATGCAAAGTGAAACACAAGAGTAATACTAATCCTATATGGCCCCAAAACGTTTGAGCTATATTGATTACTCATTATTCATTGTATAACGTTTCGAATAATCAACTTAATACTTGAATTAAAACAATAGTCATGCCATGCTCCAAGCATGCACACTATGTTTGCCTATGGTCCTTTCTTTCTGAAATAGATCGATTGACAACATTTCAATGATGCTCATTTCACAATTCCAAATCCTTATGATAAATGTAAGAATTCCAAATTCTTAACATTTATTGTAATCTGTTAGATTCTAAACTTATATGTAATGATCCCCTTGTAATGACTATGCACAAAAGTCACAGAGACTTGGCAACAGACATTACAAAGTATTCCAATGGAGAAAAATTCCATGGAAGTGAAGTCTCAAATTCAAAGTACATTCCTTTGAACATTCTTCTTGCATTAAGTTTTCACAGATTTAAGGAATATAACTTCCACCTATGGAAACATTTCCATATTCCCATTTTGACTATCACTTCTGAACAAGAGTTGCCTCTTTTCAGAATATGTCAATGTGGTCTTTTCCAAAATATACATCATACTTCTAATTGTCCATGAGCAACCAATCTTCGGTGAACCTCAGATTGTCCTCGACAATTGCTTAGTCATTTTAGTCACATCTAGTTCTAGTCCTTTTCCCTCTTAATGCCCGAGGCATTTGGAAAATGTAGAACGGATAAATATTATAGCACATGTAATCGATCCTATATCTGAAGCATATGGGACACGATTCATGATGTCTTACATAAAGACATGATAGTTGACCGATCTTTTGCTACAATATTTTTTATTTGCCATGTTCTCACAATTCGAACTATGAAGAGGGATGCCGTAATCATAATCAAATTTTGAGAATGCAATATATATAGAATTTCCTTATGTTGAACCATTCCAACATAACATTCATATATATATATGACTAAAATTGAGTAAAATCTCAATCTAAGCTTTTAGAATTGAAATGAAGTATGAATTCCTCTCTCTTAATTATAGCAAAACAACTTTTCAACCCCTGCAACTTTGCGAATTGAAACTTTTGTTTTCTATAATTAACATTGCTAACTTGCAACACTTACCATAATTGATTATGCTCCCACTAGCATAATAATTATTTCTGTAATAGCATAACACTTATGCTCCCACTAGCTTTGACATGTACTCAGAAATCAGTTAGACTTCTAGAAATCAATACTTTATTGACTTTCATTACCAAAGTTCAGATTTCGGATACAAGATGCTTTGATAAGACTTTATCAAAATCATACACCTTTCCTTAGACAGCTTACATGTGTGTCTAAACAATTATGAAGAGGGATGTCATAATCATAATGTTTAGACCTTTTGCCACTTCTCACAATTCGAACTATGCAGAGGGATGTTGTAATCATAATCGAATTTGAGAATGCAAACACCACAATTGCTATCTTTTTAAAATCCACTTAGTGAAAGCGTTTCCTCACAATCATTTTCATGAAGCGGAGAGAAAACTTATGACACTTAGATTTTATGGTGTATCTGTTCCTATCCATATGAATTTGTCAAAACCATAATCACAAGACAAGGTTAGTGACAAATTCAAACTCATATGGACTGAACTTGTTCAATCTTAATTTCTTGCCACTTGACAGCACAATGCCTACCATTGCTTTCGAGTTATTATGCAAACAAATGAGAACTCATAGAACTCACATGCATAGTCAACTTTAACTAGAATGGGCACAGAAACAAGAATATGTCAAGACGATAGGTTACAAACCTCAAGTCATGTGCTAGTGATTAACAACATTTTTTATTCTTGATTAGTTCTTGAAACTTTTTCAAGATCCTTAAGACTCCTACTGTCCTCTTGACATATAAGATTCTCTTGTCAAGAACCATTCCTTGACAAAGCAAATATTCAAGAGTTAGTGCGGATTCTTATCAAGATAAACACTTCACATAATTGGTCTTAGTTGGTCTTTGTCTTATCCAAGACATCACAACTTACCAATTTCAAATGTATAAGAGTAAGAAAACATTTTACTCTACATTTGACAAGTGTTATAAAACTTCTTCAAGACATGTCACTCAAGTTACAATCTTGGAGTATGACTCTAATATTTGTTTTGGAACGAAGTGTGACTCGTCCTCTTGATTTAACCATTTCAACAATCCATGAATCCTCTTCCTAGCCAAACAAGTGCACTAAGATGTCTTGAGAGGATCAATTATGATATGGTTTTCCATAATCATTAAGATGATCATAAAACACGATAACAAAGTACTCTCCCATCTTTTCAGATTGGAGAAACTTTTATCTTTCTGCCTAATTTGATTCTTCTGATTCGTCCTGCCATACATTGAAACTTTTCCAATGTTTCAGAATTACACTTAAACGTGTAAGTGTAACCATATTTACTAACTTTTAGTAAATCATGACGAATACTCTTATCGATCTTTGTGGTGGACCTGACCAGTACACAACCAAGTGTACCTGATCCCCTAGTCCTTCACTTGACTCACATGTACATGTGAATAAGGAATTAGTCTTAATTTCCCAAAGATGAAAATTCTCATTCATCACACAATACAAGTTGCATGATTCCAAGTTTCTATCCAACTGAAACTTCGGTGATGAGACTCTTTCCTTATTTGGTAAATTATGACACTACCACAAACGAAAGAATCAAATTCATATTGCTAACATAGAAACATATGAACATCAATTTCACGAATGCCATTGCAAGGAGATATACTATAAAAATAAAACCAAAATTTTATTTATTATAAAATGCAGAACAACTCTTCCTTACAATGTAATTACAAATGAAACTATGTTATTACATATTTCCTAGCAATCTATCATAACTCCTAAGCAGCAGCTAAAAAATCCGATCTTCGAACGATGCGATTAAAATCCATCTTCGCGATCAGATTCAGCATACTCTTCTTTTAAGCTTCCTTCCTTTTGCTTGATCCTACAAAACATCAAAATGTAACCCTGTCACATCATGTATTAATAATCAACAATTAGGAACTTAACAGAGTTAGATAGTGGACTTACCCGAAGTAGACTCAAACATTTTGTCTCTACCTTCTTTCAGATCTTTCACGTAGTCAGGGAAGCTTCGCTTCCAATATCCTTTCTCTTGACAGTAAAAACATACAGACTCTTTGGGAATGGTACACGGGACTATCACAGACTTAGCCTTTCTCTCTACCATTTGGTCAACCGGGTTGACCATGGCCAATCCTGTTCCATTGGGAAGAGAAAGCTTTTCTGGACTTCCAATGTTACCATTGTCAATGTCCATCGAAGTTTGAGAAGCAGATCTTCCAATCAAATTTGTTTTTCCAGTGTGCCAAATCATTGCTGATTCAGCAGCAACAAGAAAATAGGTAAGATCATTAAGGGTCATGTCGTGGTCTGTCACATAGTAGTCCTTAATGAACTCACTATACGACTTGGGAAGTGACTGAAGAACCTAGTCAATAGCCAACATCCTTGGTACAACGACACCCAACATTCTCAACCTGTCAATGTGTGACTTCATCGCCAAGACATGAGTACACACAGGTCTTCCATCTTTATGTTTCATTTCAAGTAGGGCTTGAGTGATCTTGAACTTTTCAAGTCTTCGATCTTGTGGGTCAAGGAGAATAATCGGAGGAGGTGGAGGAAGTGAAGTATGAGTTCCACTTCCACGATCCAATCGTGGAATATCATCTTCATTAGGAAAGCATGTTCCAAGAGATTTGGGTAGACCATAGTTGTCTGAACTAGACATCTACAAGGGAAAAATTCAAGTTATTTGATTTAAGTCCTTAATATAACACCCAATATGAAATATTAAGGCTAGGACCCAACACAATATTTTCTAACTTGGAAGAGGGATGTCGTAATCCAAGCTACAAAATATTTGAAGGTAGGTAAACGACGATTTACCAATTTCCACCATGAAAAACGAAATTGTTCATTAAGTTTTATTTGGATTGAAACTCCTAGATCCTTTGAGATTCATTGAACTATTCAATGGCATGTTTAAATCTCGATTGTGCCCTTCAAGTGTATGACTGGGATGCCGAGAATCACAAACAAGGAGTGAATAACCATGAAAAATAGCTTGGTACACCTAATGTTACAACCACCTAATCAATGTGACGGTTAACCACACACGCTCCATCGATCTATGATTAACATCAAATTACCCTTTGTCACGCACTGTCAGTCCCAGATTAGTGTGCCGGTTAACCACACACACTCCACTAATGACTTAACAAGGTGCAAAGTGCAATATCATGGGTTAGCACCAAATTCACATTTTCCTAAAGTAACTAAGATTGGGAATTTAATAAAAGTTTAGTTACTTTATATTTATCATTATACTTTTAATGAAGGGAGAATTAGAGTCCTATCCTACCCGTTCGACTAACGACCCTCCACCAGTCAAGGAAGCGTTAGGTGAGAGTAGACACCCATTAAACTAAATTTTACAGGCAGTAACCTTATACCCCCCTTATAGATTGGCTTCGTGAATGAGGCCTACTAACGGTAAGACTGACTTTACTCTTATACATATATATAAATATTAAACCTATAATATTATAATAGTATAAGGGTTGAATTTTAAACTTTTAAAATTCAAGGGTTTGGAACTAAATGTATCAAAAGAAGACTCTACATTTACAAATTCCAAAACTTAAGGGCAAGTTTTGAACAATTCAAAAACTTTTGGAATCCATAACATATGAGTTTAATATAGCTTTAATGGAGAGACTCTTGAAAATCCATAACTTGAGGACAAGTTATGGAGGTCATAAAACAATTTACGGGAAAAAGACTTTTCAAGTTCATAACCTATAAGATTAATGATCTCTTTAAAGAAAAGACTCTTGGTTTTCCATAACTTGAGGACAAGTTATGAAGTCCATTAAAAGCATTAATATCATCAAATAAACTAACAAGCATGTCTAGCAATATTCATGATCTAGATTAAACTCATATGAACAAGACAATTCAAATCAAACAAATTTCATGTAATTAGCCTAACCATTAAACTAATACAAAACATGAAACTTTTGACAATTATCTTTTGAATTGGATTAGTATGATCATTACCACATCAAACACATGTTTATAAGTTCAAAAACAGTTTTGGGTAATGATTCTAGTCCAACTCCAGCCTTAAAACTCGAAAATATGTTGGCAGGGGCTCCAAATAGTCGCCTACCTGAACAAACTCGACGAGTTGGATGAGTTTGTGAGTGGATTCGTCAAGTCACACACTGGACTCGTTGAGTCCTCTATCCAGAAAGAAAAAAAATCAATTTTTTTAGCCAACATCATCAAGTATAATTGAAAACAATCCTAGGCTCTGATACCACTCTTGGGTTTTAAGAATTCTAACACTCCTATGGTGTACATGCAACCCTATGTGCTTTGGATCTATGTTTTCTCTATTATACATGCAAATATTCAATATTCCAAAGCATCATTCTAACTAGCATATCATGGAGCAACTATACTACAAAATTCTAGTTAGATGACATACCTTTTGATGTAGCTTGAAGTCTTGAAGCTTTAAGACCTTAGTGCCCCAAGTGTTGCACCTCAAATGAAATCACACAACACCACCAACAATTGGATGAACTTGAGAGAAGTGTCACTAGCACTCTAGAAATCGTCCTTGCCCTCTTGTGTATTCACTAGTGCCAATTTCATGAGCTAGAGGGGTTCTTATATAGTGTGGCTTAATTAGGGTTACACCGTGTAAACCCTAGTGTGCATGACCTTCCATATTCCTCATGCTCCATGGGTTTAAACCTCCATGGATCATCCATGGGTTACCACATGGGTTTATCCCAACATAAGGAACTATGGATCATAAGCCTACATTATAAGCATGAATGATTTACATAATCAATCACCATATATTTAATTAGTCTCTTTTGATCAAAAATTTAATTCCAAATTAATTCTTGATCAATACTAATTAAATAATATGATTTCATATTAATATATTAGAACTTATAATATATTAATAAATCATAATTAACCTCTTCTCACAAGTCCATCCTTCAGATTGTTCCGGTGCCATGCAACCCAAATGGACCATGCTACTCTCAGGTCAAGTACATACCAATTATAGTTATATTAGTAAGAGCATAAAGATAAGTCAAAGCGGTATTATTGACTTGGAGCGCGAGTGTGGAGTAGCTTGTTATTCTAAGGCGATGTCAGGTCAATTGTAGTTGGGTTTGGATAATCTTGGAGTAGATGTTTGATCCTGTTGCGTAACTCTCATCTGAGTCTAACCGTTGCAGGGATGTGTCTCCTATTCGAAGGATTATCAAAGCCTTCTGTCAAGTATAAGAGTTTTGCAAGGACATTTGGTCTGTGACACTGTTTTCTAGTGGGAACCTCAAATTATCAGAAGTTGAGTAGTCAGTTGGGAGATAAGTAGATTGGATTCAATATTGGCAATCTGTCAGGGAGACAGACCATCTCGAGACTTTAGATTTCAGATTGAGTAAATGTGGTTATGTTGCAAGGAATTCGTTCACCTTCGGGTTATTGAGCCCTGCGAGGTTTGGTTTTGGTCCCCTTGGGAAGGCTAGGGTATGCTCGGGGACGTGGTTGTGTCAATCAAGTTGTTTGGCTTGTCAAGAATGGAAGGGAATGATTTCGAGGACGAAATCTAATTTAAGTGGGGGAGAATTGTAACATTCCGTTTTAAATTAAATAAAATAAGAAAATAAATAATAAGCCCTAAACCCCGAGATGCAAATTATATTATTTTTATGATTTTATTTTGTTGTAGCCCTAATTTCGGAATAATTTAGCAAGTTTTGGGAGTTAAATGTCATAACTTTTGAGTATTGAGGGCTAAGTGTAATTTCCGGATTGGTTTGTAAAGATTTTCAAAAGTCAGGGGATATTTGGTAAAATTTGGATTTAAGTTGAAAAGAATATGGTGGAGGGTGACCAAACTTGAAAAAAAATGGAATATGTTTGAGAATGAGACACGAGATTAACCCATATCCCTTCCCCCTCGTCTTCTTGATGCAACCCTAACCCTATCATATTTTCTTTAGCCGCCACCATGTGAAGCCTCCTCAACCGTCGCTGCCTAGTCGAGTCCGACTGCCACCTTTCCACATGCTACCTCGCCATCGAAGCGTCACTACCTCAATCCTACTGTTGGACGTCGTGAGCAGTCGGAAGAGCCACCGAGACCAGCGACTGTAGATGTGTTCGTTATTGCATGGGTCATGCATGACCTGAAGACTCTCGGAAAGAAAACTTGCCACCCACCTTCCCTCTTCTTCGTTTTTTTCTGTTGGTAGTACGGCGCTGCTGCCATCGGTGGCATCTGGCCTCTGTTTTCGTATTTTCCGACGATGCCAGTCGCATGGGAGGTGACTGAGTGTATGTGTGTTCAAGTATATTAGTTGCTTTTGGTATTGTGTTGTTGTATGAGCAATTTGTTGCCGGAAAACCAAGGAAAACCCACCACCACCACCGTGAGGTGGTGACTGCCACCGTTTTTCCGCCTCTAGCCACCATATCCAGTGGCTGTGTGTTTATGTGTGTGATTGGATTGGTGCTTGGAGTACTTTTGTCCTTGTTTTGGCCTAGAATCATAACTACCACCACCTTGAGGTGGTGGCTGCCGCCATGAGCCACCGCCGCCCACCACTTCCTGAGGTGGCAGTGGGTGGTGTTCGGCCTATTGAAACCCTAATTGACCTAAAAACGTAACCATTGGACTAATTGGCTTGTGTTTGGGTTCGAAACCCTAATTGGGATTTAGAATACCCTAATCTTGGAGACTGTTGTTTGGGACTTGCCAGAACCCGCGTTTGGACTGTTACATTAGAATTTTGAATTATGTCCGACTACATTGTATGAATGGCCTAGTGGAGTGATGGATTTAATGGATTAAGTCCTTAATGGGTTAAGTAAGAACACTTAACGCTAACCATCATTTTATGTGAAAACCCTAATTATGATTGGGCTTCAAGTTGGGCCTTTCTTTTGGGCTTAGGTGTTTGGATTCTTGATGGGCCATCTAATAACAAGTATATGTACTAGGATATTTGGATGGGCTTTAGGGTAAGGCCCATGTAAGGGTTTTTGGCCCAATTTGGAAAAAAATGGGCCATATGTTGGGCCTTGGTTCATTGTTTGGCTTTTGGGCCTTTAGTGTGTGAGTTTGGGCCTTGGGCTTGGATCAAGCTAGGTTGGGGTTAAAGTAGTCTTTCTACCCCAAGTATGGACTTATGGTTACGTATTGGAACCCAATTATTAATTGGGTGTTGTTTTGTTGTTGACAGTTTGGGAATCTGTCATCCAGCAGCTAGAGTTTTATCCACGGGACTTCAGCAGTGCAATGTGAGTTTCCCTACTGGGTTTAACGGGTCGAAGGAACCAATGCTGGCCCGTGGTTTGATATGCTTAGTATGCTTGTTGTCTACGTGACTCATGCACGTGTTATGTATTATATGTATGTGAGTGTGGGCGAGGTTTGTATCTCATCATTAGCTGAGTGTGGGCTGGGCCCGTATCTCATCATTAGTTGAGTGTGGGCAAGGCCCGTATCTAATCATTACTTGAGTGTGGTTATTAGTGTGTTTGGTAGGTTGTTGTACTTTTTGTCTGTGTGATACTTGTATGTGTTTGTTTATGTACGCGAGTGTGGACGGGGCATGTATCTCATTATTATTCGAGTGAGGATAGGGTTCGTATCTCATTGGGTGAGGCCCGTTAGGCGAATGTAGACGGAACCCGTATCTCATTGGGCGGGGACCGTTATGCGAGTGTGGTCGGGGCCCGTATCTTATTATTATTCGAGTGTGGGCGGGGGACGTTATGTGTGCTATGTATGTGTGGTATGTGGTATCCTAGGGAACTCACTAAGCTTTGTGCTTACGGTTTTCAGTTTATGTTTCAGCTACTTAGTTTTCAAAAGGAAGAGCTAGGGATGATTGCAGAGCACACACCATATGTTTCCGCCTTGGATGTTTTACTTTGATTTTACAGAAATTGTTACAGTAATTTTTTGTATATGTTTGGATGTCATTGAAAAATAATGTTTTATCTATTATTAAAAATGGAATTTGTGGGACCATATTTTTGGATGTTTCACTTCACTTGGTACAATGTACTCTGATTCACAAGTTGAATCAGCCACCGTTTCCTACTTGGAACTTTTCCAAGTTACAGCTCCTCCATTAAGGGTAAACACCCAGCCAGATTGAGAACGAAAATTGTCTCTGTCTATCTGAAAGCTGGTGTCACTATACCCAATTACTCTCAAGTAATCATGGCCACCAAGCACAAGGACCTTGTCCTTAGTCCTTCGCAGATACTTAAGAATATTGCTATCTAATGAGCTCTACCCAGATTTCCCTGATATCGACTAACCATGCTCAAAGCAAAAGCCATGTCAGGGAGATTACATGTCTTAGCATACATGATCGATCCAACGGCAGAAGCATAAGGAACTCGACTCATTTCTGCTATCTCTGCATCGGTATTCGGACTCTGAGTCTTACTCAGCTTGGTATTACTCCGGATAAGCAACTATCCTTTCTTGGAATTCTCCACGCTAAAACGCTTCCGCACCTTATCCAAATACATACTTTGACTAAGTTCAATTAGTCTTTTACTCATGTTTTTCAAAATCCTTATTCCCATAATATAAGCAGCTCTCCCAGATCCTTCATAGAGAAGCCCTTTCCAAGCCAAGACTTAACCTCTTGCAAAGTTGGAATGTCGTTTCCTATGAGTAGTATGTCATCAACATACAATACCAAAAAGGTGACTATACTTTAACTAGCTTTGACATATACACAAGATTCATCTTCACTTTTAGAGAAGCCAAACTCTTTAACTTTCTTGTCAAAGCAAAGATTCCATCTGCGAGAAGCTTGTTTCAATCCATAGATTGATTTCCCAAAGCTTACACACTCTATTGGGGTACTTAGACTCCATAAAACGCTCTGGATGACTCATGTAAACATCCTCAGCCAACTTCCCATTAAGGAAAGCGGTTTTGACATCCATCTACCAAATTTCATAGTCATGAAACGTAGTTATGGCTAGAATTACCCTAATAGATTTAATCTTAACTACTGGTGAGAAGTCTCATCATAGTCAACCGGGTTTGATTAAAGCCCTTTGCATCCATGTCGGTCTTCTTCTTGAAGATCCATTTGCATTCAACTGTCTTTCAACCTGGCACATTGGCAACCAAATTCCAAACTTGGTTATCATACATGGACTTCATCTCGCTATCTATTGCCTTTTCCCATTTGGCAGACTCAGGGCCCACCATGGCTTCCTTGTAGTTAGAAGGTTTATCCAAATTTACCAGTGTACTATCACTGATAAACATATCACCATCTGTAGTAATATGGAAACCATAAAACTTTGGTGTCATTCTAACTCTGCTGGAACTCCTAAGAGGTAATGACTCATCAATTTGTTCAACTGGAATTTGTTCCTTAGATTGAGCATTATCATTAGAGGTTCCTTCATCCGTTGACTCTTGAATTTCTTCAAGATCAATGGTACTCTCACTGTCCTCTTTGCATATGAGCTCTCTCTCACGAAAGACTCCCCTTCGCGCTACAAAGACCACGTTGTCAGTAGGTCTGTAAAAAAAATATCCAAAGGACTTTTGTGGGTAACCGATGAAAATACATCTCTCACTTTTATGTTCAAGCTTTTTGTGAGTCTCTCGTCTAACGAAAGCTTCACAAACCCAAACCTTGAAATGTGCCAACGAGGGAACCTTCCCTGTCCACATCTCATGAGGAGTTCTGGCAACCTTCTTTGTTGGGAAAAGATTAAGAATGTGGACAGCAGTCTCCAAGGCATACCCCCAGAATGAGATTAGAAGTGAAGCTCGACTCATCATGGAACGAACCATGTCCAACAAGGTTCGATTATGCCTCTCGGCCACACCATTAAGTTTTGGTGTCCTAGGAGGTGTTAATTGTGAAACTACTCCACATTCCTTGAGATAGTCATGGATCTCGATACTAAGATACTCACCGCCTCTATCGGATCTAAGCATTTTTATCTTCTTGCCCAATTGATTCTCGAATTCTTGTTTAAACTCTTTGAACTTTTCAAAGGTTTCCGACTTATGCATGATTAAGTAGATATAGCCATATCTGCTATAATCATCAGTAAAAGTCACATAGAATCGATTTGCATCCCTTGTGGTGGATCTGAAGCGCCCACACGCATCTGTGTGTATGAGATCCAACAATCATTCACCTCTTTCATAAGAACCGGTAAAAGGTGATTTAGTCATCTTTCCAAGAAAATAAGACTCGCATGTATCATCCGACCTTAAGTCCAATGATTCCAACACTCCATCCTTTTGGAGTTGGGCAATGCATTTCTTGTTGACATGTCCAAGACGACAATACCACAAGCATGCTTTGTCTAATCCATTAGACAAATCAATTTGCAAAAAACTATTTCCTAAATTGTCTACAACCATCACAGTTTCATACACACCATCACACGGTAAAGCTTCAAAATAAAATACACCATTTTATAAGCATAAATAGATTCATTCTAATTATCAAAAGAATATGTAAAACCTTGTCTATATAAAGCATGAAATGAAATGATGTTTCGTGTCATCTATGACGAGTAGCAACAATTATTCAAATCTAAACATAACCCACTACTAAGTACTAAATTATAAAATCCAATCTTGGTAACAAGTGACGATCTCTTATTGCCCATGATCAAGTTCATCTTCCCGTGCTCCACGTCCTCACTTCTTCTTAACCCCTTCTAATCAGAACAAATGTAGAAACCACATCCTGTATCAAGGACCCAAGAATGAGAATGTGATGAGTTTTTAGATAGGATAGTGTAAATACCTGCCGAGGTTGGCTTCACCTTGCCATCCTTAAGATCTTGGAAGTATTTCGGGCAGCTTCGTTTCCAGTGCCATTTGTCATGGCAGTAGAAGCAAACAACCTCTTTAGGATCGGAGGCAGGAGGGGCTTCAGAACTGGACTTGCCTTTGGGTCCATTTCTAGATAACCCGGCTACGGACTTTCCCTTCCAATTCTGTTGGGGATGACCTTTCTTCTTCTTCTTCTTCCCCTTTCCACGCCCAATGTCCTAGACAGGAGCAGCAAAAGCAGGAGTAGACGCAATACTTTTTCCCTTTAGTCCACTTTCGGCAGTTCTCATCAGGTTCTGAAGTTGAGCTAATGTGGTCTTTTGGCTGTTCAGATGATAAGTCATGATAAACTGATCATAACATCTAGGTAATGAGTGCAAGACTATATCAATAGCCAATTCCTCATCAAAGTTCACATTAACCTTCAGCAAGCGTTCCACGTATCATTGCATTCGTTGCACGTGGTTGCTGACGGACTCTCCGTCTTTCATGCTGCTGGTGATGAGGGACTTTATTACCTCGTATTTCTCTTGATGAGCTCGTTGGTGGTACTTTTCCAACAAGTACTTGTTTATCTCACATGGCCAGTAATCCTCATAGAAACTCTGCCACTCAGGAGTCATAGTCGCTACCATGATGCAGGCAACTTGTCAAACCCTAAACCATAACGGTGGAAACGTCCGGGGGCAAGTAGTTGTGACAACCCGAAATTTCTATCTTGTACAGTTATTCAAATCAATCAAGGTCAGACTCGTTTTTGCTATCTTCTAGCATTATTTAGAGTCAATTAGAGTGTTCTAAGCCTAGTACCTTCAAAGTTAGGGTTTAAAATTGGGTTCCACAAGTTCACCACTTCCCAAAATGGCCAAACACTCTAACATGAGGAGTGTACGGCCATACACTTAGGTGTGCGGCCGTACACCCCCCTTCTGGCTGTACCCTCTCATGTATAAATGAGAGACTTAGCCTTCATTCAACTCTTTTCACACTCCTAAGCCAAGAATTCGTTTCTCTCTCAACTACCATCTGATTTTTCATCTATATCTTCAAGATTGTAAGTGTTTCTTCCCTTGAATTGTTGATTCCTTTCACTATCTTGTAAGGATCATTGATTTCATCCATGAAATCACTTCATTTTGGTAGATCTTCAAGTGTTCTTCAGTTTCACCAAGAACACCAAGAACACCTACTAAGTTCTTGGACCTCAAACACCCCTAAAGGCTTCCATATCGTAAGTACCACTTCCTATGCTTGTTACTTACTGGATATGCTCCTTAGAAATTGTCCAAACCATGATCATCAAGGAGTTTACGGCCGTACACACCCCATGTGGCCGTACACCCCTTTGTTTAGTGAATATTGGCCTCAAACTCATGTTTTATGCTAGCACATGATAAAGAACACTTAGGGGATGCAAGTTAGAGCCTTGGAATTCACTTTTTGACCATTTCTTCAAGGAGTGTACGGCCGTACACTCCATGGCTGCACACACCAAGCCGTACACCCAAGTGGCCGTACACCTGCTGGCCTTACACACACTTATGTGGCTGTATACCCATTATATGCAACCCTTTTTACTTCTAACACTTCAATCTAAGTGTTTCCTAAGCCCTAGGGTGTTTTCCTTACATAATTAGTTGAATAAAAACTAATTATATACATATATGTGTCATTATATGCTTATTCGGTTCCATTGTGCTCAAGTCTTCACTTTACACTTAGCATCCTACAAATCGATCTTTCATTCGTATCACTCACTGCATGTGAGTTCATACCCCTTAACTTATCTTTTAAATGATTTTAAATGCTTTTATGGGGGGAATACAAGTAGAACTATTATAGTTATTATATCAATCACATGTGATTAATAACTATCAAACAGATAGATTTCTTATACTTCAAGCTGTGTTTTCAAACAAATTGCTTAAATCGTTTTACAAACTCTTTTATCTGCAAAAATCCTTTTATCAAACTCTTTTAAACATATACTTTGTCAAATCAATGTCTATATGGATATAGTTATATATGTTGGATTGAAAGGACTTAGGACTGATAGCTCGCCTTATTTCCTGTTCCTTGTTTGGTTGTGGACTTAGGGTATCGGTTGTTTGTCCGAAGGTCGTTTAAATCTTAGTTATATATTATGTATATGTATATGTATATAGATATAAAATTTATTCGTTCAGTTCAATACCTTTGGGTGGAAAGGTATACAAACATGTTCATTCATACAAACAACATTGCTTGTAAACTATAATAGGTATAGTTTAGGAAATCACTAATACTATTTCTAGAACAATGAAACATACAAGAGTCAGTTCATACATGAGTCAGTTGAAACATACTACAAGGAGAAACAACACATACTGTACACAATACACTAGAGAACATACTATAACGAGAGACAATACTCACTATAAAGAGAAACAGATAGAACATACTATACACTAGACAGAAAGAACATTCACTACACTAGAACATACTATACAAACACAAGAATACTATAACAATAATGTGAGATACTACTTCATGGCTCGGCAATATACTGTTGCATCACGTTTTTTACCCAGGGTCTCCAGGATGGAGAGCGTGAATTTGTGTATAGATCTATACGGGACTGACCCTCCTACACCTTCCTACTAGCTACAGTGGGACCTGCAGGTCTACGGGTGACGAATGTCATATCATTTCGACGTCTCGAACGTCGTGTTATACTAGTCGATCAAGTATGGTTACAATCATATCACATTTTACTTTAATTAAACTAACAAGTTTAAGGTAGTTAGTACATTGGTAGTTACATAGATAAAACTACAATACGTCTTTATTTGTCCTATTTCATTCACATTGTGATCTTCTCACATAAACGGTAATGAAAACTATATTTTGGTAATGATAGTCATACTTTGGGAAAATACTCACCTTTACAAAAGAACAAACATAAAGAACAGTTGAGTCTTGGTAGAAGACTGCTTTAGGAGAAAATATAGGATTTTCTAGGAAGTTTGCAAACAATTACATCATATACTTGCAAAGTTTTACATCAAACATTTACAAACACTTTCTTCAAACTTATACAAACAACGACACTAAAATACTTATGAACTCACCAGCTTTAATGCTGATCTATGCTTTCAAAATAACTTGTATTCTCAGGTCGCTAGTAGACAGGTACAGATGACCAGGTTTTGAGAAGACTGAGCTTTCAAGACTCGTCTATATTTTGATTATTCATTTTTGGTGTCTTATAAACTTCAGAACACACTTGTATTAAAATTATATTATTAATGCAATGGATGATGTTGTTGCTTGTTTACTATTATGCATTGTTGTGATATTGTACATGACGTCCTCCGCCTCCGAACGTTTTCGCCGTTCTGGTTTGGGGGTGTGACAGATTGGTATCAGAGCATTATTTATAGTGAATTGAGTATATCAACCCATAAAAGATATACAACTATAAACACAACGGGATTAAAATACTCTGACCAAGAGTTTATACTTTTAAATAATAAAATATTTAACCAAAGTATACATACCTGCATTCATACTAAAATCAGTGTCACTGGGACAGAATAAAAGTATTGTGATTGTTGGACAGCACAATTAGGCTTGGGGACATATAATCAGATGTGGGAGTGATCTAGCCTGATCAACTATATCTTTCCGAGAAGTGATTGCATGTGCCTAGGAATGGTTGTGATATTGCAGCAAGTCTAAAAACTTACCAACACTACTACAATGAAAACATTAGAACATAACATAAACTTAAAATACTATAGGAGTATTTTGTGTTACTATAATTACTTATGTGCAAACTAAAAAGGTCTTTATTAGTATGTTAATAGTTTCTGAGTGGATACGCTAAGGTTATATGTGACTAGGGTTTTATAGACTTAGAATAT
Organism: Lactuca virosa; assembly: GCF_052849685.1. Taxonomy (NCBI): domain Eukaryota; kingdom Viridiplantae; phylum Streptophyta; class Magnoliopsida; order Asterales; family Asteraceae; genus Lactuca; species Lactuca virosa. The sequence continues at coordinate 170,158,229 of NC_136427.1, read as the reverse complement.
GTGATCTTTGCTTTACTCCTTGTTCCTTGTTTGGTTGTGGGCTTAGAGTTAGGGTCACTTATTCGAAGGTCTATCCTTTTTTGGTTACATATGACTGGTATGCACTACGCAAATGTTGGAGTAACTGGTAAGGATCATCTTATAATTATCTTAATTAGTATGTCTATTAATTATTTCTTTTACCCCTATTCTCGCGTAGATAACATGGCCGGATTCCATATCCCTAGAGACCTGTACTTTCCCAACCAAGGTAACGGTGGATGGCTCGATGATGAGCCAGAAGAGGAACCTACAATTCCATTGGACGACGACTTCGCAGAGAACTTCCCGGAGGATTCTGACTCCAAGCCAGAAGTCAACGACCAACCCCTGGTAGCTCCAAACCCAAATCCTAACCCTCGTCCGGCTTTTCAAGGCCCGACACCTCTATGGGTGGAAAGTCTGGAGACATGGATTCAGGAATAGGGTCAATACATCCCATACAACGGAGACAGAAGTTTCTACAACGTGTATTCTTGTCCGCAGAGTTGCTCGTAATGAGATTCAGGGTAGGACAGCCCTCAACCGAATTGTGGAAGTCGACACCAATGCAGGAGTCAATACTGTCCGCATTCGTCGGCTGGAAGCTGCTCGTGAGAGAGCTGAAAGAGACAATGAGTCTCTACTGCAAGCACTAGCTGAGACTAGGGCTGAAGTAATAGAACACCGTGTGCGCCAGCGAGTGTACGAGCGACGCCTTCTTGAATTGGAGCATCAGCTGGCTGACTTAAGGGTTTGCCCAAGGGGTTCCCGTCGCCAGTAGGGAATGCTCTGCTCAAATTTCCTTTTGTCTAAGGATTATCCTTCTTATCTATACTCTAATTAGTACTTCTTCCTTGTAATTTCCTGTTTATATTAGGACCTTGAACTTTCGGTCGATAGGTCTTTATTCTGTCAAAATTTTCTCATCTTGGTTTGATGTAAGACCTACTCCTAGGTCATTTTTCCCGAACTTGTTACATCTGTAATACCAATATTATTGACAAATATCTAATCACATGGAGATTATTATCCAAATGCTTTCATCTTTCTAGTACTAGATTTCTATTCAATCATACCTTCATTTGTGTTGTTGGGCTATGGAGAGTTAGTCCATGAGTCACTCTCATCATTCTCACTATTAAATTCTTACCAATATCTTCATCTTTGTGATCTTATAGCTACAAGATGCCTCCACGTCGATCAACGAGGCACACTACTCCAATAACTCCAAATCAAACTCCTCCTCCTCAATACAACCCAGCAGCTATCCAAGTTGCGGTGAATGCGGCTATTATGGCAGCTCTAGCACAATTCACCACTACCAGTACTAGCGAGAGTGGGACTAATGTGCCTCCCACTATTTTCGAAGCTCCAGTGCGCTCTAGAGAGTGCTCGTACAAGGACTTCACCAGCTACAAACCCAGGGCCTTCAATGGAACTGGCGGAATCATTGCCATCTCGCAATGGTTCGAGAAGACGGAGTTGATCTTTGAGATCTGCTCCTGTCCGGAAGGGAGCAAGGTAAAATTTGCCGCCTACACCTTCGCTGACCGAGCCTTGACATGGTGGAATAGCCATGTCAAGTCACTATCTCTTATAGTGGAAAATGCTATCGGCTGGGAAGCTCTGAAGGAGCTCATGATCGAGGAATACTGCCCGAGGGCCGAAGTTCAGAAGTTGGAGCAGCAGCTCTGGAGCCTAACCATGAAAGGCTCCGACATAGTCTCCTACACTGCCAGATTCAGCGATCTGGTAGCGCTATGTCCAGGAATGGTCCCTTCTGAAGCAAAGAAGGTGGAGAGGTATATCTGGGGGCTGGTGCCTCAATTCCAAAAGAATGTACTAGCTTCAAACCCCGCTACCTTCGATAGTGCCAAGCGATTGGCACAACGGCTCATTGACCATGGGGTCCGTACCCCGTCAGCAACAACGACCCTAGCCATCTCAGAGCCCTCCAAAGCCGCTGATAACTAGCGGAAGTTCTGGGATGACAAGAAGAAGAACGTTGCGCAGAAAGCTGCCAAAAAGCAGCATGTCGTAGCGGTTCATGCTATGATAGCACCTACCGCTGCTGCACTGGTAAAGTAGTACGCTGGAAACTTGCCGAAGTGCAACAAATGCAGCTTCCACCACAATGGACCCTACCGGGAAATGAAGTGCTCTAACTGCAACAGGAAGGGGCACACTGCCCATTTCTGCAAAGCTCCGGCAAGGCCAATCGCCCAGGTCCCCGGCGCTGGTGTGGGTCAGGATTGCTACGGTTGTGGCGAGGTGGGCCACTACAAAAGGAACTGCCCAAAGGCAGGGAATGTCGGTGGAGTGGGAAGGGTTTTGGCTATAGGCCACGAGGAAGTAATTGCCGACCCCACAGTGGTCACTGGTACGTTTCTCCTCGATAACTCTTATGCATGCATTCTGTTTAATAGTGGAGCGGAGAAGAGTTTCGTGAACCAAAAATTTGCTCACGTGCTTAAGAATAAATCGCATGCACTTAAAGAATCGTTCACGGTAGAAATGGCTAACGGGAAGACAGAGAGTACTAGCTGCATATACATAGGATGTACACTAACACTAGATAGCCATTCATTTCCAATCGACCTCATGCCGGTCTCAATTAAAAATTTCGACGTCATCATCGGCATAGATTGGTTGAGTTCTCATCGTGCCGACATTATGTGTTACGAAAAGGCTATTCGCCTTAATCTGCCGTCTAGCGAAACTCTAGTTATCTACAGCGACAAACCCGACACGAACCTTCGCATCATCTCGAGCATACAAGCCCAGAAGTACTTGCGAAAGGAATGTCGCGCATTCCTTGCTCATGTTGTTGATATGAGCCAAGAGACGAAGGAAATAAAGAACATCCCTGTGGTACGCGATTTTCCCGACATCCTTCCAGAAGAACTCCCAGGATTACCTCCGCAACGTCAAGTCGAGTTCAGAATCGACTTAGTTCCAGGGGCTACCCCAGTAGCCAAATCGCCCTATCGTCTAGCACCAGCCGAGATGCAGGAACTATCTAGTCAACTTAACGAACTGCTCAGCAAGGGCTTCATTAGGCCAAGCTTCTCACCCTGGGGAGCACCGGTCTTGTTCGTCAAGAAGAAAGACGGATCGTTCCGTATGTGCATCGACTACAGGCAACTTAACAAACTAACCGTAAAAAATTGTTACCCTTTGCCTCGCATTAACGATTTGTTTGACCAACTTCAAGGGGTAAACTTCTTTTGAAAGATAGACCTGAGGTCCGGGTATCACCAGTTACGAGTTCTTGGGGAGGATGTTCCGAAGACAGCCTTCCGAACTCGTTATGGACACTACGAGTTTGTAGTGATGCCGTTCGGATTGACTAATGCGCCTGCAATATTCATGGAATTAATGAATAGGGTGTGTCGTCCTTACTTGGATCAGTTCGTCATTGTCTTCATCGATGACATACTTATCTACTCTCATAGTAAGGAGGAGCATAGTCAACATCTGCGTCAAGTCTTAGAAATGCTGCGATCAGAGAAGCTTTATGTGAAGTTCTCGAAATGCGAATTTTGGATCCGAAGAGTCAAATTCTTGGGGCACGTGGTTAGCAAAGAGGGGATACACATGGACCCTTCCAAAATCCAAGCCATTAAGAACTGGTCAGCACCGAAGACGCCTACGGAAATTCGTCAATTTCTAGGCCTCGCTGGCTACTATCGCAGGTTTATACAGAACTTCTCGCAGATTGCGAAGCCTCTTACAACATTGACCCAGAAGGGTGTGGCCTTTGATTGGGAAGAGAAGCAAGAGAAAGCGTTCCAAACGCTAAAGCGAGCCTTATGCACCGCATCGATACTGTCCCTCCCCGAAGGGATAGAAGACTTCGTGGTATATTGCGATGCATCCAATCAAGGGCTCAGCTGTGTTCTGATGCAACAAGGTAAGGTCATCGCCTATGCCTCAAGACAGCTGAAGACGCACGAGGTCAACTACACCACACATCATCTTGAGTTAGGAGCAGTAGTGTTTGCTCTGAAGATCTGGAGACACTACATGTATGGTACGAAAAGCACTATCTTTACAGACCACAAAAGCCTACAACACATATTCGACCAGAAGGAGCTCAACATGAGACAACGACGGTGGGTCGAGCTACTCAGTGATTACGAATGCGAAATTCGTTATCATCCCGGCAAGGCCAACGTAGTAGCTGATGCCCTGAGTCGGAAAGAATACTCTGGTCGTAGTGTCAAATCATTGACTATGACTATCCATTCACACTTGTTCACAGAAATTAAGGAGGCTCAGCTAGAAGCCTTGAAACCTAAAAATGTGGCGGGTGAATCCCTGAGAGGGATGCATAAGAACTTGGAAGTCAAGGGTGGCGGAACCTTATATCTCATGGATCGGATCTGGACACCGAAACACGGTGGTTTCAGAGACTTGGTCATGACAGAAGCGCATAACACTCGATATTCCATCCACCCAGGTTCAGATAAGATGTATCTGGATCTTAAAAAGTTATACTGGTGGCCTAACATGAAAGCAGAGATTGCTACCTTCGTGAGTAAATGCCTTACTTGTGCCAAGGTTAAAGTCGAATACCAGAAACCATCAGGTTTACTTCAGCAACCGGAGATACCTAAATGGAACTGGGAGCGGATCACGATGGACTTCATAACCAAGTTGCCCAAGAAAACGGGTGGTCTCGATACCATATGGGTGATCGTAGAAAGGCTAACAAAGTCCGCACACTTCCCGCCTATCAAAGAAACTGACAAGATGGAGAAACTAACAAGAACATACATTAGGGATATCGTACGGCTGCATCGTGTTCCCATATCCGTTATCTCTTATAGAGATAGTAGATTCACTTCGAGGTTCTGGCAGTCGCTACAAAGTTCCCTAGGAACTAGGCTGGACATGCGTACAACCTACCATCCACAAACCGACGGACAAAGTGAGAGGACTATTCAAACTTTAGAAGATATGTTGCTAGCCTGCATGATAGACTTTGGGAAGGCATGGGATACTCATTTACCCCTTGTCGAGTTTTCCTACAACAATAGTTATCACACGAGCATAAAGGCTGCTCCATTTGAAGCCCTCTATGGCGTAAGTGCAGATCCCCTCTGTGCTGGGATGAGGTGGGCGACATGCAGTTAGCTAAAGGACGAGTTCCTGACAGCACTCTCACAGGTCCGGAAATCATTCGGGAAACGACAGAGAAGATCGTTCAGATTCGTGAACGATTGAAAGCCTCTAGAGACCGACAGAAAAGCTACGCAGACAAGAGAAGGAAACCGTTGGAATTCCAGGTGGGCGACCGTGTTCTATTGAAGGTCTCACCCTGGAAGGGCTTGATACGCTTCGGAAAGCATGGAAAGCTAAATCCAAGATACGTAGGGCCTTTCGAGATTCTCGCTAGAATCGGCCATGTAGCTTACAAATTCAAACTACCTCGCGAACTCAGTAACGTACATTCTACTTTCCATGTCTCGAACTTGAAATATTGTCTGTCCAACGAGACTCTTGTAATCCCACTCGACGAGATCGAGATCAACAAGAGCCTCAACTTCATGGAAGAACCTGTAGAGATCATGGACTGAGAGGTCAAACAAATGAAGCAAAGCCGTATCCTGATAGTGAAGGTTCGCTGGAATGCCAAGCGAGGACCTGAATTCACTTGGAAGCGCAAGGATCAAATGAAACTGAAATATCCTCATCTTTTCGCGTAGTTATTTGTAATAGCTTAATTGTTTAAACTCTAATTTCGGAACGGAATTCTCTCTAATGGAGGGATGATGTCACAACCCGAAATTTCTATCTTGTACAGTTATTCAAATCAATCAAGTTTAGACTCGTTTTTGCTATCTTCTAGCATTGTTTAGAGTCAATTAGAGTGTTCTAAGCCTAGTACCTTCAAAGTTAGGGTTTAGAATTGGGTTCCACAAGTTCACCACTTCCCAAAATGGCCAAACACTCCAACAAGACGAGTGTACGGTCGTACACTTAGGTGTGCGGCCGTACACCCCCCTTCTGGCTGTACACTCTCTTGTATAAATGAGAGACTTAGCCTTCATTCAACTCTTTTCACACTCTTAAGCCAAGAACTCGTTTCTCTCTCAACTACCATCCGATTTTTCATCTATATCTTCAAGATTGTAAGTGTTTCTTCCCTTGAATTGTTGATTCCTTTAACTATCTTGTAGGGATCATTGATTTCATCCATGAAATCACTTCATTTTGGTAGATCTTCAAGTGTTCTTCAGTTTCACCAAGAACACCTACTAAGTTCTTGGACCTCAAACACCCCTAAAGGATTCCATATCGTAAGTACCACTTCCTATGCTTGTTACTTACTGGATATGCTCCTTAGAAATCGTCCAAACCATGATCATCAAGGAGTGTACGGCCGTACACACCCCATGTGGCCGTACACCCCTTTGTTCAGTGCATATTGGCCTCAAACTAATGTTTTATGCTAGCACATGATCAAGAACACTTAGGGTATGCAAGTTAGATCCTTGCAATACACTTTTTGACCATTCTTCAAGGAGTGTACGGCCGTACACTCCATGGCCGCACACACCAGGCCATACACCCAAGTGGCTGTACACCTGGTGGCCGTACACACACTTATGTGGCTGTACACCCATTATATGCAACCCTTTTTACTTCTAACACTTCAATCTAAGTGTTTCCTAAGCCCTAGGGTGTTTTCCTTACATAATTAGTTGAATAAAAACTAATTATATACATATATGTGTCATTATATGCTTATTCGGATCCGTTGTGCTCAAATCTTCACTTGACACTTAGCATCCTACAAACCGATCTTTCATTCGTATCACTCACTGCAGGTGAGTTCATACCCCTTAACTTATCTTTTAAATGATTTTAAATGCTTTTATGGGAGGGGGGGAATACAAGTATAACTATTATATTTATTATATCAATCACATGTGATTAATAACTATCAAACAGATAGATTTCTTATACTTCAAACTGTGTTTTCAAACAAATTGCTTAAATCGTTTTACAAACTCTTTTATATTCAAAAATCCATTTATCAACCTCTTTTAAACTTATACTTTGTCAAATTAATGTCTATATGGATATAGTTATATAAGTACGATTGAAAGGAATTAGGACTGATAACTCGCCTTATTTCCTGTTCCTTCTTTGGTTGTGGACTTAGGGTATCGGTTTTTTGTCCGAAGGTCGTTTAAATCTTAGTTATATATTATGTATATGTATACAGATATAAAAGTTCTTCGTTCAGTTCAATACCTTTGGGTAGCAAAGGTATACAAACATGTTCATTCATACAAACAACATTGCTGGTAAACTATAATAGGTATAGTTTAGGAAGTCACTAATACTATTTCTAGAACAATGAAACATACAAGAGTCAGTTCATACATGAGTCAGTTGAAACATACTATAACGAGAAACAACACATACTATACACTATACACTAGAGAACATACTATAACGAGAGACAATACTCGCTATAAAGAGAAACAGATAGAACATACTATACACTAGACAGAAAGAACATTCACTACACTAGAACATACTATACAAACACAATAATACTATAACAATTATGTGAGATACTACTTCATGGCTCGGCAATATACTGTTGCATCACGTTTTGTACCAGAGTCTCTTGGATGGAGAGCGTGAATTTGTGTATAGACCTATACGGGACTCACCCTCCTACACCTTGCTGCTAGCTACAGTGGGACCTGTAGGTCTACGGGTGACGAATGTCATATCATTTCGACGTCTCGAACGTCGTGTTATACTAGTCGATCAAGTATGGTTACAATCATTTCACATTTTACCTTAATTAAACTAACAAGTTTAAGGTAGTTAGTACATTGGTAGTTACATAGATAAAACTACAGTACATCTTTATTTTTCCCATTTCATTCACATTGTGATCTTCTCACATAAACGGTAATGAAAACTATATTTTGGTAATGATAGTCATACTTTGGGAAAATAATCACTTTTACAAAAGAAAAAACATAAAGAACAGTTGAGTCTCGGTAGAAGACTGCTTTAGGAGAAAATATAGGATTTTCTAGGAAGTTTGCAAACATTTACATCAAATACTTACAAAGTTTTACATCAAACATTTACAAACACTTTCTTCAAACTTATACAAACAACGACAATAAAATACTTATGAACTCACCAGCTTTAATGCTGATCTATGGTTTAAAAATAACTTGTATTCTCAGGTCGCCAGTAGACAGGTACAGATGACCAAGTTTTCAGAAGACAGAGCTTTCAAGACTCGTCTATATTTTGATTATTCATTTTTGGTGCCTTATAAACTTCAGAACACACTTGTATTAAAATTATATTATTAATGCCATGGATGATGTTGTTTCTTGTTTACTATTATGCATTGTTGTGATACTGTACATGACGTCCTCCGCCCCCGAACGTTTCCGCCGTTCTGGTTTGGGGGTGTGACAGTAGTTTTGAAAGAGTTTCAACAATTAATTTTGTGAGTTCATAAGAGTTTTGTTTGAGAAAAATGTTGTTTTCCATGTATAAAAGATAGAGTGATTCCAGAAAATCCAATATTTTCTTGTAAAATGTATTGTAATCTTAGATATCAGAAGACCGGAAAATGTATGAATGCTCCTGCACTGGAATGTAGTATGTTACAGTTTTAGTTGTGTGGTACTAGTAAGTAGTATAATGTATTCCTTGTAATGTAACAGAGTGTACTCCTAGAAAACCCGTAACTTCCTTCTATAATCCCTTAGTATATACAAGTTATATAAAATTAAGATTAAATAAACCGTCAGATATAATAGGTCTACCCTAAGCCCACAACCAAACAAGGAACATGATCTAAGGCTGACCCACCAATTCTAAGTCGATCGTGTCTAAATTTTGTATAACTCTAACGTATACACGTAGCAATTATAGCCGGAATCTAACAATTCTAGACGAAATGTAGTCTTAGCTACCCTAAGACCGATATGTGTGAATGTTGTACTTGAAAATAGTAAACTGTAGTTTTACAAAAACTTTGTTATGTGATTGTTAAACCCCCGTAAACCGTATGTATTGTTAATACCCCATGTGAGTTATTATAACCATGCTAGCGACAAGTTAACCTGTAACGACGTTCTTTAGGCGTCAGAAATGTTATGATATTTGTCACCCCAGACCTACCGGTCTAACTGTAGCTAACAGTTTGGGTGTGGGATTGTCAGTCCCATATAGATCTATACACAAGTATCATGCTCTCCTACAACTGATTATGGTTACAATTACGGAACTTTAATGCAATACTTTCAAGGTACCGTGAAGCCAAATGTCTCACAAATTTATTCATTAACATGTTTACGTAATGTGAAATGAAAATCCTTTTGTTGTGGAATAGTAACCTTTCATAGTAAGTTCTTAGTGAAAATGACCCATAAACTATACCTATTATAGTTTATCATAAATGTTTTGTAGTGATGAGGAAACCTTCATATGCCTGATTAACACAAAAACTATAAGTAAAATAGCATGAAAATAATCAATTTACAATTCCTTAATGCTAACACACTTTGCTCAAAATGTTACAAAGTGTTGTTGAAGCCTAAACCTTCTTAAAGTGTTTATTCTAACGATTGGTTCAAAATGTTCATTTCCCTAGTTTCTAACTTTTCCGTTCATGTTTTTAGAAAATTATAGAAAAATCATCGTAGGTCAAAATCTGGATCCGTAAACTCTGAGTGTTTATAAAATGAGTTTAATTTGTTCATAATTTTTATTAAGACTTGTTGTGGTCTCAACTAGTGTGAAAATATTCATCTTCATAGATTGGTCTGAAATTAGTTCTGAAATGATAGGTAGTTTTGTAAAAATTGCCATAAATTGTAGAAAAATCATATGAAGGCGTGTGAGTAGTCTTTAGAAAGGTATGGACCTGAACTACTTGCATATTGTACAGTTTTGAAAAATATTGAGGTTAAGATGGTCAAAACAGTCTGTTATAAGAACCCAACTTTTCCGTGGAAAGCTGATGTTTAAGTTTAAATTGTGTTTTGGTGTTTTAACTTGTATTCCCCCCCCCCCCCCAAAAAAAAAACTTGAAGTAAACAATAAAATGTAGGGGTATGAACTCACCTTATGTGATTTCTCGCTGAGTGGAAGGTTGAGGATGAAGGATTTCAAGTCAAGAACACTTGAAAGATACTCGAAGATGTGATGATCCTATGAACAAATATATATGTACATATATATATATATATATATATATATATATATATATATATATATATATATATATTTGTGTAAATGATTCACGATTTGCATAGAAGGTGTAGATTGTTTAGAAGTTGAAGGAAGATACTTACCAAAAAGGAGGAGAGCTCAAGAACACTTGTTAGAAATCGTGGCTGGAGAGAGAGAGAGAGAGAGAGAGAGAGAGAGAGAGAGAGAGTGAGTGAGTGAGTGAGTGAGTGAGTGAGTGAGTGAGTGAGTGAGTGAGTGAGTGAGAGAGAGAAAGATAGATAGAGAGAGAGAGAGAGAAAGAGAGAGAGAGAGAGAGAGAGAGAGAGATGATGGGTTTTATACATAAGAACTTTCCTATGTGCTCATGCAAACCCGAAAGCTTGGATCTAGGTTTCTCTATTGAACATGCAATTGAATCCAAGACTTATAAACCCTAATCTAGCATACATATTTTAATCATATCAAATATTACCAGATCTGAAAGTTTACCTCTTGGAAAGTCCTCTTGAATCGTCTTCTTATTGAGCTTAGAGTCACAAGTGCAACTCCTCTAATGGCTTACAAACACCACAAGCAAGAAGGCAATTATGAGAGAGGAGATAGAATGCTAAAATAGGCCCTAGGGTTTCTCTTGGAAGCAAGTCTCTGAAAATTGCAAGCAAGGGTCTCTATTTATACTATAGGCTGCTAGGGTTTCAGTCTAAACCCTAATGGACAGCTTAGTCACCAAGCAGCCCAAGGAACCTTCTGGAATAAGGCCTTAGACGAAAATATGATGATCCTTCATCATAATTTCGTTCCCCCTTAGTCCATTAGGTTTCCCAGCCCAAAACTCAACTATCACACATTTGACAGTTTAAGCCCCTTTATTTAATTAATCTCTTTTAGTCACCAAATTAATTCCTAATTAATTTATGACTAACACTAATTAAATAAATATGATTTCTCCTTTAATATATTATTCTTATAATATATTAATATACCACAATATCCTCTCTTTCTCCTTAAATTACCTTGTCTAGTTGCTTTGGTGAAGGCAACCCAAAAGGACCATGCATAACCGGGTCAAGTACATACCAAATATAGTTACGGGCTTAGACACTAATCCAACAGTCTCCCACTTGGATAAGTCTAGTAACTATATCTCACATACGACTTCAGGATCCGGTTAGCAATCGTAGCTCTTATACGCTTCTGTCAACTCTGATCAAAATCCTGTCCTTCAGATAAAGGATCGTATAATCCTCTGTTCTAGATATCATGCCGAAAATACTTATTGTCTAGCATTTTGTTTCTCGATCTCTGATTTGCTCGACATAGAATTTAGTTGAACACATCAACTTCATCCTGACCGGGCCCGACACATAAGTCAAACAAAATCATCGAGTGGCCAAGATATCGCTTTTATCCTCTTAGAATAAAAGGAACATATAAACTTCGACTTATATGCTTTTATTATCCACTAGCTAAGTTACACACAATAATACACTTTATAACATCAAGTTACTGATGTGTTTTCGTATTATCAATGCGTAATCAACTAGCAAACAATAACCATATCTCTAGGTTTAAAGATTATATGATATTATCATCTTGCGATCACTCATGATAACTTTCATGAAGGGATACTAGCAAGTGCGGGTTTATTCCAATGCTCAAATCATATTTAATAAGCACTCATAAACTTTGTATCAAACCTTTGCTATGTCTAAAACCTTTTAGACAATCTACAAACAAATTCATGACAATCTTCTTTCATATCTACTTCCAACATATGAGCGATTGTGGACCGTTCGAATAATATTTTTATTCAGGAAGTCAAAACATGCAAAATAGAAACAATAGATAAATAATCAACACAAGATAGTAACCTTTCTTATAAATAACACACATTTATTTAATCATCAAATGTTGAATACAAAATTATCCATTAAAAGTTTCCCACCTATCTAATTTAAACTAATATCGTCCTTTAGCCCAACGCTCCTAGTGTGCTACAAATGCTTGACGCTACTCAGTCCCTTCGTAAGGGGATCTGCTGGGTTATCTTCTGACGACACCCTCTTCACAACGAGGAGTCCCTCTTCTACCCGATGTCTAATAAAATGGTATTTTTTGTCGATATGTCGAGATCTGCCATGGTCCCTTGGTTCCTTGGTTAAGGCAACCGCTCCTTCATTGTCACAGAAAATTTCCATAGGCTCCTTTATGGATGGCACAACTCCAAGGTCTCCAATGAAGTTCTTCAACCATATAGCCTCCTTTGACGCCTCGCTTGCCGCAATGTACTCTGATTCGCACGTTGAATCAGCTACGGTCTCTTGCTTGGAACGTTTCCAAGTCACTGCTCCTCCGTTTAGGGTAAAGACCCAGCCCGACAGCGATCGGTAATTGTCCCTATCCGTCTGAAAACTAGCGTCACTGTACCCTCGTACCCTTAAGTCATCACTCCCACCGAGGACTAGAAACCATTCCTTGGTCCTTCGTAGGTACTTAAGAATATTCTTGACAGCAATCCAATGTGCTCTACCAGGGTTCCCTTGATATCTACTGACCATGCTCAAAGCGAAGGCCACATCAGGGCGAGTACAGGTCATAGCGTACATAATCGAGCCAATTGCGGAAGCGTAAGGTACTCGGCTCATATCAGCTATCTCTGCCTCTGTACTAGGGCTCTGAGTCTTACTCAGTTTGGTATTGCATTGAATTGGCAACTCCCCTTTCTTGGAATTTTCCATACTAAAACGCTTTAGTACCTTTTCCAAGTATGTATCCTGACTGAGTCCTATCAGTCTCTTACTTCTGTTTCTCACTTTCCTTATTCCCAGAATATATGCAGCCTCTCCGAGGTCCTTCATAGCGAAACATTTCCCAAGCCAGGACTTGACCTCCTGCAAGGTTGGGATGTCGTTTCCTATGAGTAGTATGCCATCGACATACAATACGAGGAGGCTCACTATACTCCCACTGGCCTTGACATACACACATGACTCATCTTCGCTTCGCAGAAAACCAAACTCTTTGACCTTCTCGTCAAAACAAAGATTCCATCTACGAGACGCTATTGGGATGCTTCGCATCAACAAAACCCTCTGGCTGATTCATGTAAACATCCTCAGCCAACTTCCCATTAAGGAAAGCGGTTTTAACGTCCATCTGCCATATTTCATAGTCATGAAACGCAGCTATTGCGAGCATTACCCTAATAGACTTTATCTAAGCAACTGGCGAGAAGGTCTCATCATAGTCAACTCCAGGAGTTTGAGTAAAACCCTTCGCGACCAATCGCGCTTTATAAGTGTGTACTTTACCATCCATGTCCTTCTTCTTCTTGAAGATCCACTTGCACCCGACTGTCTTACGACCTGGTACATTATCAACCAAATTCCAAACTTGGTTGTCATACATGGACTGAATCTCGCTGTCCATTGCCTCTTTCCATTTAGCAGACTCCGGGCATGCCATGGCTTCCTTGTAGCTATTAGGTTCATCCAGATTTATTAGTGTACTATCACTAATATACGTATCCCCTTCAGTAGTAATATAAAAACCATACAACTGGGGTGGAACACTAACTCTACTCGAACGTCTAAGAGGTAAGGACTGGTCAATTGGCTCAACAGGAGCTTCCTCCTCAGGTTGAACGCCAGTGTCAGAGGTTCCTTCATCTCCTGACTCTTGAAGCTCTTTAAGGTCAATGTGACTCCCACTGTCTCCTTGACTTATGAGTTCTCTCTCTCTAAAAACCCCTCTCCTAGCAACAAAGACAACATTGTCACTTGGTCTATAGAAGAGATAGCCAAAAGATTTCTATGGATAGCGACTTCTCACTACGAGGTTCTAGCTTGTCGTGAGTCTCTCGTCTTACGAAAGCTTCACAACCCCAATCCTTGATATGTGCTAACGAGGGAGCTTTCCCTGTCCACATCTCGTGAGGTGTTTTGGCAACCTTCTTGGTGGGAACTAAGTTAAGGATATGGGCGGCAGTCTCTAAGGCGTACCCCCAGAATGAGATTGATAATGAAGCACGACTCATCATAGAACGAACCATGTCCAATAAGGTTCGATTACGTCTCTCATCCACACCATTCAATTGTGGCGTTCTAGGAGGCGTCAATTGCGAAACTATTCCGCATTCTTTTAGATAGTAGTGAAACTCAGGACTTAGGTACTCTCCCCCTCGATCAGATCGAAGCATCTTGATTTTCCTGCCCAACTGATGCTCTACTTCATTCTTAAACTCTTTGAACTTTTCAAAGGTTTCTGACTTTTGCTTAATTAAGTAGATATATCCATACCTGCTATAATCATATGTAAAAGTCACGTAGAAGCGACAAGCATCCCTTGTGGTGGATCTAAAGGGTCCACATACATCAGTATGTATGAGATCCAATTCACCCTCACCCCTTTCACATGTGCCAGTAAAGGGTGACTTTGTCATCTTTCCAAGTAAACAAGACTCACACACGTCATCGTCCCTAAGGTCGAATGACTCCAAGACTCCATCCTTTTGGAGTTGGGCTATGCGTTTCTTGTTCACATGGCCAAGGCGACAATGCCACAAGCATGCTTTGTCCAAACTTGTGGACGAATCAATATTCAAAACATCATTTCCTAAATTATCAATAACTAACACAGATTCATAAATCCCATTACAAGGTAATGCATTGAAATAAAAGACACCATTCAAATAAGCATTAATAGAACCATTACTATTATCAAATGAATATCTGAAACCTTGTCTAAACAAACCATGAAAAGAAATGATGTTTCTTGCCATATCTGGCGAATAGCAACAATTATTTAAATCTAGCCCTAACCCATTACTCAACACTAAGGAATAAACTCCGATCTTGGTTACTGGTGAAGACTTTTTGTTTCCCATGATCAAGCTTATCCTTCCATGCTCCACTTCCCTACTTCTTTTTAGGCCCTGCATATCAGAACAAATGTGGTAACCACACCCTGTATCAAGAACCCATGAAGTAGCAAATGATGAGTTATTAGATTTAATTAAATACATACCTGCGAAGGTGGGTTTTATCTTCCCATCCTTAATATCTTGCAGATATTTAGGGCAGCTTCGTTTCCAGTGGCCCTTCTGGTGGCAATAGAAGCACTCTGCTTCCTTGGGGTCAGAAGAGGGCTTAACAGAACCTGCTTTGGTCCCACTAGAAGAAGAACCATCTTGGGTCTTACCCTTATGGTGGCTCTTGTAAGGAGCCTTCCTCTTCTTTCCCTTTCCTTGGCCAATTGCCAACACAGGAGCAGTTACAGTAGAGGATGATGCAATAGATTTGTCCTTGAGGTTGCTCTCAGCTGTCCTCAGGAGCCCTTGAAGCTTACTTAGGGTGACCTCTTCCTTATTCATGTGGTAGGTCATTCTGAACTGGCTGTAGCAGGAAGGCAAGGAGTGGAGGATGATGTCGATAGCCAGATCCTCATCAAACTTAACATTAAGTTTGAGAAGACGATCAACATATCTTGGCATTCTTTGCAAATGAGCAGTTAGGGATTCTCCACTCCCCATCTTAGCGGTGATCATGTTGGTGATGATCTCATAGCGCTCTTGCCTCGCGCTCTGGTGGTACCTGTCCAGCAAATCTTGGTGCATCTCATATGGATACATGTCCTCATAGGACTTTTGGAGTTCGAGGTTCATGGTGGCCAGCATGATGCAATGAACTTTCGTAGCATCACGCTCGTGGGCCTCAAAGGCGGCCAACTCTTCAGGAGTAGCAACTTCTGGGTTGATCTTTTCTAGTTTCTCATAAAGGACATATTCTTTGTCCTCGTAGCGAGTGATCATGCGAATGTATCTCATCCACTCGTTGAAATTCGACCCATCAAATGTCACCTTTTGACATAGGTTCATTAGCGAGAATGACCCAGAAGCATTGTTGTTTGCGTTTGCGTTAGACATCTGAAATTGAAAGGAACAAAGTTTGATTAGAAATGAATCCCCAATTAAACACCCAAATGAGAAATTAGGGCTAGGATCCAACAACATTATTTACAACTTAGAAAAGGGATGCCGTAATCTAAAAGTAAATAATTTGAAGGTAAGTGAATGACGATTCACTAATTTTCACCATGAAAAACAAAAAAAATTAGGTTTTAAATGTATTTGAAAACTCCTAGATTCTTTGAGATTCATTGAACATTTCAATGGCATGTTTAAATCTCGATATGCACTTCAAATTTGCGACTGGGATGCCGAGGATTGCAAAAAAGTTGTGAATAACCATGCGAATCAACGTGGTGCACTCAATATCTTTATCACCTAATCAATGTGCCGGTTAGCCACGCACACTCCATTGATCTATGATAAACATCGAGCCACCCTTCGCCACCAATGTCAATCCCAAATTAGTGTGCCGGTAAGTCACGCACGCTCCACTAACGTTTGACAAGGGTACAAAGTGTAATTCCATGGAATAGCATCAATTTTCACATTTTACCCTAACGTAACTAAGATTGGGAATTTGAAAAAACATTGTAGTTACTTTGCAATATTCATTATACTTATAATGAGGAATTAAATGCCCTATCCTATCCGTTCGGCTACCGACCCTCCACCAATCAAGGAAGCGGTAGGTGTGAGTGTACACCCATTAAGCGCCATTTTATAGGCAGCAACCTTATACCCCCTTATAGACTGGCTTCGTGAATGAGGCCTACTAGCGATAAGACTAGCTTATTCTTATATATATATATATATATATATATATATATATATATATATATATATATATATATATATATATATATGTATATATATATATATATATATGTATTAATCTTGTAATAAATAAAGTATAAGATTGAATTTTTAAACTTGTAAAAATTCTAAGGGTTGAAATTTAAAATTTATCAAAATTAAACTTTTAATCAAAAATTAAATTTCAAAACTTGAGGGCAAGTTTTGAACTTTTCAAAACACAAGGGATCAAATAACAAATAATATAAATTAAACAATTAATTTCATGATTATCTATATTTGACCTAATCCAATTTTATTCACAAGATAATTACCAAATAATTTAAACAATCAATATTTATCATATAAAGAAACAATTATTTAAAAGATTTGATATTATCTTTTGTTTTGGTAAGGATAATCATTTAAATACAATAAAATTCGGAGTTTATCATTAAAAAACGATTTTGGCATTTATCCTTAAGCAAAACAGCAAGAAATCCCGAGATATCCTCTGTCTGACTCCCAAACTCGCCGAGTAACAACCTGAACTCGCCGAGTTGGGCAAACTCGCCGAGTCCAGATACTGACTCGCCGAGTTGAGTCGGGCAGAGGCCAGAAAAATGATTTTCAGCAAAAATTTGACAACTACATCACATACAACAGAAACCAATCAAGGATCTGATACCACTGATGGGTTTTATACATAAGAACTTTCCTATGTGCTCATGCAAACCCTAAAGCTTGGATCTAGGTTTCTCTGTTGAACATGCAATTGAATCCAAGACTTATAAACCCTAATCTAGCATACATTTTTTAATCATATCAAATATTACCATATTTGAAAGTTTACCTCTTGGAAAGTCCTCTTGAATCTTCTTCTTATTGAGCTTAGAGTCACAAGTGCAACTCCTCTAATGGCTTACCAACACCACAAGCAAGAAGGCAATTATGAGAGAGGAGAGAGAATGCTAAAATCGGCCCTAGGGTTTCTCTTGGAAGCAAGTCTCCGAAAATTGCAAGCAAGGGTCTCTATTTATATTATAGGATGCTAGGGTTTCAGTCTAAACCCTAATGGACAGCTTAGTCACCAAGCAGCCCAAGGAACCTTCTGGAATAAGGTCTTGGACGAAAATATGATGATCCTTCATCATAATTTCGTTCCCCCTTAGTCCATTAGGTTTCCCAGCCGAAAACTCAACTATCACACATTTGACAGTTTAAGCCCCTTTATTTAATTAATCTCTTTTAGTCACCAAATTAATTCCTAATTAATTTATGACTAACACTAATTAAATAAATATGATTTCTCCTTTAATATATTATTCTTATAATATATTAATATACCACAATATCCTCCTTTTCTCCTTAAATTACCGTGGCTAGCTGCTTTGGTGAAGGCAACCCAAAAGGACCATGCATAACCGGGTCAAGTACATATCAAATATAGTTACGGGCTTAGACACTAATCCAACAAGAGAGAGATAGATAGAGAGAGAGAGAGAGAGAAGTTCTTCTTTTTGGAGAAGAATGGGAATTTTGGACGAGAATGAAGAAATCTAGGGTTATTTATATGGATTTGATTACAGTATTATGATGGGTTGTTGGGGGACAATCAGTTGACAAGTGAGGGTTAGGTAAAAGGTGAATAGTGACATAAAGTAGACATAAAGGTGTCTTGTGTCATAACCTTATGCAAAAAGTCAAAAAGTGAATAAGTACTTTATGCCCTTTAGATATTATCTTGAACAAAGGTATGATTTATATTTAATAAATCTCCAAGATGTAGATAAAATATGAGTTTAAGAGGTCTAAGATATGAAAAATATGAGTTGGGTGAAAATCTCACGTCAAAAACTTCAAAAACTGACAAGAAATGCGAAACCGGTCCAAAATTCGGGCATGAGAAGCGAAACTGCAAAGGTGAGGCTGTTGTTCGGTGTGAGACTTGGATGCAGGTGCGAAACTCTCGGGTTAGCTGCGAGAGACTGCTATGCGAAACCGCCCAGCTACGAGAGATGTGTTCGGTCCAAGAGGGAGGTTCGTAGGTGGTTGCTTGGTGCGAGAGGTTTCACATTTTGAGAGGGTTTCGCATCTAAATTTTTGTTTTTCATATTATCTTCCCGTTTCAAGTGGTTTTCAACTAATTTAAGGGTTGGGATGGCACGGATGTTTATGAAAAAGTTGAAAGAGATTTTTAGAGAGATTTGGGAGAGAGAGAGAGAGAGAGAGATAGTGAGAGATATTGAGAGAGACTTTGTTTGTAGCCTTTGCTAGGGTTTTGCGCCGCAATGTTAGGATTGAAAACTCCACTACGCCTTGTTATCAGTGTTATACATCCCCGAAGGATACGTAGCTGTGTTTATCGAGTTGCTACATTACTCACCCTATATATTGCTAAACATATGAAACTTTTGAATGATACTTTCCATTAAGCTAGAAAGTTGTACATTAGTGAACATAGAGTAAGCCCTAACATACAAGCACTAGTTGAGTTGACCGGTTTGACTTGTTGACTTTGTTTGACCAAAATTGAAGGCTGTCACATCATCCCCCCGTTAGAAAGAATTTCGTCCCGAAATTAGTATTTTTAGTGGGATTTCAAGGGTTGGGGAAAAGATGTGGGTAATTTCCGTAGAACATGAAATTGGTATGGTGAGGACCAAGACAATTCATGTGAAATGACGACGTTGGAACTTCTTACTGTAACCGGTGTTAAGTCGATTTGGAAGGGGTGATTGTTTTAGTATGATAGTGTATTCTATGTATATGTCCTTAATGCTCTCCGTTTTATCCTTGTTATTTCTACTACAAATATTTTATACTGTATTTTGTGAGTACTAGTAGTACGAGTGTTTCGATAAATAGTGATGAAATTTTATAGTATGATCCCTACCAGGTCCCTCTATAATCGCTTGGTGTAAAGCAATCGTATATAATTACGATTGAAAAGACAGTCGAATGAGTGACTCTGCCCTAAGCCCACAACCAAACAAGGAACAAGAAGTAAGGCGGACTCACACATTCTAAGCCTGTAGAATCTTAATTATATATATGACCCTAATGTTTACACTAGCCATCATATATTCACTAGTAAGAATCCTGAGTTTTTATATGAATGGTGTGATTTATTCGGGTGAGGGGGCAGTTTACGACAAAGGTTTGTTGCATTTCGAGATCTATGGTTGATAAACTTTAATTGACACTAGTTTTAGTAAAAATTTAAGACCTAAACATTGTTGTTAGGAGACGTACTGATATTCACGGGTGGTTCCGGAAGAGTCTCTCCTGCAGTGATCATAAGCACCCATCCATCACCACCAGCATTCCTTCCTCTTGGACAATCTCTCTTGAAGTGTCTAGTTTCACCACACTCGTAACAAGCTGGGCTTACTCCAATGTCGGGGACCTGGGTGATGGGTTGTGCCGGTGCCTTACAGAAACCGGCAGTGTGCCATTTTCTATTGCAATTTTTGCAATGCCACTCCCGGTAAACTCTGGTGTGATGGAAGTTATGCTTGTTGCATTTTGGAAGGGTTCCAGCGTATCGATTGGTGGGTGCTGGAGTGGCAGGGGTTGTAGCTGTTGGATTAGTGTCTAAGTCCATAACTATAATTGGTATGTACTTGACCCGACTCGGCATGGTCCATTTGGGTTGCATGGCATCGGAACATTTGGATAGACCGTTTATGAGGAAAAGACATTTTGTGACATATTAATATATTATAAGTTCTAATATATTAATATGAAATCATGTTATTTAATTAGTATTGATCAAGAATTAATTTGGACTTAATTTAGTGATCAAAAAGAGACTAATTAAATATATGGGGATTGATTGTGTAAATCATTCATTCTTATATATGTGGGCTTATGATCCAAGATTCCTTTATGTTGGGTTTAACCCATGTGGTGATCCATGGATACTCCATGGAGGTTAAAACCCATGGAGCATAAGGAATGGGAAAAGTCATGAGTTACATGGTGTAACCCTAATAGCCACACTATATAAGAACCCCTTTAGTTCAAGAAATTGGCACTAGTGATACATATTTTGAGGGCTAGCCGATTTGAACATGTATGTCTTCTTCTCATGGTTATTCCAAGAGTTCATGGTGTTGTGTGAACCATTTGAGGTGTCACACTTGGGGCACTAGGCTCTCAAGCTTCATGGAGTCAAGCAACAACAACAAGGTATGTATTCTATCTATTTTAGTATCCTAGTATCAATGTTTTGGTATGCTAGTTAGGATAATACCTTGGATAATCTTATTTGCATGTATAATAGAGAAAACATAGATCCAAGGTATTTAGGGTTGCATGTACACTTAGGAGTGTTTGAATGCTCAAAACCCATCAGTGGTATCAGAGCCTAGGCTTGTTTTCAATTATACTTGATGCAAATTGCTGAAAAATGCTGAAAAAGTCGAATTTCGGGCATTCTGGGCACTGGACTCGCCGAGTCCACTGATGAACTCACCGAGTCCATGAAGAAAATCATCCTACTCGGCGAGTAGGTTGATACACTCGACGAGTAGGAGCCCCTGACAGCATATCTTCGAGTTTTTTGGCTAGAAATGGACTAGGAACATTACCATAAGCTGTTTTTGAACCTATAATCCTGTTTTTGATGTGGTAATGTTCTTACTAATCCAATTTCAAAGATAATTGTCAATAGATTCATGTTTTGTATTAGTTTAGTGATTAGGCTAATTACATGAAAAAGTTTGATTAAATTATCTTGTTCTTATGAGTTGCTTAGATTAATAGAAAAGTTAATTGATTATGTGTTTTCAATCCATTTTAATCTAAGAGTTGATTCTAAAATGTGTTTTTGTAACTTGTCCTCAAGTTATATGAAAATTCACATTTAAGTTTCATAAAACTCATAAAAGTTGGTAATGGTTACAAAAATGAAGAGTCTTGTCCTCAAGTTTTGGAGGTTCAAGAGTCACTTCATTAAGTAATAAAATGTGTAACCTTAATTAATTCCATAAATTACAAAATAAAGAAAAGTTACATTCTTTTATTAGTTTAAAGTCTTCCATAACTTGTCCTCAAGTTATGGAACTTGAAGAGTTTTTTTTAATTAAAACTACTTTAAACACATAAGTTATGGAATTAATTAGTTTTGAATAGTTTCAAAACTTGCCCTCAAGTTTTGGAATTTGAAAAGTTTTCTCTTATGAATACTTTAATTCCAAGTTAGCCCTTAGAATTTTAAAAGTTAAAATTCAAACCCTTATACTATTATTATAATTTTAAATTATATAGATATGTATAAGATAAAGTCAATCTTACCGTTAGTAGGCCTCATTCACGAAGCCGGTCTATAAGGGGGGTATAAGGTTACTGCCTATAAAATGGCAGTTTAATGGGTGTCCACTCTCACCCACCGCTTCCTTGACTGGTGGAGGGTCGTTAGCCGAACGGGTAGGAAAGGACTATAATTCTCCCTTCATTAAAAGTATTAATGATAAATACTAAGTAACTAAACACTTGTACATTCCCAATCTTAGTTACTTAGGAAAATGTGAAAAGGTGCTAACCCATGAAATTACACTTTGTACCTTACCAAGTCATTAGTGGAGCGTGTGTGGTTAACCGGCACACTAATAAGGACTAGTAAGAGTGGCAAAGGGTAACTTGACTCTATTATAGATCGATGGAGCGTGTGTGGTTAACCGGCACATCGATTAGGTAATAAAGTTAAGGGTACCAAGTCAATTTGCATGGTTATTCACACCTTGTTTGTGATCCTCGGCATCCCAGTCACAAACTTGAGAGGGCACAATCGAGATTCAAACATGCCATTGAAAGTTCAATGTATCTCAAAAGATCTAGGAGTTTCAAATCCAATTAAAACTTAATTATATTTCGTTTTTCATGGTGGAAATTGGTAAATCGTCATTTAACTACCTTCAACTATTTTATAACTTGGATTACGGCATCCCTCTTCCAGTTATAAATAGGTTGTTGGGTCCTAGCCTTAATATTTCATATTGGGTGTTATATTAAGGACTTTAAATCAACTCTCTTGAATATCTCCCAAAAGATGATCTTCCCAAATCTCTTGAAACAAGCTTTCCTAAATGAAGATGATGTCCCATGGAAATCATACTTCTTTCACCTCCTCCAATTATTCTCCCTGACCCACAAGTTCCTGAAAAGTTTAAGGTCACTCAAGACCTATTGGCAAGCAAAGGTCTATATGTGATCACATCTTGGAGATGTAGTCAGATATTGACAAGCCGGGAGAGTTGGGTGTCAAAGTCTTGAGAAAGTTGGTGACTCAACTATTTTCTAAGTCACATAGTGAGTTCCTTTGGGACTCCTATGAAATAGACTATGACAAGACCCTTAATGATCTTATCTATTTGCTAAGATCAACTTCCTAAAACTTTATGGACATTGACAATGATGACATTGGATATCCAGTAAAGCTCTCTCTTCCCAATGGAAAGGGATCGGCCATAGTCAACTCGGTTGACCAAATGGTAAAGAGAACGGCTAAGTCTGAGATAGTCCCATTATCAAGGGTCTATTGCCAAACAAAGGGGCATTGGTTGCGAAGCTGCCAAATTTACCTAAGGATATTAAAGTCAATAAGTTTGACTCTACTTCGGGTAAAGTCCACTATCTAACTTTGCTAAGTCTCTATTCTAAGATTCTTGATACATGATGTGACTGGGTCACATGTTGATGTTTTAAGAATCAAAGAAAAAGTGAAGAAACTTAAAGAAAGAATATGCTGAATCTGATGGCATAGATGGATTTCTATCGCATAGTTTGAAGATCGGATTCTTGAGCTACTTCTTAAGCGTTATGATATATTGCTTAGGAATAAATAACAACAAAGTTTTCATGTGCTTTTGCCTTGTAAGGATAGTTTTTCCGCAAAGTTTTAAAATAAAAGAAATTTTTTTTTTGATTTTATTTATTTTAAAATATCCTTACAATGGCATTTGTGAAAACTTTTGTTGCTTATAAGATTCCATTAAGATCAAGAGTGGAAATATGAATTTGATTCTTTCATTTGTGGTAGTGTCTAAATTTACCAAATAAGGAAAGATTCTCATCACCTAAGTTTCAGTTGGATAGAAACTTGGAATCATGCAAGTTGTATAGCATGATGAATAAGAACTTTCAAGCATTGGAAAAATTAAGACTAACTACTTGTTCACATGGATGTGTGAGTCAAGTAAAGGATCGAGTACACATTCTTGTGCACTGATCAAGCCCACTAGAAATAATCGTTAAGACTATTCGTCATTATTTACTAAAATTCAGTAAATATGGTTATACTTACAAGCTTAAGTGTAATTCTGAGACATTGGAAAAGGTTTCAATGTATGGCAGAGCGAATAAGAAGAATCAACTTAGGCAGAAAGATAAAAGTTTCTCAAATCTGAAAAGATGGGAGAGTACTTTAGTATCATGTTATATAATCATCTTAATGATTAAGAGACCTTATCACAATTCATCCTCTAAGTGCATTCTGGTAGCTAAGAAGAGGAGCTATGAATTGTTGAAGTGGTTAAATCAAGAAGATGATTTATACTTCGTTCCAAAAACAATTCTTAGAGTTATACTCTAAGATTGTAACTTGAGTGACATGTCTTAAAGAAGGTTTAAAACACTTGTCAAATGTAAGAGTAAAAGTTTTCTACTCTTGTACATTTGAAATTGGTAAGTTGTGATGTTTTGGATAAAACAAAGACCAACTAAGGCCAATTGTGTGAAGTGTTTGTCTTGATTAGAATCCACACTATCTCTTGAATATCTGACAAGAAAGTCGTATATGTCAAGAGGACAGTGGGAGTCTTAAAGGTCTTGAAAGTCTCAAGAACTAATCAAGAATAAAACCTGAAGTTCTTCACTAGCACACGACTTGAGGTTTATAACCTATCGTGTTGACATATTTTGTGCCCATTCCAATTAAAGTTGGCTTTGCATATGAGTTCTTAGAGTTCTCAATTGGTTGCACAACAACTTAGAAGCAATGGCAGGCCCTTGAGCTGCCAAATGGCAAGAATTTAAGATTGCACAAGTTTAATCCATATAAGTGTGGATTTGTCAGTAACCTTGTCTTGTGATTACGGTTTTGACAAAATTCATATGGATAGAAACTCATACACCATAAAATCTAAGTGTCATAAGGTTTCTCTCCGATTCATGAAAATGATGGTGAGGAAACACTTTCACTAAGTAGATTTTAGCTAGATAGCAATTGTGATATTTGCATTCTCAAAGTCGTTAGTGGAGCGTGTGTGGTTAACCAGCACACTAACATGGACTTGTGAGAAGTGGTAAAGGTCTAAACAATTGAGACTATGATTACGGCATCCCTTTTCATAGTTCTTAAAATTGTTTAGACACACCTGTGAGCTATCTAAGATAAGGTGTATGATATTGATAAAGTTTTATCAAAGCAATCTAGTATCAGAAATCTGAACTTTGGTAAGAAAGTCAATAAAGTATTGATTTCTAGAAGTCCAGCTGATTTCTGATTACATGTCAAAGCTAGTGGGAGCATGAGTGTTATGCTAATAATCATCATGTTAGTGGGAGCATGATAATTATGATAAAGATTGCAAGTTAGCAATGTTAATTATAGAAAACAAAAGTTTCAATTCGTGAGGCTGCAGGGGTTGAAAAAGTTGTTTTGCTATAATTAAGGGAGAGGAAATTATACTTCATTTCAATTCTAAAAGCTTAGATTGAGGTTTTAAGTCGTATTTAGTCAAGGATATATATATATATATATATATATATATATATATATATATATATATGAATTTCGTGTTGGAATGACTCAACATAAGGAAATTCTATATATGGTTCCATTATTTGCGTTCTAAAATTCGATTATGATTACGGCATCCCTTTTCATAATCTGAATTATGAGAACTTGGCAAATAGATATGGAAATGTTATAGCAAAAGACTGGTTTAGTCTTTATGTGACACATCATGACTCGTGTCCCATATGCTTCAGATATAGGATCGATTACATGTGCTATATTTATCCTTTCTAAAATTTTCCAAATGCCTGGGGCATTAAGAAGGGAAAAGGTCTAGAACTGGATATGACTAAAAGGATTAAGCAATTGTCGAGGACAATCTAAGGTTTACCAAAGATTGGTTGCTCAAGGACAGTTGGAAGTATAGTGTTAATTCTGGAAGGACCATATTGACATAATCTTAAGGAGGCAACTCTTGTTTAGAAGTGATAGTCAAAATGGAATATGGAAATGTTTCAAAGTTGGAAATTATTCAATCTGTGTAAGATTAGGAAACTTAATGCAAGAAGGATGTTTCCAAGGAGTTGATCTCCTTGGCATGCTCTGTAATGGTTGTTGTCAAGTCTTTCTGACTCTGTGCATAATCATTACAGGAGGATCAATGCATATAAGTTTAGAATCTAACAGATTTCAGTAAATGGCATGAATTTGGAATTCTTGCATTTGCAGTAAGGATTTGGGACTGTGAAAGAGGATCATTGGAGTTATGTTCAATTGATCTAATTCACAAAGTGAAGATCATAGACAAACATAGTATGCATACTTGGTGTATGGCATGACTAGTGTTTAGAAAACATAGTGTACATGCTTGGAGCATGGGACAACTATTGTTTTAAATTCAAGAATAAAGTTGATAGCTAAAACAGTATACAATGAATAATGTGTAATCATATGGTGATAAATAAAAGGTGTTTTATTTATGTTCATAGGTTTTGATACCATATTAGATTCTATTATTATTGTGTTTCATTTTGCATGTTTTGACTTCCAGAATAACTAGGTCGTTCTTCCTGATTGACTAAGTTATTCAAACTATCCACAGTCGGTCATATGTTGGAAGTAGATATGAATCAATACAGTCATGGGTTGGCTTGTAGAGGTCTAAGATGTTGGATAAGGGGCTACAACACTCATGAGTGCTCATAAGTTCTGAGTATTGGATTCAACCCGCGCTCATTGGAATCACTTCATGGATTTTATCACGAGTGATCATGAGACGATAATATCTTATATTCTTCAAACCTAGAGATATGAGTTGTTACTATGAGTTGGTTGTACATTGATTGCACGAAAACGCATTCGGTAACTCGGTGTTATAAAACGTGCCTTTGTGTATGATTCAACAAGTAGTAGAACAAGCCATATGAGTCGAAGTTTATCCATTCCTTTTACCTTCGGGATAAAAGCGATATATGTGGGCCCCTCGATGATTTGATGATGACAAATGGAAGTGCTCGGCCGAGCCTGGACTGATTTGATTTGTTCAATTAGTCAATCGTCATAAATCGGAAATCGGGAAACAACAAATGGACAGAGAGAATGATTATAATCCATGTCTCAGTCCATATGATATCTAGAATGGAGGAATATATGATCCCTTATCTAATGGACAAGTCATTGACAAAGGTCAGAGTTCATCTACAAGGTCAGAGTTCGACAGCGGCTTTTGAGAGCTACGATTGCCAGTTGGTTCCTGAAGTCATACGCAATAATAGTTTTAGACTTATCCAAGGGGGAGACTGTTGGATTAGTGTCTAAGTCCATAACTATAATTGGTATGTAGTGACCCGACTCGGCATGGTCCATTTGGGTTGCATGGCATCGGAACATTTGGATAGACCGTTTATGAGGAAAAGACATTTTGTGACATATTAATATATTATAAGTTCTAATATATTAATATGAAATCATGTTATTTAATTAGTATTGATCAAGAATTAATTTGGACTTAATTTAGTGATCAAAAAGAGACTAATTAAATATATGGGGATTGATTGTGTAAATCATTCATTCTTATATATGTGGGCTTATGATCCAAGATTCCTTTATGTTGGGTTTAACCCATGTGGTGATCCATGGATACTCCATGGAGGTTAAAACCCATGGAGCATAAGGAATGGGAAAAGTCATGAGTTACATGGTGTAACCCTAATAGCCACACTATATAAGAACCCCTTTAGTTCAAGAAATTGGCACTAGTGATACATATTTTGAGGGCTAGCCGATTTGAACATGTATGTCTTCTTCTCATGGTTATTCCAAGAGTTCATGGTGTTGTGTGAACCATTTGAGGTGTCACACTTGGGGAACTAGGCTCTCAAGCTTCATGGAGTCAAGCAACAACAACAAGGTATGTATTCTATCTATTTTAGTATCCTGGTATCAATGTTTTGGTATGCTAGTTAGGATAATACCTTGGATAATCATATTTGCATGTATAATAGAGAAAACATAGATCCAAGGTATTTAGGGTTGCATGTACACTTAGGAGTGTTAGAATGCTCAAAACCCATCAGTAGCAGCATGAACAGAAACAATTTGTTGCTTCGTTGAGGGCTTGTGCGTCGAATGTTCCTTTTTCTTGCTCCAAAACTTTCGCTTATAGTCGCCCTCTTTTGTTGACTCGGGAACAGGGGCCATCACGCCATGGCGGACTCCATGATCGATGAGTCTCTAAGCCAATCGTTTGGCACTCTCAAAAGTAATCGAGTTCGAAGCTATCACGTTCCCTTGCATCTGGGGAGACAGTCCCCAGATGTATCTCTCCACCTTTTTATCCTCCCGGGTGACCATCCCGAGACATATAATTTTTATATCACTGAATCGGGAAGTATAGGCTGCGAGGTCCTGAGCATGTCATCTTGAGGTTCCATAGTTCCTTCTCTAGCTTTTGCACTTCGCCCCTTAGATAATACTCTTCCAGCATTAAACTTTTAAAGTCGTCCCAGCTCATCGAATTAGCCACCGGGAGAGTCAATGACTTGACATGGCGGTTCCACCATGTAAGGGCTTGGTTAGAAAAGGTGCAAGCTTCAAATTTGACTTTGCTTGCTTCTGGGCAGGCGCAAATTTCGAAGACTGATTCAGTCTTCTCGAACCATTGCATTAGGGCAATGAAACCTCCGCTTCCGTTGAAGGTTTTTGGTTTGCCGTTAGTGAAGTCTTTGTAGGAACACTCCCTTGAGAGTCCCTGGCTATCTCCTTGATTGGAAGTTGTGGTACCATTTCTCGCCCCACCAGCACCATTCGTGCTGATATGTGATATCGTAGCTGCCACCGCAGCTGTTACGGCAGCCTAGAAAACAGCAGGGTCGAACTGTGGAGGTGGCCGCGGTGGTGGATTTGTTGACGTGTTGTTGACACGTCTGATAAATATGCGTAGTGGCATTTTTCTTCCATAATGTTTAAAAGTGAAATGTCGGTAAGTTTTCGATAATGGTTATGAGTCGGGTGTTTATTGAACTACATTATATTAGTTTCTACACGCATCATGTTCCGACTTTGTAAAGTATTTTGTGAACAATTCATAATAGAAGTTTTTGTAAAACAATCTTATGAATTCTGATAGTAATACCCCCAATGAAATTTTGTGACTTGACCCATACTTGGTCCTTCTAAAATCACTTGGTGTATACAAGTTGTGTGTAATTAAGATTGAATAGAACATTGAATCTAATGGTTCTGCCCTAAGCCCACAACCAAACAAGGAACACGACCTAAGGCGGACTCACCATTTCTATTTCGATTGTGTCTTAATTACACCTAACTTTAATGTATACACTAAGCAATCATAGATTTACCATGATCAAATAGTTTGTAAAAACAAGGTTATGATGTTTGTAGTAACACTCCCAAAGAAATTAAATGCATGCCAATTTCATTGATATATTTTAGTATATAGTGTTCGGAAAATTTTGACCTTATTGTAGGTCTACATTACATTAATGTAAGGAAAATTTTGACAGTGTCACGATCCCTCGAATAGTGTAGCCACTTAATCGTAGGGTTGAATTTATATATAGATAGGGGTAGTATTTAAACGCATACTCGTAGTCCTAGTCTATACCAAAATGTCAATAGTGTAAACACTACTCGCGGCGGGTGATGTTCCGTGGGCCATGAAATGAAGACATGTAAGTCTGCATTTCCCTAGCCTCCGCCCTAGCTTCTGTCATTTGACGTTCTGCTTCTATCACGCGTCCCTCTAATGTTGCTTGACGTTCCCGATACTCTCTAACATTGGCTCGAGTTATAGTCACTTCTCTCTGAAGAGCCTCGGTGTGGTTCCTGTTCTAATCATGGTCTTCGTCCAGGCAACGAAGGCGAACTGCGGTGATCTCGGTGGTAATTCCAACCTCCATGACTTGGTTAACCGATGCTCGTGCTTGTTCACCATGGCGAGCGATGTGGTGTACTATGACAGGGAGGGCCCTGTCTGCTGATCCTCCACTGTTTAGATGGTAGAAGCCTCTTTCCATATCGCAGGGAGGCGTTGACCTTGTTCCTGACTCCAACTCCTTAAATCCAAGGCCCATTGGGGTGTCGGACCATGGAAGTTTGTCTAGGCGCGGGGATAGAAGGTGTATTGTAGACCTCGGGCTCCTCGTCGGAGTCCTCTCCCATTTTTTCTTCGTCTTGATCTTCTTCTAGTTCTTCTTCCTCTGGCTCCTCTTCTGAATTGTCTTTGGGGTCTTCCTCCATTAGTTCCTCACGATCCTCTTCGGGATCCTTTTCGATCCAACCACCATTTCCCTGGTTAGGAAAAAAGGGGTCTCCTGGTGTAACATCCCAAAATTCAAGGCCAAAATTTTCATTTTTAAATCATTCATCAAACCATAATTATCAAATCATAAACATAAGTCGTTATATCAAATCAGAGTATTAATTTAAAACATGTTCATTTTATTAGAGTAAACATCCCAGGCTAGAAACTTCTTGGTGTGTGCGATGCAGTCAACCCGAGCTCTTCCCTCCGCTACCGGAAGTACCTGAAACCAAAACTGAAAAACGTAACCACGAAGCTTAGTGAGTTCCCCAACCTACCACATACCATACACATAACCACATACTGGGCCTAGCCCACTGCGTCGGGACTTACCCGGCATCAGACTTGCTCCGGCATCGGGCCCCGCCTGGCATCAGGCCCTGCCTGGCATCGAGCCCCGCTCGGTATACAACTATGTTCTCTTAGGCCCCGCCTGCCTCTGGGCCCCGCCCGCTATACACATACAATCACATAACATGCTAGTACATAAGACAAACATACCATATTGACTCCTATTCTAAGGCCTCGCCTAACTTGGGCCCCACCCATGGCCCGCTACTGATGAGACATGGAACCCCGTCCACGCTCCTGCTGATAGTGAGATGCGGGCCCCCGCCCACACTCACTCCTCACCTATCACGGGCCTCGCCCCTACTCTGCTAATATTGAGATATGGAACTCGTCCATACTCGGCTAGTGGTGAGATACGGGACCTCGCCCACACCCACCTCCCTACCAGGCACATACAAGTATCACACAGATAACAAGTATAATCTAACAAGCAACATTCCTCGGGCACCGCCCGGCATCGGACCTTGGTCTGGAATAACATACTAGCATACAATGCCTAGGGCTAACCCATGGGTCTTCCTACTCTGCATAAACTAAATGGGTCGGCATTGTGGCCTTAGACCCATACACACAGTGAGGAAAATCTCATAACTTACCTGCAAGTTCTCACCGGATAATTCTCAGCTGGCTGCTAATAGGCAAATCCCCGACCTGCTGGTCCTTCGGCTCCCCGAGCTACTGGTTATCATATAAACTAATTAAATTCGAGATTCTCATAACTTACCTGCAAGTTCTCACTGGGGTAAAAGACCATTTTACCCCTCACACATTCTTGTCTAAAATGGACTCCACTAAATCCTTGGCCTAAAAGGTAAATATTCTTATAAGGCCCAACATTTGGCCCAATTTCCAATTGGGCCCAATCCCTTCTCATGGGCCTTAGCCAAAAGCCGAATAACACTTCTCTAGACCAATGTTCGATTCCAGATGGCCCACTACGGCCCAAATCAGCCAAGTCCCATGAATGGCCCAAAACGAGGCCCAATAACGCAAAACCCACTCTGACTGAGTACGCGGGGCGTACTTGGCTGTACGTAGGGCGTACTGGGCTGGTGACCTGTATGCTATGTGTACCAACTGGTACGCCCAGCGTACTCCCTTGTTAAGCCCTTTCTTCTATTAAGCACTTAATGCTTCTATCCAACGGTCCAAATCATAGATCTAAGTTCCTCTTAACGTCTGAATCCATAAAGTCACTAACTTGGCGACTTTGCATGTCCCAAACAAGCCCAAAATCCAAAAATGGCATTCTACTTCCATGAGAATGGTCTTAACACTTGCATGAGCCCATTAAGACCACCCAGATGACAACTTTATGTCTTAGGGAGTCATTTAGCACCAAGGATGGCAAACCTTAGTCTAGGAATCAGATTTGGACCATAAAGCTTCATCCTTGGACCAAAAAGATCCAAAACTCCATCGTAACTGATCTAAGCATTCAAGAGACAAGTTCAAGAATTTATACCTCAAGAAAGTCTGGAATGAAGCAATAACCCCATATCTATATCTTCTCCTTCAATCTACCGCCTTGCTTTGCTTTTCACTTGCTTGGAAAATTGCTTCACAACACCAAAATGCTCTCCAATGGCCTCCAAAGCTCCAAGAACACTCAAGGGAGGATTAGGGTTTCGTGGTGGCTGTCTAAGAATGATAAGGAGGCTGACCATTGAGTCATATTATTACTTTTATAGTGGCATAGCCCTAAAATTAGAGTTTAGAAACGCTGGGCGTACATCTCGTACGTTGGGCGTACGCCTCCAACACCCGCGTCCACTTATCCATACTACGTCGGGCGTACCCCAGATTACGTTGGGCGTACTCACCTAGTTGCCACCTTGCACGCATGGGCTGAAATGCAAGTTTTTCCATTCAGGGACCAATTATGCCAACAACTTCAAAGTACCATTACTTCTTCGCTCTAATTCTGTTTCCGACAAACTTTATATCCACGAAAAGGTGGAGAGAAACCCTACGCTTCCAAAAACTCCTCATCACCTAAAAATTTTCAGAAGAAGCGCCCAAAATCTTCAAAAGACCGACATGTCAAATTACGAGTATGCCCTTGGTCTCCGAAGCCACAGTCAAACACTTAGATCTCGCATGCCCTATTACTCACATCCGAAATGGGCCAACTCCTTCCTTTCCCAAGGCCCTAACCCCATGTCAACTGATAATTGGGCCGCAACCCCTAGCAGCGAAGCACTTTCAGAACCAGGTGTTATAACTCTCCCCCACTTAAATTAGATTTCATCCTCGAAATCTCTCCTTACTAACACCCATCTCCCAACAACTGATCTGAGGAACGCAACCGATGATCCTATGCGTGAAACAACCTTCCCAAGACGATGGAAAACCAGCCCGATCTTTCATTCCGAAGAAAGCGAATTTGAACTTCCACAAACCACTTCTGCCTTCCCAGAGTCTGAATCTCATGCTGGTCTGTCTCCCTGACAAACTGATCCTACATTATCAGCTTCCTGTCCATTAAACTTGACAGAGGGCTCAGATAATTCTTCGAGTAGAAGATTCATCCCTGCAACGGTTATCAGATGAGAGCTGCGCAATAGGGTCAAATCAATTACTTTGAGATTATCCAAATCAACTGTAAGTTTCTTTTCTCTTCTGTTCCGCAAGCTACCCCACGCACTAGAAACCTCATAATCATAACTTCAGTCCGAACATCATGCTGCCTCTTGCCTTCTTTCCAAAAGAATCGGGACCTCCCAGGTCCGAACTTATCTGTCCACAAAATGGAATACCGGGTTCCATCCGGTTACTGAACCAGTCATCACTCCCTCATGC
The DNA here is from genome assembly GCF_052849685.1 of Lactuca virosa. Lineage (NCBI taxonomy): Eukaryota > Viridiplantae > Streptophyta > Magnoliopsida > Asterales > Asteraceae > Lactuca > Lactuca virosa. The sequence goes on along the minus strand of NC_136427.1, from coordinate 170,124,554 downwards.
GCTCCCAGCGATTTCCAAAGAAAACTTGGCTATCGAAACTACTCTATTTACCTTGCCACTCTGGCTCTACAAGTCCTGGGGTCCTCGATCCCTCAATATTGACCCTAAGGTTTCTACCAGGTCCCACCTGTCTATCTACTTTCGCACGGGCCTCGCCCACGGGTCTCACCCATACCATACTACTGAACGACCCTGCCCCCAGGTCTCACCTATCTAGGGCTACGTGGGTCCAAATCCATCCTGATTCTTAATGAACTATCTTGCCCTGAACCTTATTATGCCAACTAGGAGTTACGGTCCTCGCCCACACTCCGCTAACTAGTCGCCAGTGAATGTTGTAGCTATCCCCAGTCTTACAACACTCCCCAAGCCGTCTCAATAACTGACCATCAATCCGAAAACATCCCATGTCGGACGTTCACGCAGTCAACATCCTGACTCATTCGAGTCCTGTTGGCGACCTTCCAACCCGGTTTCCCAAACCAGCCTTCTACAATTGTGAAAACACAAACTCAATGTTGGGAAGTTTCTCAGCTCCCAACTCACACACTCATCCACTCACAGAGCTACTTGGGCTGCCTTCTTTCTTGATGAGAATGAAAACTCATCCTAAATCCATGCTTCCTTCTTCTCCTGTACTCTGGGAGAACCCTCCCCCACTTTGGTTCAACTAACACTTTATAGCACACCTGGCCGGAAAGATTCCTAATCGTTCGTAACATCTAGTGATCAATCTTGTTGGAAACTAACGCTTACCACCGTTAGTGTTCCCAAACTAACCAAAACTAAAGCAGTAAGACCCTCGAAGACTGTCGGAACACTTCCCGAGTTCCGATTCAACTTGCTACAACTACCGCATCCTGAGAATCAACTTATACGGAGACGTCCCCACACTACTACCCTACAACCCATGGTATGTAGATGGCATATGATTCGAACATAAACATGAAATACAATCTCAAGATACAATTACTCATATGAATGCTAGAGAAAATAGCAATACAATCATAAATAAAAACTAATAGGGAGGTAAAAGATATACACCTGCAACATCGGAAGCTGCACACGCCTCCACTGAAGATAACTGGAAAGCCCTGCTCCTCACCGCAGGCGCCTCTTCTCGGCCCTGACGGCCATCGGTGATCCTCAACGTCACAGGGGCAGGTGCTATCACCTGTCCAGCAGTAACTAGACTCGGACATTGGGCCTTCTTGTGGCCCCACTGACTACAATGCAAACAGATCAGGTCAGATCCCTGGGTGGTGGTAGCAGTACAATCCCTGCTATAGTGACCAGTCCGGCCGCACTTGAAGCAGCCCAAATCACCACCACTGCCGCTCCTACACGCACCCTCGTGTGTCGTGCCGAACTTGCCACAACGGTTGCGTCCCTAATAATCCCTCGATATCTAGTATGGCCCCTTGGGCCTCTTGCCCGAAACCCCCGTCGTCTGCTCAGTCTTAGCCTTCCTCTTCCCGATGTGCTCTAGGTCGATCTCCCTCTCCCTGGCTCGAGCAATCATATCCTCCAGCGTCTTGCAGCTGGACCTACTCACAAACTGCCTAATTTCACTCCTCAGCATCTCGTGATAGCGGGCCTTCTTCATCTCCTCGTCTGCCACATACTACGGAACAAAAAGGGCCCTCTCCCTGAACTTGGCGGTAATCTCCGCCACAATCTTAGTCGTCTGTCGTAAATCCTGGAACTCTCGTGCTAACTGTTATATCTCAATTACCGATGCAAAATCGACATTAAATCTGGCCGAGAAATCACTCCAGGTTATCGCGTCCAACGCGGCATCATCCCCAATGGCATGCCCAACCTCCTCCCACCAATCCTGTGCCTTGTGCTTCAGGAGACAGGAGGCAAGTCGGACCTTGTCCCCCTCGGGACATCTGCTCGTACGGAAAGCGTTGGCGACATCAGCCAACCACCTGAATCGAGTACGGATCCTCTGCTTTCAGTAGTACGGGCCCATACTACCTTCCACATCTATTCGTACTTTCCTCAAGAATTGCTTTGACTCCACCAAGTCCCTTCTACTAACACTGCTCTCAGTACTAATCTCATCCTAGGCTTACCCTAGGGTATCCGCCAAATCACCCCGTCCTCAGCTGCTGAAGGACTCCCTAGTAATGTCAACTAGCTACCTTATGAACATAGCCACATGCAACAGAGATCTGATAATCCTTCGAGTAAAAGACTCATCCCTAGAACGGTTAGACTCAGACGAGAGCTGTGCAATAGGGTCAAATCTATCACTCTGAGATTATCCAACCTGTGCCACATGTGACTTAGCATATTCACTTAATAGGTAACTCAAATTACTAAGAGTCTCACAAAGCACAAAGCAAGCAGCATGCAGACAATGGAAGGTAAACTAACCACATAATCCAATCAAACTGTTATATCCCCTACTCAGGAAGTTGTACTATCATGCAATTCATAAAGCTCATACACACATAACAAGCACATAACGCATCCTTCCTAGATCCTTAGTCCTAATCTAGCATACAGTTCTCATAAGCATATCATAACATAACATAAACATGTATGGGTATTTTTGGGTACTTACTTGAGCTCGGCTGATTGCATGCACCATACCCTTTTCTCTTTTTCAGTTTATTTCTCTTTTAAAAATTCTTTTCCTTTTCTCAAAGTTCTTTTGTAAAAATGATTTCCTTTTGAAAACTTTCATAGAAAGTCCTCAGTTTGAGTTCAGACACACCCGAGAGCGTGCCTGAATCCCTCAAACCAAGGCTCTGATACCAACTTGTAACATCCCAAAATTCAAGGCCAAAAATTTCATTTTTAAATCATTCATCAAACCATAATTATCAAATCATAAACATAAGTCGTTATATCAAATTAGAGTATTAATTTAAAACATGTTTATTTTATCAGAGTAAACATCCTAGGCTAAAACTTCTAGGTGTGTGCGATGCAGTCAACCCAAGCTCTTCCCTCTGCTACCGGAAGTACCTGAAACCAAAACTGAAAACCGTAAGCACGAAGCTTAGTGAGTTCCCCAACCTACCACATACCATACACATAACCACATATTGGGCCTAGGCCAATGCGTCGGGACTTACCCGGCATCGGACTTGCTCCGGCATCGGGCCCCGCCTGGCATCGAGCCCCGCTCGGTATACAGATTTGTTCTCTTAGGCCCCGCCTGTCTCTGGGCCCCACCCGCTATACACATACAATCACATAACATGCTAGTACATAAAACAAACATACCCTACTGTACTCCTATTCTAAGGCCTCGCCTAACTTCGGCCCCTGAGAGAACAAAATAGATCTGATGCGCATGGACAAGGTTTGAAAACTCAAACCTTGAATGAATGCTTAAGGTCAATGTATGCTTGGTAATAAGTGTTCTAGTCAAGCCTGGGTAGACCAGTCAAGTCTAAGTTAATATATATATTCACCAAATAATCAAGTAATAAATGAGGAATGAGAATAAGTGATCAAGGTAAAGCTAATAAATGAAGAACAAGAAGAATGTTTGAAAGAGAGTAAAAATATCTTAGTAAAATGCCAAAAGTGAGTGAATGATTCGTCTCATAATATTGCATTGAAAGATCCTTTAAATAGGAGTAAGTGAAACATGATATACACTAGCAAACATACATAGGACTGGATAAAAGGAACAATTCTTACATTCTGATTGTCCAAGTTGACCAACATGCTAAGTCCTATGAAATGTCTAATCATGCAAAGAGATAAAAATAATTAATACAGAAAGAGACAAAACAGCTTCTCCGGATCACCACACATTTCGGACATGAAGTCCATTCTGGAATGTCTTCACTCCCGAACTTCTAATCAACTTCTCTCCAAGTCCGGACAACTTCCGGACTACTCTTCACTTCGGAATCTGATGCTGACTCTGGAATAATCACTTGGACTTAGGATTGCTAGAGGTTCACTTTCAGGTTCCAACAATCTCCCCCTAAGTGAACTTAGCAATCCATTTAATTATATAGCTTTTTCCTTGATGAAGGAGTAGGCTCGGAACAACCATTCTCTGACTTCAATGTACCAGGTCAGTTGACTTACAAACTTTGCTTTGACCGGTTCCAGAGCTTTAGACTTGGATGCACGAGAGATGAACTTTCGAAGGGCTTTGGTCGGAACTAAGTGTTTGTCAAGGACACAGAAAAAGTCCTTCTTGTTTGTCTTCCTGGTTGTGTAGACAAACCCTATAACCGGGTCATCGATTGGACCCTCTTCAAGCAGTTCAGCTTCCGGAAGAACAAAGGTGATCTTCGCAACGAAGTCTTCAGTTCCGTATAGATGGGTCAGCTCATAGTTGCATCTGCAAAACTCTGCGACGTAGTCCTTGAGGAAGCTTAGAGCAGCATGGAAAGCACCCATGCTGATATCATTGTTTTGCATTCCTTGGAAGTGAGCAGCCAGAGTCAGAATGTCGTTCGGATTCATCGAAGGGAAGTCCGCATCAGTGATGGTCCGGTAAGATGGCTTGTTCCGAAAGACGTGAAATCGAAATAGTGGGCAGTTGAGTTCGAATTTCACTAGGATTTTCCTTGCAAATCCATGGACTTTGGTAATTCTTTTTCTTGTCCATACTTCCTTCAGGGGTTGAGCATTCTTGGAGTAGAATGTTTCAAGCCTTTCTCGTTCCATCCGGAGGATCACTTCTGGATCATCATTGGGGTGAAGAGGAGCAAACTTGATGTAGTATTTGCTGTATGGAGAGAGAGAGAGAGAGAGAGAGAGAGAGAGGAAGACCGAGCTGTTCGGAGTCATTGGTGGGAACATCGTAATACATGAAATGAACAATTTCATGATCACGGAGAATGCCTTCACGGCATCGAGGAGATATCCCACGCATCGGATCAGGATTATCCTTGAGAGCTTGGATCCGGATGTTGTCCTCTAGTGCCTTGTTGATTTCCTCCTGAGACCATCCTTGTTTTTGCTTGAGAGGATGTCCGGAGTGGAAGGCTTGTTGTTCGGCAGTAATTGGCATTTTGCCATTGTCTCTTTTCAATGCAGCCATGATGAATTGCATATTCTCATCCACAACATATTCCGGAGTGGGGTTCGGAAGAGGATCTTCCGGAATGTCATCAAGGATCCGGAGTGGAGAACACTGATCTATTGCAGCAATTTTTGGAGCCGGAATAGGTGGATGCATTGAGGGAGTGGCTCGGAAGGCTTGAGCTATGAGGAGTGATTTGGCTTTGGCTATTTGAATAGCCCTTTGTAGAACGTCATGTAAAGAGGATGTCCAAGAGACTGCGGACCATATCCTCTTTTCTTCCTCTGTCATCACCTTTGGAAATAGCTTCTTCGGAGCCTCGAGACCAAGAACTCCTTTGGTGACATACTTCTCTTCATCACTGTCTTCTTCATCATCAGAGTTAATTCTTAGAGGTCCGGACACAATGCGGACTTCATCATCGGAATTCAAATCTTCATCTCAGAGTCGAAAAACCAAGGCAGGCTTCCATGGTTGGCTAGGACCTTCTCCCCCTCTTGCATCGGTGGTTTTTGGAACCGGTGCAAGTACTAACAAATCCTTTAATTCTTCGAACTTGGAAAAGACTTTCTGAAGGCCCGTGTTGAGTTGATGAGTGAGGGCATCGTATGCTTCGGATGTGGGAGCCTGAGCGACGAGATGATCAAACAGATGGCTGAGAACAGCTAACATCTCATCAAACTTTCGATTCGGAACATCAACGATGTTCCAAGTGGATCGAAGTAGCTTGATGAAGACTTGTTGAATTATGAGGTTCATCTCATATTTCTTCTTGATTTCCTTCTCCAGCCTTTGAATTTGCTTCTCATGACGAACATGGGTCTGCTAAATAAAGATCGTTGGTAGCAGACACCAAGTCATCATGTACCTTCAGCATGGTGGTTATCGTATCCAGGTAGTGCTCAACGGAGGCATCATACTTGGCCACAACTTCCTTGATGGAGTGCTTGAGCCGGAGAGAAATGAGTTGATCCAGCTGAGCTTCTCTTTCCGCAACCGAAGGTCCAGACTGCTGGGATAAGGACTGAAGGATAGCATCGAGCTTGGAATCCAGTCCGGAAACCTTTTGATCCAATTTGGTGTTGAGCTCTGTTACGGAGGATTCAATGGAAGAGACTTTCTTCATGGTGTCCGACACGTTGGTGTGAATCTCAAGGAGAGCAAACGGATCAATATAATCACCGGCAGAGGATCCAGTGTCGGAATCGGAATGCTGAGGCTTTTTCTTGTGAGGCTTGGGATTCGTAGAATTCTTGGGACGAGTGGCAACATCATCATGAAGCTTGTGAGTTGATTCGGAATCACGCTGAGTAGAGGAGGAGGATCCGAAATCAAACGTTGACTTTGAAGAGGAAGGCTTCAAGTGGAGTTGAACGGAAGAGACCATAGGGGCATCTGTAATATTAGCAACATCGGTGGTCAGCAACACTTCTTCCGAAATCTCATCTTCCGAAGCTGAAGGATTAGAAGCTTGAGGAGGAGGTTTTGGAGTTTCTCCGGATGTAAATTCTAGATCAACCAGCTCATAAGTAGGAGAGACGTAGGGCAGGTTGCTTTGTATGGCTCTCTTCTTCATGGCAATGAGAGTTGATTCCACTTGAGACCTGGTGAGCTCCGGATGCCTGGAGTGAGCCCTTTTGACATAGTCTTCCCACAAAGGATCATTAACACTTGGTCGTCCTGTACCCTTTCTGGGTATCAGACCAGTTGGGGCATCCAAAGTCGGAGGGACTACTCCAGCTTTGGAATGCTTAGGGTCCGGAATAGGGGTTCCGGAGTGTGTGCATGTAGAAATGAGTGGGATATTAAAGGTAACTCGTGGGTGTGTTCCAGGGGGTGCAAGGAACTATGGTCAACATCGGCATCACCTTTTTGGGAAGGTAAGGGTGGATTATGTGTAGACTCCCCGTGTGTGTGTGTGCTTGTGATGTTGAAACATTGAGGGGTACCTCAGATGAGTGGCCAGGAGGGGTGTTCGGACGGCCAGAGTCAGCCTGAATGTCATGAGCATCTTCCTTTGGAGAGGAATAGCCGAATTTGGTTCTCTTTTGAGGCTTTGACTTAGAAGGGGAAATTTTCCGCTTGGCGGACTTCTTCGTTTTCCTTGGTCCGGAAGATGTTGGCTTGGCCACTTCCGAAATGGGATCAATGGGGACTTGGGCAGACTGTGTTGGGTCGAACACAGTCGAAGTCTCCAAATGTTTTTTTTTTCAAATTAGGAGAATCGGAAGGAATAACGTCCAACATATGTTGAGGTAACCTCCGGACAGGACCAAAAGAAGATTGGTCCGGAATTCTATAGGACTTAACAGTTTTGAAGGATATGCATACCTCCGGAGGAATCGCAGCACAAGGAAGTGGTTCGGAAAGCTCCTTGAAGAGTTGTTGCAGAGTCAGAGCCCAGAACCTAGGACTCAAATTTAAGAAGTAAGTGCATAGCTCTGATACCAAATTTAAGAAGTAAGTGCGTAGCTCTGATACCAAATTTAAGAAGTAAGTGCGTAGCTCTGATACCAAATTTAAGAAGTAAGTGCGTAGCTATGATACCAAATTGAACGACATGACGGAAATAATAAAAAGATTAGGATAGGATTATACCTGAATGATGCGTCGGAATGGATTGACGATGGATTGTTTAAATTGTATGAATGATTATATGAATATGTTTGGATAGGGCTCTGCTATTCAGAAATAGAACAGCTATTTCAACAGAGGAAGAACTTTGAGATCAACTCAAGTCTTAAACACTCAAACTTAACTTGTTTATTTCATATGGGCAAAGGCCCTATTTATAGGCTCAAGAGAGCCGGTTACATAATTGAATTGCAATCGTTTGATTGCAATACGACATATATATTTACATTATAGCCCCTAGACTATTGAGGGTCACACACTTTATTTCATTTCTAACCGACACTAACTTTATGACACATACAAACAATAGTTATACAACGACAAATACAAATAATTCTACCGACACAATATTTATATTAATATAATCCCTTCCACATTGAAAGGACAAGTGTCTTTACTAATAATGGAATTTTACGTCATTACTTTCGTCATTCCTCCCGCCACCGAAAGGACATATATTTCTGAATGATGTGTGCTTTGGTCATTGCTGACGTTATTTTTCATGAACGGTGTTTCTTCCATATTCGAGTAGGAATGTTTTTAGTTGTTTCTCTATGATGGCTTCCATTCTCTTGTCAATGTGTCTTCTATATGATTGTTGGCGCTTTTGATATACTTGAGGTATGGATGAAATTGATGTAATTGTAATTGCCAACGAATCAATCGTCCTCGACAATAATCTTCTTGTAACTTATATCGCCAAAAGCCAAGTAGATACTTGGAATCTGTGCGTAATTCGAATCTGGTTTGAAGTAGCTCGACTTTCCATTTTTTCAATGTCCTGAGACATGCTAGTGTTTCTCGTTCATGTGTGCTGTAATTTTGCTCCGTTTGGGAAAATGTTCCTGATATATACTTGCATAGTTTTTGCTCATATTTATCTGTTTTTAATACTTCAGATGATACATCCGTATCAGTGTATGCTTTTGGTGATATTTTCATATCACTGTATACTTTATCATTGTTTACTTCGGATGGTATTTTCATACCAGTGTATGCTTTATCATTGTATACTTTTGATGAGTTAGATATGAGCTTTCCCTCACTATCTAATCCCAATAATACATTTCCACGTATAATTGCTTTTAGGCATCCTGCCCAAGTGTCATGTGATGCATCTGTCTCCACAATTAGAAAATCGTCGATTTTTTCATTATATAAAGTGGGAAGAACTTGAATTTTTTGTTTTATACTTTGTACCAAAATAGTATCTGTATTGGTCCAAGACCAAGGAATTTTTTCTGATATTTTCTTTTGTAAAACTTTTCTTTCTTTTGCTAAGTTTTTCAAAAATCCTTGTTCTGCAATATAATTTAAACAACCAAGAAATCGTTGTATTTGTTTTCTCTTTTCAAGTTTATCAGGAAACATATTTAATTTTTTTTGTATATTGTCTGTTAACGATAATTGACCATTTTCTCCAATTTTTAAACCGAGATATTCAACTGTAGATTGAAAAAGTTTTGATTTCTTTTTTGATAAAACTAAACCCTTTTCTTTAATTCTTTGTAAAACCTTGATGACTGCATCAATGTGTGTTTGTTCATTTCTTTTTGTAAAAACAATTATATCATCAATATATGCAAGACAAATATGATCTAAACCATTTAAAGTTTCATCCATGAATCGCTGATATATTGTTGATGTCTGTTTTAAACGGAATGGAAGAACATTCCATTCATAATGCTTCTGAGGAGGACATGAAAAAGCGATTAGTGGTTTCGTATTTTCATGTAAGCGTAATTGCCAATATCCGGATTTTGCATCAAATGTACTAAAATGTGTATTTCCTTTTATTTTTTCTAAAATATATTCTTTTCGTAGTAATTTATATGAGTCTCCTATAGTAGCATCGTTCATTTTTTTATAATTAATCACCATTCTTCGTTTTCCTCGTTTTATTTCATTATTATTTTCTACATAGAATGCAGATGCAGAATGGGGACTTGTGCTAGGTCGAATGATTCCTTTTTCTAGTAGTTCAGTGCATTCTTGTTTAAATTCAGAAACATCTTTTATACTATATGGAATTTTATTTGGAATATTAATTTCATCATTAGGATTTTTTTAATAATATTATTATTTCTTGATTATTTCTATTATTTAAATGATCTAGCGGGTTTTCACTACATACTTCTTCAAGTTGTTTTTCAGCAATTTCTTTAGCGAACGTTAGTAATATACGTAGTTGAAAACCAACTTCTTGTTTGATTATTTTAATAAGATCATAATGTTTGATAATTGCAGTTTTTATAATACTTTTTGTCGGATGATTGAGACTTATGTGATCATTTGTTTGTATAAATGGTTGATATAATTTAAGGAAATTATTTCCTATTACTAAATCTATTCCTGAACCAAATTTTGTGAATTGATTTATCAGCAATTGTAATTTTTAATGGTTTTTCTAATTTTTCCCAATTTTTTAATATCTTTCTTCTTCCAAAACATAAAGTAGCTCATGTATCTATATACGAAACTAGTTCTTTATCTTGTATTTTAGTTGTAATAAAGGTACTGTTTGGGTTAATATTTGTTTTTCTTTTACTCATTAGAGTCAGTTTATAAATTTCTATATCTGTGTTTTTATTTTTTCTTGCAAAGTTTCCATATTAACAAGTTGTGTTTGTTAGAGTGGTTGAAACATTGCCTATTGTTTTTAGATTACGATTTTGTGATTTTTTGTATTTCTTAATTCCTTCTTGTAATCTAGATATCTTTTTTAATTGATTATTATATTCTTCATTTATTGATTGTAATTTTAATAAATAGTTTTCTTCATATGATAAAGCATTTTCTAAATGTTGAATGGTATTAGAGATATTAGAATTTATTTTCCAATGGTTTTTTATTTGTTCTTGTTTCCAATTTATACTATTATTTATTATATGTATTGCTTCAATATTGGATATACAATTAATTATTGATATGTTAGAATCTATTTTTAAATTTAAAAGAAATTTTTTAGATTGTTTCAATGTTTTACGAAAAAATTTTAATTCTTGTTTATTTGTATCTAGACTTGAAAAACTCATGATTATAACTTTATAACAACAATAATTTTGTTTTGTTTTGGATTAAAGTTACGATTAAAATTTATAGCTTTTAAAAATGATAGTGATAGTAGAGTTTATTATGACTATTAATTTTATGATGATTATGATGATAAGTCATAACGATGAATATTCATATTCATAATAATATTTATGATGATGCATGATAAATAAAAATGAGTATGATAAATGATATAATAACATTTATAATGATATTAAAACCTTCTTACGACAATTGTTTCAGTTGTTGGTGAATTGATTTTTAATAACGATGACTTTTGAATATGAGTATTTATGAACAGATATGTAAAACGATGAATATTTATTATCATGTTTATGATGTTGCATATGCATATATTTTTATGAACGAAAGATTGAATATGCAAAATAATAATAAGAACGTTACTTAGCTCTGATACCAAATTTAAGAAGTAAGTGCGTAGCTCTGATACCAAATTTAAGAAGTAAGTGCGTAGCTCTGAGGACTTGAGATCTCATTCTCCTTCCTTTTGATGGCGAATTTGCAGAAGTCTTGCCATAGTACCTCCGGAAGATCAACAACATTATCACGTCCGGAGTAAATGATGTAAACAACATAGAGTCGGTCCTTGGTAAGCGTATCTGTACCTCCATGCTTTCCGGATAGCCCTCTAATGATCAGATGCATCAGCACGGTCCAAAGTCCGGAAACGGATGATTTCTTGAAGTCTTTCGCCTTGTAGTCCTTATTGTACCCAATATGATTCAAGAACAGTTGGAATTCCTCAGCAGTTGGTTCTTGAACAGTGAAGCCCTTGGGGTTTTCTTTAACACCTATCGCTCCTAAGAAGGTGGATTTGTAGATTGGAACAATGCGATCGCCAATGATTTTGGTTTCCAATACACCGTCTTATTCCTTGATTCTGGTGAAAGCCCTGTGGAGATGATGAAGTGGAAGAGGTAGTTCAGGGACTTTAGTGAGAGGGATGGAGATGGGATGGTTGGCGATGAACTCAATCATAACTCTGATGGATTCATCGTAATCCATAGGGTTCAGTGAGAATAAATGTGTTGTGTCCCTGAGAAAGGGTTCAGGCGATGTTGAAGACGATGATCCCTTTGAAGGTTTCTTCTCTGCAATCGACTTCCTTGGAGTGGAGGCAGATGGTGCATTTTTTTGTTGAGAAGATTGGGAAGCATTGTTGTAGAAAGATGAGAGCTTGAAGAACACGATGAACACAGAGAGAATTCGAGGGTTTTGGGAGGTTTGGGCGCGTAAAGAGGTAAAAGGGGTTTTCGATGGGTATATATAGGTAAGGGAAATGTGTAACAATTGGCAAAATATAGACTTTTGTAGGACGATCTATATTAATAATAAATAACGAATAATATATTATCTAAAAATGTTGAGAAAATTTGTTACAAGTTTGATAATAACGTGAGGAAATTTCATGATCTAGAAATTTGTCGAATAACGATGTTATTTTATAATCTGAACTAGAACCGGGTTCTTGAAAAGGACCGACTAATAACCGGGTGTTCAAAACATTATAATTACACGGCTTCTGGTTACGACAAATTTTATTAAAGTGACATGTGATACTATCAATGGACAAATGCACGAATTTGAAATGTATCAAACTTAGTCGTTTATGAACGAAGACGACGGAAAAGAAGTAATATTTTACCAAATGAAAAATAAATAAATACTCTAGATTTTTTAAATTACGTATTTGGGTAGAAGTATTAAAGAGCAAAAGCATGTATAATCTATATATTTATACATATATAAAATAACCTACGTAATATATATATATATATATATATATATATATATATATATATATATATATATATATATATATATGGTAACATAAGAACATTACCACAAACAATAAGTGAAAGGTACAGGGAATATTATGTCAAAGTTATCCAAGGATGAGTATATATATTCAATTATAGCAATTCACCAAATATCCTACTTCTTAGCTTACGTATTCTTCCTAACCCACTTGAGCATGCACATGCATAATACCTACTAAAGATATGGTCTAATATTAAAGAACATTAAATAAATTAACCCAAACAAAATCTAGTTTGATTCCCTCTCAAATCTCGTCACCCACTTCCCTCCCCCTCAAAACTAAATGGAAACAAGGTAACTAATTTCTAACTTGAAGGGAATACTCAGCCACTTGCAAGAGCTAAATCAAATCAATATGATTACTATTATCTTGAGCCACTTGCAGGAGCTAAATCAAATCAATATGATTACTATTATCTTGTGAGATTTGTATTTATCTCATTCTTTCCTCCAGCTATAAATGCATCGGCACCTTCCCCTCTATTTCACTCTCATTTTACTGCAAACAATCACTACTTCTTTCTCTCAATATCATACCAGAAAAACAACTTTCTTACAGTCCCTCCCTTCTCCACGAAACCCATCAAAAATAGAAGAAGAAATGGAGCTGCTGCCTCCTCCCTTTTTAGCTTCCTGTCACAGCATTTAGCACCTGTCTTCAACCCATTTTCATTCCAAAAATACCCCTTAAACATGTCTCCTGTTACTGCTATGTTTGAAGTCAACAAAACTTCCTTCCAACTCTTCAAAACCGTGAACCTTAAAGAGGATGTTGTCCCTTGATGTTTCAGCCACCATTTCACCCATCTACACCTCCCTTTTTGCTAGATATTTTCACCACCAAATACCCCTGGAAATTAGTTGTTATGATACTCTAAATTAGGGACTCAAAACAGTGGCTAAAGTACCCTTTTCTTACCCTTTTGCTGTGAAATTTTCGTGACAGCAACATAGCCAAAACAATGGCTGTTTTTGAGCATCAAACCAACACCCAAAAGTTCTTCACCTTCTCGAGATTTAAATTATACCATATGTATCTACTTTCAAACACTTAAAACCCCTGAGAAAGTTACCCTTTACCTCTCAAAAAGCGTGTGTTATTCCACCACCTTTTGGCAATATACTTAGATCCAAGTTAAAGCTAGGTATATTCTTGATTTCTACTCTTTCTTTTTATCATCAAGTCTACTGATTTTAAATGATTTAAGACTTGCTAAAATTCTAACATACATGTAAATATATGTCTTTATGTGTTAAGACATCCAAAAGAATACTCAAATCGCAAACGTGACTGGAACCGGAAACCGCACGAACCATTCTCAACCCGAATAACTCTACGCGACAAAAGTGAGTTTTCTACGGCCCCTCTTTTATGTTTTACAAGTTTTGGGGGATAATACACACTAAACAAATTATAGTTGAAAGATTTAAAGGCTTTTCTAACTAAAAATGCAAGTTATGTCACTAAACATATCTAAGTTCAAATTTCAGCTTTTCACAGTAAAGTTATGGTCTGTTCACGGACTGTTTTTCCCTCCTTAAACTCAATGGATTTCAAAAATGTACAATATGGAAATAGTTCAGGTTTATACCTTTCCAAGGACTACTTGCACGCATTCATACGATTTTTCTACAATTTATAATGATTTTTACAAAACTGTCTATCATTTCAGAACATTTTCGGACCTGTCTGTAAAAATGAACATTTTCACTCTGGTTAGGAACCACTTAAGTTCAGGGTAAAAATTTTGGACAAATTAGACTCATTTTCTAAGCTCTGAGAGTTTACGGATTCAGATTTTGACTTACGATGATTTTTATATGATTTTCTAAAAACGTGGACAGATTTGCCCTTTTAATTTATCTTGCTGTTTGGTTTTCAAATATATATACAAAGTGTTGTGGTAAATAAGAAGTACACCAATTATGATATTGTTTAGTTCACACATACTTTAATAGTTACAAAAGTGTAAATTATAACAAGTATTTCTAATATGATCATGTTGAAAACCTCATAAGATATGATGATTTGGACTATATCGATTTTGGTCACTCACAGCCGGGGTGTTGTATAAACTTTGTTATTCACTTACAGTCGGAGTACTGTCTAAACATATATATGGTCAAAAATTCCGAAATAATGATTTTCAAGAATTCCGGGATGAATTTGAAAAAGTTTCCGGAACATGATTTGGAAAGCATTCCGGAGTGAGATTTGAGAAAACTTCCGGAGTGAATTTTGAAATTCCGAAGTATAGAATGCAATACCTTTCCGGAGTGGAATTCCGGGATGCCATTATGAAGTATATTCCGAGATGAAAATTTTGAGCACTATGACTATGTGGACTTTGAACAACAAGTAATCAAGATGAACTGTACAGCTTAAAACTCAAGTGATTGTTAGAAATAAAGACAAGTAAAATGATCCTATGTATTCCGAGAGAAAGTAGTTTAAAAAAAGGTTTTTAGGATCGGAACTAATTTTCTTTTGAATGATTCTATCAAAGAGAACAAGTCTCTTGAAAGAACTGAGGATCTGGCATCATCATACCCATCTTGTTCAGAAAACCATTGAATTTGGTTTCGTCTAATGCCTTAGTAAAGACATCAGCAATTTCATCGTCAGATGGAACAAAAATGAGTTCAATGCTACCATTCAGAACATGATCTTTCATGAAATGGTACCTTATATCAATATGCTTAGTCATGGAGTGTTGAATTGGATTGTGAGAAATCGCAATGGCACTATGAGAATCACAATAGATAGGAATACGTTGAAAGCGGTAACCATAATCCAAGAGTTGAGATTTCATCCAAAGAACCTGAGATGTACAGCTGGCAGTAGCAATGTATTCGGTTTCGGCTGTAGAGAGTGCAATGCAGTTCTGTTTCTTGGATGACCAACTGACCAAACGACCACCTAAGAACTGACAGCCACCTGAAGTGCTTTTTCTATCAAGTTGAAGACCACCATAGTTTGAATCTGAATAGGCTTGAAGTAGGAAGCTCTCGTTTGCTGGGTACCAGATTCCGAGACTCTTTGTACCTTTGAGGTATCGGAAAATTTGTTTCACAGCCAAGAGATGAGATAGAGCAAAGATCTAATCATTCCTCGGTACTTCTTTTCATCCACTAAAACACCTGAAGGTTCGGCAAAGATCTTGTGTCCGAAGCCCATTGGTACCTTGGCTGAGGCACAGGTGTCCATTGAGTATTCTTGAGGAGTTCTGAAATGTACTTCTCTTGGTGAATGAAGATTCCTCTGTTAGTTTGTTTGACTTGGAGGCCAAGAAAGAAGCTTAACTCCCAATTCATGCTCATTTGGAATCGATTGATCATTAATTTCACAACGTCAGCAACCATAGATGAATCCAAAGATCCAAAAATGATGTCATCCACATAAATTTGAACTAGCATGAAATGCTTTCCATTTTAACTTCGAAACAGGGTAGGGTCTAGAATTCCTCTTTGGAAACCGGAGCGCTTGAGAAAATCAGTGAGAGTCTCGTACCATGCCCGAGGAGCCTGCTTGAGTCCGTAGACTGCCTTCCGGAGTTTGTAACAGTAGTTTGGAAAGGAGAGATTAACAAAACCGGGGGGTGTTGAAGGTATACTTCAGTGTCGAGTTCACCATTTAGAAAAGCACTCTTAAATTCCATTTGGTAACTTTGAAGCCTTTATGAAAAGCATAAGCAAGAAAGATTCTGATAGCTTCAAGACGTGCAACAGGAGCAAAGGTCTCATCGTAGTCGAGCCCTTCAATCTGTTTAAATCCTTTTGCCACCAATCTTGCTTTATTTCGATTAATAACTCTTGCGTCATCTAGTTTGTTGCGAAATACCCATCTTGTGCCGACAGTGGGATGATTCTGAGGAGGAGGCACGAGAGTCCATACTTCATTTCGGTCAAATTCTACCAAATCTTCTTGCATGGTTGTAATCCAGTCAGCATGCTCTAATGCTTCCTTGATGGATTTGGGTTCAACCATGGATATAAATGCTAAGAAATGGCATTCATTTTGGATACTTGTGTTGGATAAGGAGTCTAAGTCCGTAACTATATTTGGTATGACTTGACCCGACCCGACATGGTCCATTTGGGTTGCACTTCACCTAACAATTTGTATGGATATATTTTTGAGAATAAGATGTTTATGATCCATTAATATATTACTTGTTATAATATATTAATATTATTTAATTAGTGTTGATCAAGAATTGATTTATGGACTTAATTCAATGATCAAATGGAACTAGTTAAATATGGACTCTTGCATATATATGGAATGGGCTAAGATTTATTTAGGATGGGCTAAGAGTATATGGAAGTCCATGGATAGTCCATGGAGCTTTTAACCCATGGATCCTAGGTAAATGAAGAGTCATGGATATTAGGGTGTAACCCTAATCCACCATAGTATATAAAGAGGTCCTTGGTTCTAGAATTGGCACTAGTGTGTGTGAGAAACAAGGGTGGGCCGATTTTAGCAAGCATCATATTCTCTCAAGTATTTCCAAGTTGTTTTGGGTGATTTGTGACACCACTTGAGGCATCCACACTATTAGTGCTAGGCTCTAAAACTCCAAGCATTCAACCAGAAAAGAAAGGTTTGTTATTCTACTCAAAGTTTTGTATTACAAGTACCCCATAACATGCTAGTTAGGTTGTAAACCTTGGAAATAAAATTTGCATGTATTTTAGAGAAAACATAGATCCAAGGTTTCTAGGGTTGCATGTACACCATAGGAGTGTTAGTATGCTCAAAACCCAACAGTGGTATCAGAGCCTAGGCTTGTTTTCTTGATACTTGATGCAAACTTGTTGAAAAAGCTCAAAAATCTGCACTCTGCAGCATGAACTCGCCGAGTCCATGGGGGGACTCGACGAGTCCATGTGTAAATTCATCCTACTCGTTGAGTAGGTTCTTGCACTCGACGACGTAGGAGCCCCAGAATGTAGTTTTTCGAGTTTTGCTGCTAGAAATGGACTAGAAACATTACCCTAAACTATTTTGGTGTTTTAAAACTTATTTTAGATGGTGTTATGTTTATGCTAATCCATTTACAATGGATAATATCAAAATTCCATGTTTTATATGTGTAAGTATGATTCTTGAAATTTTGATATGAATGTTCATGTTCTTATGAGTTTTAGAAGATCATAGGAATTATGTGTAATTTGCTTGTAGTATAATTCTTGATCTTAATGGCTAATGATGGAGTCCATAACTTGTCCTCAAGTTATGGATAACCAAAAGTCACTTCTTTAAAAGTGTCATTAAAGAATAAGAGGTTACATAAAATGAAGAGTCTTCATTTTAATGGACCATTAAAACTCATAAGTTATGAAATGAAAAGTCTTGAATAGTTTCAAAACTTGCCCTCAAGTTTGGAATTTGAAAAGTCTCACACATTAAATAATTTAATTCCAAATTGAACCTTAGAATTTTAAAAGTTTATAATTCAACCCTTATACTTCTATAATATTAAAAGTTCAATTATTATATATATGTATAAGAATAAGTCAGTCTTACCATTAGTAGGCCTCATTCACGAAGCCGGTTTATAAGGGGGTATAAGGTTCTTGCCTATAAAATGGCAGCTTAATGGGTATCCACTCTCACCCACCGCTTCCTTGACTGGTGGAGGGTCGTTAGCCGAACGGGTAGGATAGGACCTTAATCCTCATTAAAAGTATAATGAAATTATAAAGTAACTAAACCTTTATTAATTCCCAATCTTAGTTACTTTAGGAAAATGTGAAATAGGTGCTAACCCATGAAATTACACTTTGTACCTTACCAAGTCGTTAGTGGAGCGTGTGTGGTTAACCGGCACACTAACTAGGACTAGTAAAAGTGGCAAAGGGTGACTTAAGTTTTATCATAGATCGGTGGAGCGCGTGTGGTTAACCGGTACATCGATTAGGTGATAAAATTAAGGGTACCAAGTCAATTTGCATGGTTATTCACACCTTGTTTGTGATCCTCGGTATCCCAGTCACAAACTTGAAAGGACACAATCGAGATTCAAACATGCCATTGAAAGTTCAATGTATCTCAAAAGATCTAGGAGTTTCAAATCCAACTAAAACTTAATAATTTATTTTGTTTTCGTGGTCGAAATTGGTAAATCGTCATTTACCTACCTTCAAATATTTTATAGCTTGGATTACGGCATCCCTCTTCCAAGTTATGAAATAGTTTGTAGGATCCTAGCCTTAATATTTCATTTGGGTGACTAATTAAGGACTCTTCATCTAATAAAACTTGTCCTTCTTTCTTTCAGATGTCTTCCAACACTACTACTGGCTCAAACCCTACAGGCTCCTTTTCCCTAATGAACTTGTGTGGGAAAGTCACTTTTGATGGTTCCAATTTTAATGAATGGATTAGGAACATCATAATGATTACTCGCTATGAGGGCAAAGAGTATGTCCTCGATAAGGAGCTAAAGGCTATCGATTAGTCAACTGCTACTCCTGAGGAGATTGATGAGTACACTACCCATGACAAAGATTTCTACCCTTTTGAGATGCACCAGGATCTGATGGATAGGTACCATCAGAGTACTCGTTAGGAGAGGTATGAAATCATTTCCTCCATGATAACAGCTAGGATGAAAGAGGGAGAACCCCCCATCGGTCACTTGTAGAATATGCAAAGGTTCGTTGACCGGTTATTGAAGCTTAATGTGGACTTTCCTGAGGACATGGCGATTGACATCATTCTCAATTCCTTACCTCCAAGTTATGATTAGTTTCGTATGACTTATCATATGAACAAGGAGGAAGTCACACTAAGTAAGCTTCAAGGACTTTTAAGGACCGCTAAAAGTGGCCTTAAAGGTAAATCCGATGTTACTCCTACTCCTACTACTGCTCCAGTTCTGGCAATTGGGCAGGGAAAGGGGAAGAAGAGGAAGACCCCTTCGAAGGGTACCAAGGAAAAGTCTCTTGATGGATCCTCTTCAAGTGGAACCAAGAAAGGTTCCATTCCTCCTTCTTCAAGCGCAAAGGAAGCACAGTGCTTCTACTACCATGAAAAGGGGCACTGGAAGTGAAGCTGCCCTAAGTACCTGCAGGATGTAAAGGATGGGAAAGTCAAACCCACCCATGCAGGTATTTACACTATATTGTCTAAAAACTCATTACATACTAACTCTTGGGTGCTCGATACAGGTTGTGGTACTCACATTTGTACTTATTTGCAGGGCCTAAGAAGTAGTGAAGAAGTGGAGCACGGGAAGATAAACTTAATCATGGGCAATAGGAAAGCATCACATGTGACCAAGATTGGAGTTTATTCTTTATTGCTTAATAATTAGTTAACTTTAGATTTGAATAATTGTTGTTACTCGTCAGAAATGGCGAGAAATATTATTTCCTTTCATAGTTTGTACAAGCAAGGATTCACCTTTTCATTTGATAATAAAATTGGTGCTATTGATGCTTTTTATAATGATGTGTTTTATTTTAAAGCATTACCTTGTGATGGTGTATATGAAACTGTGTCGATTGTAGACAATTTAGGAAATAATGTATTTCACATTGATTCTTCTATTACCTTGGATAAAGCATCCTTGTGGCATTGTCGTCTTGGACATGTCAACAAGAAGTGCATAGGCCACCTCCAAAAGGCTGGAATTTTGGAATCATTTGACCTAAAATCAGATGATAGTTGCGAGTCTTGTTTACTTGTAAAAATGACAAAGTCACCCTTCACTGGTTCTTGTGAGAGGGGTGAAGGTTTGTTGGACCTCATACACACAGATGTGTGTGGACTCTTCAAAACCGCCACAAGGGATGCTAATCGCTATTATGTGACTTTTACTGATGATTATAGTAGATATGGATACATCTACTTAATCAAGCATAAGTCAGAGACCTTTGAGAAATTCAAAGAGTTTAAGCAGGAAGTGGAGAATCAACTGGGCAGGAACATCAAGATGCTCTGATCCGATCGGGGAGGAGAGTATCTTAGTATTGAGTTCCTTGACTATCTTAAGGAATGTGGGATTGTCTCACAATTGACACCTCCTAGGACACCACAGCTGAATGGTGTGGCCGAGAGGCGCAATCGAACCTTGTTGGATATGGTTTGTTCCATGATGAGTCGAGCTACGTTACCAATCTCATTCTGGGGGTATGCCTTAGAAACTGCCGCCCATATCCTTAATCTAGTCCCTACAAAGAAGGTTGCCAAAACACCTCATGAGATGTGGACCGGAAAGGTTCCCAATCTGGACCACATCAAGATTTGGGGTTGCGAGGCTTTCGTGAGGCGCGAGTCTCACGACAAGCTCGAACCTCGAAGTGAGAGGTGTATTTTCATCGGCTACCCACAGAAATCCTTTGGTTACGTCTTCTACAGACCAAGTGAGAATGTGGTCTTTGTGGCAAGGAGAGGAGTCTTTCGTGAGAGAGAATTTATAAGCCAAGGAGACAGTGGGAGGCAAACTGACCTTGAAGAGCTTCAAGAGTCAAGCGGTGAAGGAACCTCAAACCCTAGCGACCAACCTGAGGAGGAAACTCCTGTTGATCCGATAGATGAGCCCATAACTCTGAGGCGTTCCATGAGAGTTAGGAATGCACCTGAGCATTACTATGGTTTCCATATTACTGCGGAAGGTGATACGCTTATCATTGATAGTACACTGGTAAGTCTAGATGAACCTAACAGCTACACGGAAGCCATGGCAGGCCCTGAGGCTGCTAAATGGAAAGAGGCTATGGACAGCGAGATACAATCCATGTATGACAATCAAGTTTGGAACTTGGTTGACAATGTACCAGGTCGTAAGACAGTTGGGTGCAAATGGATCTTCAAGAAGAAGACCGACATGGATGGTAATGTGCACACTTATAAGGCGCGACTGGTTGCAAAGGGCTTTTCTCAAACTCCAGGAGTTGATTATGATGAGACCTTTTCACCAGTGGCAAATATTAAGTCTATTAGGGTTATGCTAGCCATTGCTGAATTTCATGATTATGAAATATGGCAAATGGATGTCAAAATTGCTTTCCTTAATGGAAAGTTGGCTGAGGATGTTTACATTGCTCAGCTAGAGGGTTTTTTCGATGCAACGTACCCTAATAGAGTGTGCAAGCTTGAGAAATCCATTTATGGATTAAAACAAGCACCTCGCAGATGGAATCTTTGCTTCGATGAGAAAGTCAAAGAGTTTGGCTTTTCAAGGAGTGAGGATGAGTCCTGTATATATGTTAGGGCTAGTGGGAGTATAGTTAGCTTTTTGGTGTTGTATGTGGATGACATATTACTCATAGGAAATGATATCCCAACTTTGCAGAAGATTAAGTCCTGGCTTGGGAAGTGTTTCGCTATGAAGGACCTTGGAGAAGCTGCCTATATCCTAGGGATAAGGACACTGAGAGACAGGAGTAAAAGACTAATTGGACTTAGTCAGAGTACCTACTTGGATAAAG
This sequence comes from Lactuca virosa, assembly GCF_052849685.1. Classification (NCBI taxonomy): domain Eukaryota; kingdom Viridiplantae; phylum Streptophyta; class Magnoliopsida; order Asterales; family Asteraceae; genus Lactuca; species Lactuca virosa. The sequence continues at coordinate 170,102,569 of NC_136427.1, read as the reverse complement.
TGTTGAAGAGGTTCAACATGGAGAATTCCAAGAAAGGAGAGTTACCAATCCAGCACAATGCCAGACTGAGTAAAACTCAGAGTCCGAGTACAGAAGCTGAGATAGCTGAGATGAGTCGATTACCATATGCTTCCGTTGTTGGCTCGATCATGTATGATATGACATGTACTCGTCCTGATGTGGCCTTTGCTTTGAGCATGGTCAGCAGATATCAGGGAAACCCTGGCAAGGCTCACTGAACTGCGGTAAAGAACATTTTCAAGTACCTACGGAGGACTAAGGACTGGATTCTTACCCTCGGTGGGAGTGATGACTTGAGAGTAGCAGGGTATAGTGATGCTAGCTTTCAGACTACCTGATAGGGATAATTTCCGCTCTCAGTCAGGCTGGGTCTTTACCATAAATGGAGGAGCAATTACTTGCAAAAGTTCCAAGCAGGAGACAGTAGCTGATTCTACTTGTGAATCAGAGTACATAGCAGCGAGTGAAGCGGCAAAGGAGGCGATATGGCTAAAGAACTTCATTGGAGACCTTGGAGTTGTACCAGCTATACAGGAGCCTATGGAGATTTTCTGTGACAGCAATAGTGCGGTTGCCTTAGCCAAGGAACCAAGAGATCATGGTAGATCCAGACACATTGACAGTAAATATCACTTCATAAGACATAAAATAGAAGAAGGACTCCTCATGGCAAAGAGGGTATCATCGGAAGAGAATCCTGTAAATCCCCTCACGAAGGGACTGACTAGGGTTAGGCATTTGTAGCATGCGATAAGCATCAGGCTGAGAGACGATATTAGTTTTAATAATTAGATAGTTTTCTAAAACTTGTAAAATGTAATTAACATTTGATGATTAAATAAAAGTTGTTATTTATTTATGAGTAAAGTGTTAATATCCTATGTTGATCATTTACTATTGTTTCAGTTTTGCATGTTTTGACTTCCAGAATAATTATTTTATTCAAACTCTCAACAGTCGGTCATACGTTGGAAGTAAGTATTGAATCAAGACTGTCATGAATCTGGCTTGTAAGATTTGTCTAAGGTGCATTAGACATAGCAATGGTTGCTACAACATTCATGAGTGCTCATAAGTTCTGAGTATTGGATTAAACCCTTGCTCACTTGTATCACTTCATGGAATTTATCTCGAGTGATCGTGAGACGATAATATCATATATATCTTCAAACCTAAAGATATGAGTTGTTGACTATGAGTTGGTTATACATTGATTGTATGAAAACGCATTAGTAACTCAATGTCATAAAACGTGCTTTTGTGCATAATTCAACTGGTAGTTAGTACAAGCATATGAGTCGAAGTTTATCTGTTCCTTCTAGGATTAGAAGCGATATCTGGGCCCCTCGATGATTTGGTTTTGACCTATGTACCGGGCCCCGTGAGAACCTAATTGATGTGTTCAATTTAGTTATATGTCAAACAAATCAGAGATCGAGAAACAACTATTGGACAATAAGTACGACATTGTTCCATGTATTTGTCCGGCTGATATCTTGATAACAGAGGATTATATGATCACTTATCTAAAATGGCGCTTCATAGTTCAACGGGGTTTTAAAAGAGCTATGATTGCTGGTTGGTTCCTGAAGTTATACTTGTAGCTATAGTTATCAGACTTATCCAAGTGGGAGACTGTTGGATAAGGTGTCTAAGTCCCTAACTATATTTGGTATGACTTGACCCGACCCGGCATGGTCCATTTGGGTTGCACTTCACCTAACAATTTGTATGGATATATTTTTGAGAATAAGATGTTTATGATCCATTAATATATTATTTGTTATAATATATTAATATTATTTAAATAGTGTTGATCAAGAATTGATTTATGGAATTAATTCAATGATCAAATGGAACTAGTTAAATATGGGCTCTTGCATATATATGGAATGGGCTAAGATTTACTTAGGATAGGCTAAGAGTATATGGAAGTCCATGGATAGTACATGGAGATTTTAACCCATGGATCCTAGGTAAATGAAGAGTCATGGGTATTAGGGTGTAACCCTAATCCACCATAGTATATAAAGAGGTCTTTGGTTCTAGAATTGGCACTAGTGTGTGTGAGAAACAAGGGTGGGCCGATTTTAGTAGGCATCATATTCTCTCAAGTATTTCTAAGTTGTTTTGGGTGATTTGTGACACCACTTGAGGCATCGACCCTATTGGTGATAGGCTCTAAAACTCCAAGCATTCAACCACAAAAGAAAGGTTTGTTATTCTACTCAAAGTTTTGTATTACAAGTACCCCATAACATGCTAGTTAGGTTGTAAACCTTGGAAATAAAATTTGCATGTATTTTAGAGAAAACATAGATCCAAGGTTTCTAGGGTTGCATGTACACCATAGGAGTGTTAGTATGCTCAAAACCCAACAACTTGTAGTAGAACAAGTCTGTACACCAGCAATAGGGTTTCCAATTACTTGGTTCGGAGGATGATCCTTTGTCCAGACGTGTAACCTTGGGAGTTCTTGTACATCAGTCGATCTGATATCAATAGTGGGATTGAGTTGCTCGCCCTGAATGGTTTGAATATGAGGATGATGCTCCCCCTGAACTTCTGAACCAGAGAGTTTGACATTATCATCAGAAGGGAACTAAAAAAAATTTCATTTTCATCAATGTTGATAGGATTGGAATCATCGAAATCAGCAGCTGCATCTTGGAAGCCATCCACATTTGATTCAAGAGAGGTATGAGCATTCTCCCTCTCAACCTGAGAAGGTTTAAACGGTTCGGAATCAAATGGAGGGAGGCTTGGGATTGGACCGGAGACATTTTGCGAGACAGGGGCTTCCGAAGGAGAGATAGGATTGGGTATTGGCCTTGTTCGAGATTCCGAATCAAGGGATGTTTCAGAACGTCCAAAGAGAGTTTCAAAGTCAACTTCAAGAGTTTTTTGCGGGTTCGAACATCTTGGCGGTGGAGCATCGGACTCCATAATGTGAGTTGTAATATGGGTTGGGCCAGAATTTCGAACGAAGTTGTCATCGAAAGTAACATCAAAGCTTTCTTCCAGAACACGAGTTCTCCGGTTAAGAACTCTGTAAGCTTTTGATTTTGAGGAGTAGTCGAGGAAGATGGCTTCATCAACTTTAGGTTAGAACTTGGTAAGCTGATCACGGTTGTTCTTGATGAAGCATCTGCATCCGAAAACATGCAGAAACGAGATTGTTGGCTTCCGACCATTCATTGCTTCGTACGGTGTCATGTTGAGGCGTCGATTGATGATACTCCGATTTTGAGTGAAACAGGCTGTTGATACGGCTTCGGCCTAAAGGTAGAGTGGTAGATTTCTCAAATTCAGCATGGATCGAGCAGCTTCAACGAGAGTTCTATTGCGTCTTTTGACTACACCGTTTTGTTGTGGAGTATAAGGAGCTGAGAAGTTGTGGTCAATTCCTTTTTCTATGAAGAATTTCTCAATGGTGGAATTAGTGAATTCCGATCCATTGTCACTTCAGATTCTCCTAACTGGGAGTTTAATAAGAACTTCTATTCCTTTGTTAAAATTGATGAGCTCTAAGGCCGTTTCGGATTTCAGCCTTAGGAAGAAGACCCAAGTGAACCTTGTAAAGTCATCAACAATCACAAGAATGTATTTCTTATGATGAAGACTTTCTACAGTGGATGGTCCACAAAGATCAATGTGTAAAAGTTCCAATGGTTCCGAAATGGATTTTTCAACGATAACAGGATGACCCTTTTCGATTGCTTACCACACTCACAAGCAGCACACAAATGATCATTTTCGAATTTGAGAAGAGGTAAACCTCTCACCATTTCGCCGGATACGAGATCATTCATATATCGAAAGTTCAGATGAGCGAGCCTTCGGTGCCATAACCAACTGATGTCAGGAACAGCTTTGGTGTGAAGGCAGAGTTGCGGTTTGCCAATAATCATGTTGATATCGAGCGGGTACATGTTCTTGTGGAGAAGCGACTTGATTAAACACTCTTTCCGGTCTTCAGTCATTACATAGCTGTACTTTTTGCAAAATTCCACACGTCGATCTGAATCAGTGAGCTGAGCTACACTTATCAAATTATGTTTCAAATCAGCTACATGCGCCACATTTGAGATTGAGAAGTTTCCATTGGTGAGAATTCCGTAACCACGAATTTGGGAGCTAGAGTTGTTGCCATTTGTCACATAACCAGCGTTTGGAGAAAGCTTTAGATCTCACAGAAAGTCTTTCTGCCCCATCATGTGCATGGAGCAAGCACTATCAGTATACCATATTGTTTCTTGCTCCGAAGCACAAAGTGCCTGCAAAATTAGTGAGTAATGGAGTTTTTAGGCTCCAGATTAGACTTTGGGACATAGGCACGGGCTTGGTACTTTGATTGTGACTTAGGAACAACTTTGTGTTTCCTAGTGGTACATTTTGAGTTCTTTGGAAACAGACAGAAGGCTAATGTCTTTTCATTTATCCAGTAGTCATATTCAATGACTTGAGGGTTGCGAACAGTCTTCTTCGGACCTTTGACTTCCGAAGCGTTGGAAACAGTAGTAACCTCCAGAATTGTTGTTTCATCAATGAGGGATTTGACTTTCCACACAAGATTTTTCTTTGAAGATTCTGAAAAATTTGTTTTCTTTGCATTTGTGGATTTGCTTGATGACACATTGGTTTTTGAAAGATTTGGTTTAAAAATTATGCCATCAGATTTAGCAATAAAAACAGATGAAACAGTCTGAGGAGAAGTGTTTTGGACAGTCATGGCATTCACATGAGATTTAGGCTGAGTAGAGCTGACTAATTTGTTGGGTTTTACATGACCAAGAGATTCAGAAGGTCTTTTGAGGATCCTAGTGGGAGTAAAGGAGTTTTGACTATGGGTTGATGCATGAGAATTCCTAGATACACTCTTTGTGGAGTTTTCAAGTAACCTGTAATTTTGTCTAGTCTTAACTTCTTTTTTGTGTGCATTTCGAGCTTCTACTTTGGGATCTACAATATCCTTCCTATTCAGCATTGGTTTTCTCTTAGGGTGAGATGAGGATTTTGAAGTTTGTCCTACGGATGGATTACTAAACTTAGGATAAATGGGAACCAATTTCGTTTTTGAGTTGACTAAGGAGTTCGATTCGTAAGAATCAGAGGAGACACATCTTGAATTTTCAACATTATCATCTAAGGATGCCCATGCAAACTCAGAGGTAACAGTTTCAGTTATCACCGGAATGATTTCTTCAATAACATAGTTGTTCGGATGATTATGCCTAGGAACATAATCTGTGCAATTTGAAACACTGTGATGAAATTCTGTGGTCCCATTCAGGTCCAGTTTTATCAGAGGCGGAAAAGGCGTGGAATCGGGACATTTGATAACAATTGGTTGGAACTCAGGAATTAAGGATTCAAAATGGTATGTGGTCTCATGAAGTGGTGACAAGGGAGAAACAGGGGTGTCCGAATGTTTGGTGTTCGGAACCTCTCCCATAAATGTCAAATTTTGCAATTCCTTCAAGGGACGAACAATTGGTTTCGGAAACTCGCTTCCGAGACCGGGTGCTTTAGACCATGGATGACGAAAATTATGAGTCATCCGATCGTTCGCTTCAAGCATGTCTATAGAGTTATGCAAAGCATCTATCTTAGCATCGAGACGTTTGTTATCAGAAATCAAAACATTTCATTCAGAATAGGTGATTTCACATTTGTCTTTTAAAATGATACATTCATTGTTTGACATTACAAGTTCACGCTCTAAAGATTCGATTTTCAATTTTTTATCCTCGAAACGTAACCTAAGACGATTTAATTCACACTCCTTCTTCTCACCCGCTTCTATGGCAGACTCATAGGCTTTATAGATGGTGATCATATCTGTTTGAATCTGGCTTAGATAAGGTTCACAGAGAGACAAATAAAAATTATTATCAGAGATCATAGATTTTACCTGCTGAACGATGCTTCCACCAGGTGGATCGTTGGTGGCCATGTAGCAATAGTGAGGTTCAGCAACATCATCTTCATCTTCTTATCCAGATGACCAATACCCTTCATCACATTCAACAGTTTGTCTTGCCATCAAGCACATATTTCTTCCAGTATAGATCGGCCTCCCTTTGAGATGACCAATACCCTTCATCACTCCAGTATAGACCGACCTCCCTTTGAGATGCTCTACGGGAGGAAGTGTAGGACCCCAATCTGTTGGGGTGAGGTCGGTCAGAGGGTCATGGGGAGTACGGAGGTAGTACTCAAGACCACGGAGCAAATTCAGCAAGTCCGGAGCAGGCTTCAGACTGCTCAGATCCGGCAGAAGAGCTACGCCGACAAGCGGCGTTCGGACTTGGAGTTTTAGGTGGGCGATATGGTCCTCCTGAAAGTCTCGCCCTGGAAGAGTGTTATCAGGTTTCGGAAACGGGGCAAGCTGGGCCCCAGGTTCATTGGTTCGTTTAGGGTTTTGGCCCGGGTAGGTCGGGTTGCTTATCGATTAGATCTTCCAGCAGAGCTCAGCCAGATCCACAGCACATTCCATGTTTCTCAGTTACGGAAGTGCTTAGTGGATGATTCAGCGGTGGTACCCTTTGAGGATATTCAGGTTGATGATAGCCTGAACTACATTCGAGAAACCAGTAGCGATTTTAGATCGTAAGACAAAGGAGCTGAGGAACAAGAGGGTAGAGTTAGTGAAGGTGTAGTGGCAGCACCGAAAGGGTTCATAGTGGACGTGGGAGCCCGAGGAGGAGATGAGGGATCACTACCCGGAGTTGTTTTCAGATTCAGCAGACTTCGAGGACGAAGTCTAAGACAAGTGGGGTAGAATTGTAACACCCGTTCCTCGAGGACTTGGAAGAAGAAAGGAAAGGTTGGAGAAGAAGTCCTTGAGTACCTTGAACTCAAGGATTTGGAACAAGCTCATCATTTGGCAGCTAGAAGAGTCGGGGAGTAGTTGGAGCAGTCGATGGTGTCACCTTTGTACGAGTTATTCAGCAGTCAATTGAGAGGTGAGTTTCCTTCCAGTAGGAACGGGTCTACGGCCACAATGCCGGCCCGTTTAGATGATAGTAGTTCCGGACTTCGGTCCTATGTCGGGGTGGTCCCGAGAAGTAGTTATGTATGCTTGATGTCTTCGTGATTCATGCATGTTTATGATATGTGTTATATGTTCCGGACTCCGTGTCACACCCCCAAACCAGAATGACGGAAACATTCGGGGGCGGAGGACTTTAGGTAAGTATCACAACACATGAAATATAGTAATCAAAGTACAAACAACCATTGTATTAATAAGTATAAGTTTTACATAAGTGTTAAAACATTACATATTCAAACACTAAAGTAGGTACAGCAGAAGACAAGAGTCGCGGTACGGTACTAGGTAGTCTTCTTAAAAGCTTTGGGAGTGTACCTGTCTACTGGATTCCTGAGAATACAAGTTATTTGGAAAGAGTAGATCAGCATTTAAGCTGGTGAGTTCATAAGTATTTTAGTTCTGTTAAGTATACCCTAAGTTCTTTGAATAAGTTCACTGGTTTCTCCAGGAAATCCTATATTTCCTGAGGTGATTAACTGATAACCTCAATAGTTTCCCTCTGTAATTACTTAGTTATACTGATTATATATAACCCAATATCGAATGGGCAGTCAAATGGGTGTATCTGCCCTAAGCCCACAACCAAACAAGGAACAGGAAGTAAGGCGGAAGTCACACATTTCACTGTCAATCGGACATTACTTATGTATAACTCTGATGTAATAACTAAGGAACTATAGAATTAACCACTAAATGTCTTTTATGTTATACTAGTTTACAAAGATTGAATGACTAAGTTTCATTTGATAAGTGGTTTAATCCCATAAACCGTTTCCTTTGTATGAGTGGTTTAATCCCATAAACCGTTTCATTTGTAAAAGTGGTTTAATCCCATAACCGCTTCATTTGTAAAAGTGTTCTTAGTTATATTTGTTCTATAGTAAAAACCTTAGTATTAATCCTGGAGAGTATTGTATTATCCATAATACTGCCTTGTGGTTTTAAATGTTCAAAACCAAGAGTACAATACTTGATTTCATGATACGTAGCTTTTACTGTAAGTAAAAACTACTGAAGGTATATCTGGTCGGGATGTAATTAACTTTTCTTACTGTTATAAGAGAAGTATATTACTTTGTAATTCACTCGTTGTTTTATCCATGTGAGTCCTATTAACCATACTAATATGACTGATATGCCTGCGGCGACGTTCTTCAGGCGTCGGAACTGGAATGATATTTGACACCCTAGGCCTGCCGGCCAAACTGTAGCGAACAGTAGAGGTGCGGGATTGTCAGTCCCATATAGATCAATACACAAATTCACGCTCTCCCTACAAGAGATTCTGGCTAATAGTTCAGGACTTAAAAGGTCGTACTTAGATAAGTACACCGTGAAGGGTCTCACAAATTTATTGTTTCAACGAGATTTACGATGTATTATTATTACCCTGTGAATACTAACTCTGGTACTTTGTATCGTACCCTTGGTTAATGCAAACCCGGTATGATGTATTATTACCTCGTGTTTGCTAACTCGGGTACTCTGTATAGTACATTTGCTAATGCAAACCCGGCAGGATGTATTACTACCTTGTGTTTGCTAACTCTGGTACTCTGTATAGTACCTTTGCTAATGCAAACCCGGCAGGATGTATTATTATCTCGTGTTTGCTAACTCGAGTACTCTGTATAGTACCTTTGCTAATGCAAACCTGGCATTACCTCATGTTTGCTAACTCTGGTACTCTGTATAGTACCTTTGCTAATGCAAACCCGGTATGATGTATCTTTACTTCTTTAATATGTTGTTCGTATATTAAAGGTATTATACATATCTTGTTATAGTTGAATGTATTTTGGTAATTTCCTTGGAAAGTATAAAGTCGTGAATCATACTTGTATCTTTAGTTTTGAATCATAAATTATACCTATTATAATTTATATGTTCTATCTGATTAGCATGGTTTCTCATGGATGAACACCTTTCCTCAGCCTGATACAAAGGTGATGATACCAAAAGGAGTAACCTTTTGTACTCATATATGTATAATATATATATATATATATATATATATATATATATATATATATATATATATATATATATATATATATATATATATAATTAAGAAGGAAACGACCTTCGGACAAATAACACAACCTTAATTCCACATCCAAACAAGGAAAAGGATATAAGATAATTCATTACACTAAGCCCTTCAAATCTTATTTATATATTTATACATATATAAACATGATTTTGGCATTTATACTTTGAAATAGCTTATAAAACATTTTTCAAAGAATTTAACAGAGTTTACATGACTTTTAAGATTTAACATGGTTTTAAGTTATTTTGGAAGTATTTGGTAATTCTTAAAAGCATACAAAAACTTTCTGTATGATTATTATCACACACAGTTATTAACATAATTTATTATTGTGTTAAACTTGTATTCCCCCCCTAAAAAGCATTTAAAAACCATTGAAAAGGTAAATTATAGGGGTATGAACTCACTTTCATAGGCGGTGATTCGGGCAGCGTTTCGTTTCCCGGAAAATAGTTTGTTTGACAAAAACCGGCTCAAAACGGGCAGAGTTTCGACAGGAGAGAGGATGACTTCTCGAGAATTTCAGGGCTCTGGGGATTGCTTCGGGCTTTAGACACGATACCGGGGCATTCGGGGGTCGGGAGAAAGTTTACGGGGTGGAAATGTGAATTTTGGGAAGTTTTGGGGTGAAAAACCCTTCTTAGCCGAGGAGTCTCGCACCCTTTATATAGGGGTGCGAGGGTGCGGTCCGAAGTGGCAGCTGGCGAAGGCGCGGTTGAGTCAGCAGCACACGCGTCGGAAGGAGCGAAGCCCACGTGCCAGGCTCAGACAGGTGGGGGCTTCGTATTTGACCAACCTTCGGTCCAATGGGAGGATGTCACGATGCAAGGGGGGTGTCCGAGGGGCATCTCCGGGGTGTCTCTTGCGAGTGATGTCGGCTGCTTAGTGGACCTCGGCTGCGATCCAATCAGAAGGTGCCACGCAAGGTTCGGTCCTATCAGCAGGTGACACGTGGAGGTCCGCACGTGATGATGACGTGTCTGAAGCCTTGCATGCGAAATTGCCCGGTTTTCCATTTTTCTTAATTTTTGTGCCAAAAACTTGCGAAAATCATAACTTTCGCATACGAGCTCCGTTTTTGACGTTCTTTATATGCACACGTAGGTAAAATCATACTCTATGACTTTCGTTTAGACTTCGTCGGCTAATTTTGAATTTATTTTTAATATTATTATTTTAAACAGACCGGGACGGGAATCCGTTAAAAATTCATAACTTCTTCATCCGACGTCCGTTTTCGTCTGTCTTTTTACCATTGTGCTACTTTTGACGAGACCTTCGATTCTCGTTTAATTTGCATCGGCTAAATATCGATTGATTTATATTTCGAATTTTTAGCTGTCTACTGCTAAACCGAAACTTCGAAAAATCATAACTTCCTCATACGAAGTCAGATTTTGACGTTCTTTTTATGAACGTTCTCGGTTTAACATATTCTACAACTTTCATTTAGATTGTTAAGGCTAAAAATCCTTACACTGAACAGTGTTTTGTCGGTTTTACCGCGGATTTTCGATTGGTCATAACTTCTTCGTTATAACTCGGATTTCAGTGTTCTTTATATCTTTGGAAACCTTGTTACAAACTCTACCACTTGGTTCATCCCAATTATGATTATTGATCAATTTATTTTTTACCAAACTTTGACTGGTGTCACATTATCCCCCCGTTAGAGGGAATTGCGTCCCGAAATTACGTCTAAAGTGATACTCATGGACTAGATCTAATCTTTCCTTTCCCAAGTGAATTCAGGTCCCTGGTTTGTAATCCAGCGAATCTTCACTAACGGGATGAGACTTAGCGTGGTTCTTTAGATTCCCTATCCATGGTTTTCATTGGTTCTACTACATAGTGTAGACTTTTATTTAACTTGATTTCATTGAGTGAAATAACAAGTGTTTTATCGGATAGACACCTCTTTAGATTAGATATGTGAAAGATGGGATGAATGTTATTAAGTTTTTGTGGTGGTTTAAGTTTAAAAGTACAAGACCGATTCTGGTAAGAATCTCAAATGGTCCTATGTACCTTGAATTTTGTATTCCACGCTTTCTCAAGCGTATCTTGTCCTTCCAGAGTGAGACCTTCATATGACATGGTCATCAATCCTGGAATTCCAAGGGTTTTCTTTTATCGAAGTCGTGACTTCTCTGATTAACTCTGGAAGCCTTATGGCGCTTCCTGATTCGTATTTTGTTTTTGGTAGTTTCTCGGATGAATTCCAGATCAGCGAGGGTGCTGTGTGGAAATTGGATTTCTAGGTAGTTGTGTATTACCTACTTTAGTCCAGTGCAGATAGGATCTATACTTATGATTGCAGAAGGTTTTGAATGGAGCAACTTAAATGCTAGCGTGATAAAGGATTCGACTAATTGGTAAATGGGTATCCCATTCTTTACCATAGTCGATCCCATAGAATCATGACTACTCTGGTTCCTAGAGATTTTTGAGTGACGACCTGAACTGGGAGATGATTCTATTATCTCAGTGGAGATAACAGATATTGGCATACCGTGCACTCACACGTTCTAGTTATCTTCTCTACTTGCCACATTTTCAGGTTTCAAGGCTTCCTGTTGAGCCTCCTTACTTTGTGTGGAGAGATTTGAAAGGGTTATCATAGTCCATGATTGGCACTATGACCTGGGTACTCTTTCCGACTTAGGGTGTCAGCTACTATATTGGCTTCGTCGAGATGATAACGAATTTCAAATTCGTAGTCATTTAGTAGCTCGACCCATCGTCGTGGTCTCATGTTGAATTCCACCTGGTAGAATACATGATGCAGGCTTTTGCTCCGAAGTTTATGATCAGACTCATACTTGGCTCATCCATCATAACCTCGTGTATACAAGTCGTATATAATTTAGATTTCACAAAACGTTCGGATGGGTGACTCTGCCCCAGGATCACAACCAAACAAGGAACAGGAGATAGGGTGGAATCACACATCCTTAATCTTGTTAAGTCTAACTTATATACCACTCTCGTGTATACACTTAGCAGTGATATATTAACTCAATGAGTTCTTAGTCTCTATTATTGAACTTGACCTATGGTTCGATGATTTTCCTATGAGATCTATTGAGGTACTTCGGTAGTTACTGACTTCTAAGACTACTTTGGTGCTTTTCGTTTGAAGTTTTATGTCTACTGAGTAGGCTAGAATGGTGTGGTACTCTTCGCATGGGTACTTCTGAAGTTTTGAAACGAGAGACAACTTAAGGGTTTTGTGTTATGGATTGAAAGAATTTCATCTTACGGCTGATTAAGGAAAAAGTTCTCTTATACAGCATAAGAATTTTCACATGGTAAGGGCCAGGCCAAACCATGTCGAATGAGGATGTCAGAATTTTCTTCGCGAAATAGATATTAAGTCGTTCTGGGACAAATGATTACTAGGGTGATATCCTATGTACTTCAGTTTTCAGCGCTTCTGGTTTTATTCTGTTATTATCACTACGAACCCCTTTTTGATTCGAAATTGGCGGGTACTACCAATACGAGGGTTCTAATAATTTGAAATTATGAACTTTCATGAAACGATCCTTACTAGGTCTCTCTAATATCGCTTGGTGTATACAAGTCATGTATAATTAAGATTGGTAAAACCTTTGACTGAGCAACCTTGCCCTAAATCCACAACCAAACAAGGAACAGGAAATGAGGCGGGATTACTCACTCTAAGTCTACAAATCTTAATTATAAATGACCCTTATGTATACACTAAGTCATCATAGCTTACCTGTTAGGGTTTCAAATTTTTATATAAGTGTTATGATTTAATTTGAACGGAAGAGTAATCACAATTATAAATAGTTATCGGGGTTTGGATAGCAGGGTTCTTTGATGCTTTCCCATGTATTGGGATCAAAATCCTCCTGCTCCCCCGCCGTTCTTCTCTGTTGGACAGTCCCTCTTGTAATGTCCTATTTCACCACAAAGGTGACATATGGGAATGGTTCCAACATCGGTAGTTGAAGTGATGAACTCGACCGGAGTTCTACAGATGCGGGCGGTATGCCCCTTCATGTTGCATCTATTGCAATGCAGCTCTCGGCAAACTCCATGATGATGGTAGTTGTACTTGCTGCAGTGTGGGAGGTTTCCTAAGTATGGCTTGGTTGGTGCTAGAATAACAGGGCTGATGGGGGTATCGACTGCCCCCGTTCGTTGCCCTCTGTTAGGTTCTTGAGTTGAACAACTCCCTTTCATGTTCTCGAACTTTTGTTTAAGGATATTAGGCTTAAGGTTCGAGGTGTCCTTACAAGTAGGTGCGCGTTGCTGTACTTGGCCATCACCATGATCGGGGTTACCGATAGCATTACTACTAACATTTGCATTGTTAGCATTAAGGTGTGACATGACAGCTGTTACAGCTGCTGTGACCGCAGCTTGAAACGTAGTCGCGTCTATCTGAAGGATTGGTGTTTCGTTGGTGGGTTGGTTACACTTCTTTGGAGACATGATTCTGTTACATGATAAGAAAATGAGTTCGTAAGCGACTATCGTGTCTCTAGATGTATTCTAACCATTTGTATCTATGTATTAATCTTTTGTTTTGTTATATTGTTCTCAATGATTCGACCTGCATCCCTATGATGCAGTCCTGGTAAGGAACAGAATTAAGTTTCTAGAATGGTTAGGAACCGAGTATCATCCGAACTAAGTTACCTTCGTTTGGTGGATATCGTTTTCCTAATTTTCGAAAATATTCGAAAATAATTTATAACAGTGTCTACATAAAATAGACTTATGAATTTGAGAAGTAATCACTATCAATTAAGATTCTGTGATCTGATTTATTGTTATTAGTTATGACAGGAAAACAGGATAAGCTCCAAACCTAATGTGAGTAATGAAATCACTAACTCACTAGGTTGAACCGATTTACTAGTTATTACTTAGATGAAAAGGTGCTCGAACACTTCACATGAATCATGTGTGGTTTTCCTTTGTTCTATGTTCTATTTTGAGTGGTAATGATTTGTTTCCTCCTGGTATCTATAGGGTGTCCTTCTCCTCAGTAGGTATATTGAATTCTCGGGCTGTCTTACTTCCGATTCTGACACTGATCCTCATTACTCTGTAATGAAGATTTTGAATCTCGAAAGTTCATGCGAATCTCTCATTAGTGTCCTTAAGAGGGTAAAGGCACTAAATGATTTCTATAGCTTATGTACTTCTCATCTATTTCTTTTTCGGAATTCTCCTAATGAAATTCTATTGGATCCTCCTTGACTCTTCTATTGATTGCTGGAGTAACTATGTTTATCTAACGAGTTTATACGAGAATAGGAATGTCTAAAGAATCTATGAGAAAATTTAAATTTTTACGAAGGAGATCCTTCCTGGTCCTCCTATAATCACATAGTGTGTACCGATTATATATAATCCAGATCAAATAGACCTTTGAATAGGTAATCCTACTCTAAAACCACATCCAAACAAGGAAAAGGAAGTAGAGTGAAAATCACATATTCTAAGTCTATAAAATCTCGGCTATATATAACCTTAACGTATCCACTTAGTAGTTATAGACTTATCAGAAAAGATCTTTTTAACATTTCCCCAAAGGTATGTAACATACCTCCATGTTTATTTAGTTATGAGTTTGATTCTTGGACTTCTAGATACAAGAACTTAACAAGTTTTCAGTTTTCTTGTTATAGCATCCTAAAATACTCCCATAGTATTTTAGTCTTTATGTTTGGTTCTAGAATTCTTCTGATACTTAGGTAAGTTTTAGACCAGTTGCAACACTACAATCACTCCCCAAACACGTGTTGGTCATATCTCGGATGAATATAGTTGATCACGCTATATTGATCCCAGATATGATTACGTCACTGTCTAGGTTTAACTGCAATGTCCAACATCCAAATACTTTTGTTTTGTTCTTCTTGTGATACTTATTCTAGTATATATACTCCGCATGTACTTATACTTTTATAAAATATTGTTATATTTTTAAAGTATAACTCTTGGTCAGAGTGTTTTTATCCCAATGGGTTTATAGTTGTATATCTTTTATGACTGATATACTGAGTTCACTATAAACGCTACTCTGATACCAATCTGTCACACCCCCAAACCAGAATGGCGGAAACATTCGGGGGCGGAGGACTTTAGGTAAGTATCACAACACATGCAATATAGTAATCAAAGTACAAACAACCATTGTATTAATAAGTATAAGTTTTACATAAGTGTTAAAACATTACATATTCAAACACTAAAGTAGGTACAACAGAAGACAAGAGTCGCGGTACGGTACTAGGTAGTCTTCTTAAAAGCTTCGGGAGTATACCTGTCTACTGGATTCCTGAGAATACAAGTTATTTGGAAAGAGTAGATCAGCATTTAAGCTGGTGAGTTCATAAGTATTTTAGTTCTGTTAAGTATACCCTAAGTTCTTTGAATAAGTTCATTGGTTTCTCCAGGAAATCCTATATTTCCTGAGGTGATTAACTGATAACCTCAATAGTTTCCCTCTGTAATTACTTAGTTATACTGATTATATATAACCCAATATCGAATGGGCAGTCAAATGGGTGTATCTGCCCTAAGCCCACAACCAAACAAGGAACATGAAGTAAGGCGGAAGTCACACATTTCACTGTCAATCGGACATTACTTATGTATAACTCTGATGTAATAACTAAGGAATTATAGAATTAACCTCTAAATGTCTTTTATGTTATACTAGTTTACAAAGATTGAATGACTAAGTTTCATTTGATAAGTGGTTTAATCCCATAAACTGTTTCCTTTGTATGAGTGGTTTAATCCCATAAACCGTTTCATTTGTAAAAGTGGTTTAATCCCATAACCGCTTCATTTGTAAAAGTATTCTTAGTTATATCTGTTCTATAGTAAAAACCTTAGTATTAATCATGGAGAGTATTGTATTATCCATAATACTGCCTTGTGGTTTTAAATGTTCAAAACCAAGAGTACAATACTTGATTTCATGATACGTAGCTTTTACTGTAAGTAAAAACTACTGAAGGTATATCTGGTCGGGATGTAATTAACTTTTCTTACTGTTATAAGAGAAGTATATTACTTTGTAATTCACTCGTTGTTTTATCCATGTGAGTCCTATTAACCATACTAATATGACTGATATGCATGCGGCGACGTTCTTCAGGCGTCGGAACTGGAATGATATTTGACACCCTAGGCCTGTCGGCTAAACTGTAGCGAACAGTAGAGGTGCGGGATTGTCAGTCCCATATAGATCTATACACAAATTCACGCTCTCCGTACAAGAGATTTTGGCTAATAGTTCAGGACTTAAAAGGTCGTACTTAGATAAGTACACCGTGAAGGGTCTCACAAATTTATTGTTTCAACGAGATTTACGAAGTATTATTATTACCCTGTGAATGCTAACTCTGGTACTTTGTATCGTACCCTTGTTTAATGCAAACCTGGTATGATGTATTATTACCTCGTGTTTGCTAACTCGGGTACTCTGTATAGTACCTTTGCTAATGCAAACCTGGCAGGATGTATTATTACCTCGTGTTTGCTAACTCGGGTACTCTGTATAGTACCTTTGCTAATGCAAACCCGACAGGATGTATTATTACCTCGTGTTTGCTAACTCGGGTACTCTGTACCTTTGCTAATGCAAACTCGGCATTACCTCATGTTTGTTAACTCTGGTACTCTATATAGTACCTTTGCTAATGCAAACCTGGTATGATGTATCTTTACTTCTTTAATATGTTGTTCGTATATTAAAGGTATTATACATATCTTGTTATAGTTGAATGTATTTTGGTAATTTCCTTTGAAAGTATACAGTCGTGAATCATACTTGTATCTTTAGTTTTGAATCATAAATTATACCTATTATAATTTATATGTTCTATCTGATTAGCATGGTTTCTCATGGATGAACACCTTTGCTCAGCCTGATACAAAGGTGATGATACCAAAAGGAGTAACCTTTTGTACTCATATATGTATAATATATATATATAATTAAGAAGGAAACGACCTTCGGACAAATAACACAACCTTAATTCCACATCCAAACAAGGAAAAGGATATAAGATAATTCATTAGTCCTAAGCCCTTCAAATCTTATTTATATATTTATACATATATAAACATGATTTTGGCATTTATACTTTGAAATAGCTTATAAAACATTTTTCAAAGAATTTAACAGAGTTTACATGACTTTTAAGATTTAACATGGCTTTAAGTTATTTTGGAAGTCAGATTTTGACGTTCTTTTTATGAACGTTCTCGGTTTAACATATTCTACAACTTTAATTTAGATTGTTAAGGCTAAAAATCCTTTTATCGAAAATTCGCTTTTTACACTGAACAGTGTTTTGCCGTTTTTACCGCGGATTTTCGATTGGTCATAACTTCTTCGTTATAACTCGGATTTCAGTGTTCTTTATATTTTTGGAAACCTTGTTACAAACTCTACCACTTGGTTCATCCCAATTACAATTATTGATCAATTTATTTTTGACCAAACTTTGACTGGTGTCACACTCCGGTCCGATGTCGGGCAAGCTCGATGCAGTATATGTGATTATGTTATATGTTTATGTTATGTTATGTTTGGTTTATTCCGGACTTCGGTCCGATCCCGGGCGGGGCCCGATGCAGTGGGCGGGGACCAAGTTATTCCGGACTACGGTCCGATGCCGGGCGGGGCCCGATGTAGTGGGCAAGGCCCAGTATCTTTTATATGTGTTATTGTATGGTATGTGGTAGTTTGGGGGAGCTCACTAAGCTTCGTGCTTACAGTTTTCAGTTTTGGTTTCAGGTACTTCCACTAGCAAAGGGAAGGGCTCGGGTTGATCGCATGGCACACACCATAGTCACAGCCTGGGAGTTTACTCTGATGTTTTGGTTATGAGATTTGATTTGAGACAGATACAATGATGTTTTATGATACAGAATTTATGATTTTTCTTATGACTTTGGATAGTTTATGATTTTAATAATGATTTGAAAACGAAATTTTTGTCATATTTTTGGGATGTTTCAGAAAGTTTCGGTGGTAGTAAGTATATTCTTGTTATTGTTGATGATTTTTCTCGTTTCACTTGGGTGTACTTTCTTAAACATAAATCTGAAGCAACTCCGAAACTCAAGAATTTTATAAAGCAAGTTGATCTTCAATTGCGAAAGCTGGTTCGCAACGTTCGCAGCGACAGTCGGATGGAATTCAAAAACCAAGACTTTGAAGAATTTCTAGCTGAAAAGGGAGTCACACACAACTTTTCTGCTCCATACACTCCACAACAGAACGGCGTTGTTGAAAGACGGAACCACTCTGTGTGAAGCTGCACGAACCACGCTCACTTTCGCTTGCCTACATCTATATTTTTGGGCGGATGTTGTTGCAACTGCATGTTTTACACAAAACAGATCTATCCACAATAAGCGATTCTTTATTACTCCCTATGAAATCATTAATAATCGCAAACCTAATGTTAAGTTTTTCCATGTATTTGGTTCCAGGTGTTTCATTTTTAATTCCAAGGAACAACGAAACAAATTCGATGCGAAAGCTGACGAAGGTATATTTTTGGGATATTCGTTGACTTCCAAGGCATATAGGGTTCTTAACAAACGCTCAAAGAAGATGGAAGAAACCTATTATGTTACGTTCGAAGACAACTACTTGAAGCGGATTTAGCAGAACGAGAGTCAATCGGAGGAAATCTTTCCTAAGCCAAGTCCAATCACTATTCCAATCTATAATCTGTATGATGAGTTCATGTTACTCTTTGATGAGCCAGAGAAGACTATCACATTTGAAGCGAAGGCAGCTAACAATAAAGTAGATGAATTGAAGAATATAATTGCTGACGCTACGAAAGACATGCACAAACAACCATCAACTGTGAACCTGCCTAAAGACACGAGTACTCCATTCCAGGGGGAGGGATCATCATCACCCTCTACATCTCGCTCACCTATCTAGGGGGAGGATTCGACTCCAAACAGTACACACAAAAGTCCATTTGAGGGGGAGGAAGCGGATCCATATGTTGAGATTCTCTCATCATTCGAGGGGGAGAATAAGGATGCAAATGATGATTCGGACGTTCAATCAGAATTCAAAGTCGTGAATGTTGAACTGGATCCATCTTATGATCTAAATTATCCACCTTTAACGAAATGGACCAGAGATCATCCGAAAGCACAAGTAATTGGTGAATCATCTGCGGGAGCTCTTACTAGGTCTCAACTGAAAGCGAAACAAACTGCTTTATTCTCTCAAGTGGAATATTGCATGTTTAACTCGTTTGTCTCCATGATAGAACCCAAAACCGTCAATACTGCTCTTGATCACTCTGATTGGGTACAGGCTATGCAAGACGAGCTCAATGAGTTCGAAAGAAACAAGGTCTGGAGATTGATTCCCACTCTACCGGATGCATATGTGGTTGGTCTAAAATAGGTTTTCGCAACAAGATGGACAAAGAAGGCAATGTGATAAGGAACAAAGTGAGACTCGTGGTTAAGGGGTATTGTTAGGAAGAAGGCATCGACTACGAAGAAACCTTCGCACCTGTTGCAAGGTTGGAATCTGTTCGTATCTTCTTAGTATACGCAGCACACAAGAACTTCAAGGTATTTCAAATGGACGTCAAGTGTGTTTTCTTGAATGGAGAATTAGAAGAGACCGTATACGTGGAATAACCACCGGGTTTCGTGAATAAGAAGTATCCCGATCACTGCTACATTTTGGACAAGGCAGTCTATGGTCTGAAGCAAGCTCCAAGAGCCTGGTATGAAACTCTAACTTACTTTCTTAAATTGTCCAAATTTAAACAAGGTTCGGTTGACCCAACCTTCTTTCGCAAGAAAGAGGGTGACCACTTAATGATCGTCCAAATTTATGTTAAGGACATCATCTTCGGTTCTACGAATCCTAGCTTAACAGTTGAATTCCGAAAGTTGGTGGAAACTAAATTTGAGATGAGCTCTATGGGTCCAATTAACTTTTTCCTTGGATTAAATATAAGACAGGGACCAGAAGGCATTTTCATAAATCAGGAAGCATACACGAAGACCTTGCTGACAAAGTTTGGTATGATAAGAGACTCAAAAGTGAAGGTTCCAATGGCATTCGGAACGAAACTGACACCATCTCTGGAAAAACCAGCTGCTAATATGACTCTTTATCGCCAAATGATAGGATCTTTGATGTATCTAACAGCTAGTAGACCATATATGATGTTTTCCGTTTGTTATTGTGCTAGGTTCCAAGAAAATCCACGCGAACCTCATATGGTGGCAGTCAAGAATATCTTCAGATACCTGAAACGAACCTCATCACTTAGCATATGGTATCCCGCGAAATTTGGCTTCTTCGTACAAGCATTTTTAGATGCTGATCTTGGAGGATGCGGGTTAGATAGGAAAAGTACAACTGGAGGATGCCAATTTCTCGATGGCAAACTTGTCAGTTGGCAATCCAAGAAGCAAACATGTGTCTCCTTATCTACAGCCGAGGCTGAGTATATTGTCGCTGCCTTCTGTACTTCACATGTAATATGGATTCATAATCAACTACGAGACTATCGCCTAAACATGAAGCGAATCCCACTCTACTGTGACTCCGAAAGCGCAATTCGCATTTGTCACAACCCAGTGCAACACTCAAAGACAAGACACATAGCACTGAGGTATCATTTCATCAAGGATCATGTAGAAGACGGAAACGTTGAGATACCTTTCGTTCGATCCGCTGATCAATTGGCTGACATATTCATGAAAGCCTTGCCCGAAGCATCCTTTAATAGAATACTCCAAGGCCTAGGAATGATGGAAGCTGAATCAGTTCCAAACACACTTTCGTTTTGATTAGTATCACCTTCGCTTTCACTTTATAAGTTTTTATCAAGCGAATTGAGGCGAACGCTCGCTCTAATTCGTTTCTGGTTTTCTCGGAACACGAATTAACACGAACGCTTGCTCCAATTCGCTTCATCCATTCTTTAAAGCGAACTCTCATTTGGTTACCCAACTCTTTTCTCGTGGCTTGGAACTCTTTGTATCTTTTTGTATATTATGTCTTATTTATTATTTTAAAATGCAAAAATATTTTTATTTCTGTTTTTATATCTTTTTCAGAAAAAGTATAATCCAAAAATATTTTATTCCGTTTTTATTTTTATCAGAAAATCAAAAATACAAAAATGTTTTTTCTTTGTGTTTATTTTTAATTTTATTTTACTTTCACAAATTCCAAAAACACCAAAAACACTAGATAATTAAGCAGTTCATGAAGGTCCACATTCGCTGTTTTTCTCAGTTCAAATAATGGGGAAGGTATACATTCTTTATCTATGTACTAGCTAAGTGTCCCTAGAAGCATGCTGCAGCATGTTGTCCAAAGCCTCAACGACTCTATGTGAAGCCTTACTGATTCGAGATATACAAATCGTTTCGTCCCAATCAGGCTGCTACATTCACTTAAGTCATGAGCTACTTTACTCTTCTCACATTGAGTTAAGAGTTATCTGCTTGGTCACATTTGCTTAGCAGAGGTACTTTCGTTTTTCTTTAAACCACCTCAACCACTTCTCCATCACTTCCGCTTTCATGAACGTAACCCTTGAGACTCTCATCATTTACCGATGAGGTTTACGGCTACACAATATCTGTGTTAATGATCTTAGTCTCGTCAACCACGAACTGAGTGAAACCCAAAATCCATTACATTTAAAGAATTGACGGTGAACAATTAAATGTTCTAGAATTTCACCCAAGAATTAACGTAGACCACTTTCGTGGTTTGTACGAAGGAATCTCTTTTATTTTTGAGCGATCTTTATGAAATGGTCTAGAACAAAGACATTTCTTCCCATAAGATCCAGTTTCGTTTTTTTGAGATTTCTAAATTTTACCAAGTTACTAAAATAATTCCAAACCTACTCGTTCAACCGACTACACTGGTCACACGAGTACTTCATCCAACTTTCTTTCTTATTTCAAGTTTCGAAGTTCGGATTGAAGAGGAAGCCACCCTTTAAATGCCTACAGTAAAAGATGTCTTTCATTGTTTCTCAACAAACAAATGATCGTAATTCAACGGGAAACCACACAGCCACTTCTTAGTCTCTCTTGACTTTGAAGGAAGAGATTCGTGTCCGGGATCCATAGTTTCGTGTCTATATGACATCACCATCTCCAACATAATTATCTTGCTTTATTTCTTTCTCTTTGGCACACTCTAGCACGAAAATCTCCTTGATTTTCCAACAATCTCGTTCGTGGTAATAATGGAATTTTCAGTATTGACAGTTACATTGGCGTTCGCTTTTCTTTCAAGGTTGAAGTATGTTTTTCAAAAGCGAAAGGAGGACAGTTACTTAAATAATTAAAGGATACTGAAGCGTTGGGAGCTCACAATGATGACGAGGTTAAGTGGATAAGATTTCGAAATAAGGCGCGTGGAATTTAAAACGCTTCACTCATCACGCCTCCTGACACCTTTTCAGGGTTTATAGCTGTCACATCTTACTTTTTCAGGCGTCGTTTCAGAGGCCTCACGTAACCGTCGCTTCATCTTTCTCTCTCCTAGGTCATCATATAAAAGGTTTTTTATTCAACACTTTAATCTTACCGCTTCAAATACTCTCAAGCATCTAAAGGCGATTATAGTGTTCATTGTTCATCTTCTTCACCACCTGCAACAATGGCGCTTTCTTCTTCTGCTCATGAACAGTCCGCTCAGTCATCTCATCTCACCATCAAATAGAATCAGAACATGATTCTCGATCTGGCTCCATTCAAATATGATGCATTCATGTTGTCGATCGTCGAGTGCCTGAAGTACTCACCTTTGGTCACTGCTTTAACCAAGGTCGAGTGTGTTCCGATGTCCCTACTATCCAAGGCCTACTCATCAGCATCGTACATCAAGGAGGAGGAACAGATTACCTTTGAGGTATTTAAGAAGAAGACTTCAATTTCGAAGGCTAGGTTTTGCACTCTCCTAGGGCTTTCCTTTGTCGATTCAATGGTGAACCCAGATTCGATCTCCACTGCTCAAATCATCAAGATGTTCTATCAGATGGGGTACACAGATCTCATCACCTCCATCACCAAGTTCAAGAAATCTAACCTTCCTCTCCAATGGAATGGCCTCTTCACCCTTCTCTTCAAAGCTTTTTCTGAAAGGGTAACTGGTTCTAATTGTGCTAGTAAGTTATTTATTACGATCCTCTATGGCCTCTACCATGGCATCAACCTAGATTATGGTTCCGTTTTATGGGCTCAACTAGTGCAAAGCACTAATTCCACTACTCGACACAACGAGATTTCTTGTGGTCGATTGTGGACCATCGTGGTGCAAAGAGCAATCGAGAAACTTAACATTCCAATAATGGAAGACTCTCTGATGTCATCGATTGCCACTTTCCACACTAAAAAGATCATCATCGCTGACACCTCCAAGTTCTCCTTCGTGGGTTCTATTCATGAATCCATGTATAGGTGTGTATCTGGGGCTAGTAAAATTATAAGGGAGTATAAGAAGCTTCCAATTTCAGGACCCAGAGTCATCACTCCTGAGATGCAACACACTCTTAACGAAGCTGATAAGGTCAAGAAGGGGGGAAACTGAAACAACCTAAAGAGGGTCCATCTGCCCTAGCTCCGACTCCCAAGAAGCGAAAGACAAAAGGCGAGTCCTCTAGGCCTGCTCCCTCATCTCCAAAGCGAAGGCGAGTCCAGAAGCCAGTTCGTAAGGTACGCATCCCATCATCAACTTCATCCGAAAGCGAATCTGATGATGCTAATCAAAGCGAATCTGAGGAAGATGTCAACCGAAACAACCAAGAGGTAAATTTCAATATTCCATCCCCTACACCATCTCCTACTTCCACCACCATTCCTATCACTATTGCACCTTGCCCACCTCCCATCTCTACTCCACCACAGAGCTCTGTTGCTCAACCACCTCCAATATTCACCAACACCGCCACCATCACTACCTCGACCGTCGAACCTCCAGTGACTATCAATGCATCTGATGCGGAGGTAGGACCTTCAGGTTTCGTTACTAGTCATATTTCCCCTCCCATCTCTCCTTTAAGACAGGGAGACGGTGAAACCATGTTTGGAGAAGGCGTGTTTGATTTCGAGAGCTTTCACTATAGTCCCTTCACAGTTCAACAAGATAGCGATGACGATGCCCCCTGTCACTCAAAGGCATCTCAAAGCTTTAAACGAAAAGCTGGACTCTCTTATTGCCTCCTCCTCCTCATCATCAAATACAGCATATTCTAAGGCAACCATCAAATCCTTGTTTGACACTCTTGTGAAGGAGCATGTTGTCTCAATGGAAAAAGCGACTAAATTGGTTGAGTCTTCAGCTCAATCATGCAAGGATGCGACCGAAAAAGTCGATAAACTAATCCAGGATGCTCAGGCTTTGATAACCACTCTCCGGACGACAGCAGAAACTGATGTATCCAATGCCAATAAGGTCATTGAGAATGTCACCAACAAACTTCGCTCTGAACAAGAAGCACTTCAAAAGGTTCGCTCTGATCTCCAAGCGGATCATTCGACCTTCCAGACCTCCATTTATTCTCAAATTACGAAACTTCAAAAGGATCTGGCGCTCGAAAGTAAAATCATGGACGCTCTAGATGCGAAGACTATAAGGATCAAGGTATCTTGCTGAGAAATTACGTCCTGCAGTGGCCATGCTAAACAGAATAAAAGGTGTTTCGGTGTCCACGGCCCATCCGAACCAAGGGGGAGAACAAGAGCAACCAAAGAATCCAGAGCAACCAACGAAGCCAACTGAGAATCCAAAAGAAAAAGAACCGAAGGATAATGAAGCTTCGGGTTATAGAGGCAATGAAAAGCTCTTCACTGATGGACTGATTATTGATGATAGTGAAGAAGAAGAACCTGACGAGAATGAGCTTAAACGAAGGAAGGATCGCGAAGCTGAAATTGATGAACATCAGCGCATAATTCGCGAAGCTGAAGAAAAGGAATGGGCCAAACGTGAAGCTCAATCAACTCTTGAAAGCCGAAAGCTACTTTTTCCGGCTTGGACCATGGAGCGTATTACTAATGAAGCTATTGAATGTCCAAACATTCACTGGCTCGAACCTGTTGCTTCGTTCGAGTTAGGGAATACTATGGATTCGCAGTTTGATATGGCCATGACTGCGAAGGCTTATCCATTTCGATGCTTTGATTCAACTGTGAACACAACTTCATCAGTTGCAAAATTCAACAAGACACTGATGGAGTTATACGTCAATCATGCGAAACCACAATATGAGACTTGGAGTGCTCAAAATTTTAAAGCTATGAAGATTACAGGGCCAACTCAGACTAGGAGTTTCGCTAATGCTAAATTCAAAACAGCTCGAGGAACGAACAAAGTGATTCATGAGTTCACTCTTGCTGATCTCCCATGTCTCAATCCGTATGATTGGATTGTCTTTATGCACTTCATGATGAATGATGAGATGAAGTATGGGCCTATTTTGGAGCACGTTAAAATAATGCTAGTGTCTTACGTGAACGAGGTTGCGAAACTCGACACGGAGATCGTTGCTGCTCAGAATAAAAAACCTACAGTCCTTCCCCGAGCTGTCGCTAGCGATGTCAACAAGATGCAGATGGGGAAGATTGACAAAGATCACTGGACTGTAATGTTTCATAAAGGTTTAGTAGAACGAGGTGACTTTGCGAAGTGTTTTTTTGCATTGCAAGACAAACACCTATACTCCACTTTGTGCTTGCAGTATATCCTGGAGATTATAGACGGATGTCCAGAAAACGATGCAGATTCCAAGAAGAGTTTTCATGACATGATTCCCTGGTACATTATGTTTCGCAGTACCTTGCTCGCACTCATGCCCAAGATCTTCAAGACATCAAAGAAGACTACGAAGTGAAGATCCTCCCGCCTCAATTGACGTAAAGGGGGAGATTGTTGGGTCATGTGTTGCGTCTTATTGGGCTGTTTAGTGTATATTTTGTAACCCGGTATTGGGCATGTCCAACCGGTCATTAATATTAGGGTTAGTCTTATATATGGTGCATGCATGCATCGTAGTGAGATAACTTTGGCAATTATTTTGTAAACCCTAATCACGCATCTACAGTAGAAGTTCTTAGTCGAGCTCTTCTGAGGCGTGACTTTTAATCATCAAGCATTGTTTGAATCATTATCGTGTTCACCCTTCATACTTTGTTTTAGAATCTAATCGATCTTCAAGGAACTTATTCCTAACACACTGCTCCTCCATTTAGGGTAAATACCCAGCCCGACTGAGAGCAGAAATTATCTCGGTCGGTCTGAAAATCGGCGTCACTATACCCTATCACTCTCAAATCATAACTCCCACCGAGGGTAAAGACCCAGTCCTTAGTCCTTCGTAGGTACTTAAGAATGTTCTTTACTGCTATCCAGTGAGCTCTACTAGGATTCCCTTGATATCGACTAACCATGCTCAAAGCAAAAGCCACATCAGGGCGAGTACATGTCATAGCATACATGATTGAGCCAACGGCGAAAGAAAATGGCACTCGACTCATCTCTGCTATCTCGGCATCGGTACTCGGACTCTAAGTCGTACTTAGTTTGGTATTGCTCCGGATAGGCAACTCTCCTTTCATGATTGAGCCAACGACAAAAGCATTAACATGCCGGTTAGCCACACACGCTCCATTGATCTATGATAATTTTCAAGCTACCCTTCGCCACCCTTGTTAGTCCAAATTAGTGTGCCGGTTAGCTACACACGCTCCACTAACGACTTGGCAAGGTGCAAAATGCAATTTCATGGAATGGCATCATTTTCACATTTTTCCTGAAGTAACTAAGATCGGGAATTTATAAAACATTTAGTTACTTTATATTATTCATTATACTTATTAATGAGAGAATTAATGTCCTATTCAACCCGTTCGGCTAACGACCCTCCACCAATCAAGGAAGCGGTGGGTGAGAGTGGACACCCATTCAACTGTCATTTTATAGGCAGTTTCCTTATACCCCCTTTATAGATTGACTTTGTGAATGAGGTCTACTAACGGTAAGACTGACTCATCTTATATATATATATATATATATATATATATATATATATATATATATATATATATATATAAATTAAACTTATAATATTATAATAGTATAAGGGTGTATTTTAAATCCTTTTAAAATACTAGGGTTTTTAATTCAATTTAAAATTTTCGAAAATTAATACCTTTTAATTTTAAAATCTTAAATATTAAAAAAAACTTTAACTTAATAATTATCCAAAATTAAACAATTAATTTAAATTATTAAATCTTATAGGATTACCCATTAAAATAATTAAATAATTTAACCTAATCCCTTTATCCCCTAGATTTCGAGAATTTTGGAAATGGATATTTCAAAATCTTTAATTATCCACTTAAACAATTAATAAGATAATTACCAAATATAACATTATTCTAAACCCTAAAATTTTGAAATCTAATCTTGGGGAGGAAGGCATTTTCGAAATCTAGGGTTAGACAACCCTAAAATCGAAAACTTGATACCAAAGGAAAGGGTTCAAGAAACCCTAACAAATTTTGAAAACTAGGGTTTTGAAACCCTAATTTCGAAAACTCCAAACCCTAGGTTTTATTTGTCATAAACCCTAATTTGTCAAATTAATACTATTGTATCAAATCTAATTAAAAACAACAACCAAATTCTCTGATACCACTGATGGGTTTTGTACAAACAATCTTATGTGTGCATGCAACCCTAATTTTGGATCTATGTTTTCTCTATTAGACATACAACAAATGAACACAAAAGAAAACCTAGCATGCATCTAATATTTTCAAAATACAAAAATAAAAGATTAGAATACATACATTTGTTGCTATATAGTAATAACAACTAGTTTCTTGAATTTTCCTTTGCTCTTGAGAACAAGTACCACAATTGCAGTACCTCTAATGGCTCACAAAAACACTAGGTGAAAGGATGAATATGAGAGAGAGGGGAGAGGGTGGCTTGCTCTAGAAATCGGCACTCTTAGGGT
The DNA here is from genome assembly GCF_052849685.1 of Lactuca virosa. NCBI lineage: Eukaryota > Viridiplantae > Streptophyta > Magnoliopsida > Asterales > Asteraceae > Lactuca > Lactuca virosa. The sequence goes on along the minus strand of NC_136427.1, from coordinate 170,074,380 downwards.
TTCTTTAAGGTAGGTCCCAAAATCTAATGCCTAGGGGTCTTATTTATACTTGAGGCTAGCTAGGGTTTTAAGGTGGAAACCCTAATTCCTTAGCTTAGGCTCCAAGCAAGTCCATGGACCTTCTTATCCTAAGCCTTGGACGAAAACTCCTAGATCCTTCTAGGGATTTTCGGCTATGCTTAACAAGAGTGATCCAATGGCCCAAAGCCTCAACTATCAAATAATTACAAAACAACCCCTACACTTTTAATCAGTTCCTTTAATCACAAGATTAATTCCAAATTAATTTCTGATTAAATAATAATTAATAATATGATTTCTAATTAATATATTATTCCTATAAAATATTAATAAATCATATTTATGCACCAATTTATTATTCTTAATAATAAATCAGCCTCTCTTTGCTCAAAAGCCATCCTGTCTAGTCACCAGTGTGAAGGCAACCCAAAAGGACCATGTTACTATCGGGACAAGTACATCCTAATTATAGTGATGGGCTTAGACACCTAATCCAACATACATGTCACAACATCGGGAGCTGCACGCGCCTCTTCTGTCGTCAGCTAGAAAGCACTGATCTTCGCCGCAGGCGTATTTGCCCGGCCCTGGCGGTCGTCAGTAATCCGAAGAGTCACAGGATCAGGTGCTGACACCGGCCCTGCTGCAGCCAAACTCGGACAGTAGGCCTTCTTGTGGCCCCTTCGATTGTACTGAAAGCAAATCAGATCAGATATCGGGGTGATGGTGGTGGTAGCAATAAAATCGTTGCTGACATTACCAGTCTGGTTGCACTTGAAGCAGCCAGAACCACCCACCTTGCACGTCCCCTCGTGCGACCTACCGCACTTGCCGTAGAAGCCTCGGCCCTGCTAGCCCTTCCCTCTCGAATCAACCACCTTGGGCCTCTTACCCGAACCCTCAACATTGGGCACAAAATCTGACTTCCTCTTCTTCTCCATCTCCAGATCAATCTCCCTCTCTCTAGTCCTCGCTATCATGTCTTCCAGCGTCTTGCAGCTGGATCGGCTAACAAACTACCGAATATCACTCCTCAGCATCTCATGGTACTGCGTCTTGCAGCGGTGATCTCAACCACCGTCTCAGTAGTCTATCAGAGATCCTGGAACTCTCGCGCCAACTGCTGCACCTCAATCGCCGGTGCAAACTCAGCTCGAAACCTGGTCGAGAAATCACTCCAGGTCATCGAATCCACAACATCATCTCCCACAGCACGTCCTACCTCATCCCACTAATCACGTGCCCTATCCTTCAAGATGCAGGAAGCTAGTTTGGCCTTGTCCCCCTCGGGACAACGGATGGTACAGAAGGCGTTAGCAACCTCTGGTAACCACATGTTGCTCGCAATCGGGTCCCTCGCCCCATGATAATCTAGTGCTCCACATGCTCGAAACTCCCGGAAACTCAGGGAATGTATCCCAACCAAAGCCATAATCTCAGGGCGAAAGGCGCTCAACCGTGCGTCAAGGATCTCCAGAATACCCTCCTTGACCGTGCCAAATATCACAGGAGTCTGCTCAAGATACTGCACGTAATCTCAGATGAGATGAACTCCCTCATATGGTCATCAAGCTGCCCAACTCTAGAACCCGATCCAGCCCTCCCCAACACCGGAACTGTCCACTGGTCTGCTCGTAATACCACCATACAGAAAAATAGACCACATAAACCATCAAAATATACACATTGGGGTATCACAACTCCACAAGATCCCTGGCTTCATCGCAGCCCTCCTTGAATCGAGTACGGATCCTCTACTTCCAGTAGTACGGGCATATACTACCTTCCACATATATCCGTACTTTCCCCAAGAAGTGCCTTAACTCAACTAGGTTACTTTATATCCCAAATAATTCCCCCCACAAATAAGGCTCCCAACACTAGACCTCATCCTAGGTTTTCTTAGGGCAAACTCCACACCACTCTCCGCCATCAGCTGCAGAAGGAACTCCCACTAACTTCCTTTAACTAACTCACGAATATAATTACGGGTGTGTTTGGGTTAGCTTTTTTTTATCACAAAAGTGATTTTTAATAAAAGTGCTTATTAGCTTATAGCTTTTAGAAAAAAGCTGTTTTTAAAAAGTGTTTGGATAATAAAAGCTACTTTTCAGGAGGAAAATGGCTAAAATGCTAAAAAGCTAGGATTTTCCAGCTTTTTGAAAGCTTTATTTTTTCCTATCCAAAAAGTTGTTTTAAAAAGCGCTTTTTAAATACACAAGCACTTTTTTAGCTTATTAGCTTTTTGAAAAGCTAAAAAGCTAATAAGCGTTTTTCAAAAGTTATCCCAAACACTCACTACATATTACAAAAACTAGATAATTCTTCGAATGAGAGGTCTCACACTACAACGGTTGGACTCAAACAAGAGTTGCGCAATAGAGTTAAAACCTAACCCTCTAAAATTATTTAGTTCCCATAATATGTAACTTAGCATATTCGTTTACTAGTTAGCTGAAGCTAGTTAGAACTCCTAAAATCACAAAGAAAGAAGCATTTGAGCATTAAGTACTCAGAACCAAGCATAACCTAATCAGGTCATTCTATTACCGACTGATTAGTACTAGCATGCAAGTCTACAAGCTCATACAGCAGGCATACAAAGGCATATCTCCTATATTCTTAACCCTAATCTAGCATGCGATTCACAAATTCACAATTCAAAACATATCATAAGCATGTATGGTTATTTTGGGAAAACTTACTTGAGCTCATCTGATTGCATGCACCACACCCTTTCTTATTTTAGCAAACCTTTTCTTAAAATATGTTTCTTTTTGAAAACTTTACCAAATCCTCAATTTGAGTTCTGACACACCCGAGAGTGTGCCCGAATCCCTCAAACCAAGGCTCTGATACCAACTTAAAACATTCAAAAATTATGACCCAAAATTTTCATTTTTGATTTAAGTAAACACAATGTTCCAAAACATTGATCATACAACCCAATAAAATAAATATGTCAAACGTCATGAAAAATAAGAGTATGTCCCATAAATAAAATCCATATGTTGTGTGCGACGCAGTCAACCCGAGCTCTTCCCCTTGGAATTGGAAGTACCTGAAATATAAACTAAAACCGTAAGCACAAAGCTTAGTGAGTTCCCAAAATACCACATACCATACATATTATATAACGGGCCCCGCCCAAATGAGATATGGGCCCCTCCAAACACTCGAATAACGGGCCCCGCCCAATAAACATACATATACAAGCACATACAAGTATAATAACATAGCCAAACGAGGGTAGGCCTTGGTGCCTTAGACCCGCTAAACCCAGTGAGGAAACTCACCTTGAAAAGCTGAATGAAATGAATGATCCCTGACTGTTGGTCCTACAGCTCCCCGAGCTACCAATTGCCACATAAAAACTAATTAACATTTGGAATCTACATCATGACCAAAAATCTCTACTTGGTCCAAGAATGAAGCCCATAACGATAATCCAATGGGCCCAAAAGTTAAACAATCCATCAAGACCCAAAATGTGGCCTAATTCCTAATTGGGCCTAATCCCTTCACATGGGCCTTAGCCCAAGGCCCAGTAATATTCCTTGCCCAAAAACTCCCAAAATCAGATCGCCTAACGAAACCCTAACCTTCTAAGCCCAAGAAGATGCCCAAAGCAAGTCCCAACATCGACATGCCATCAGACTGAGTACGTTGGGCGTACGCAGCTAGTAGGCTAAGTGTACTGGCTCGAAGGCTTGTACGCCCAGCGTAATCTTCCAGTTCAGCCAACTTCTAGATTAAGCTCCTAACCTATTAAGACTTTGTTCCAGAATGCAGATCTGACCTCCTTAAGTTGAAATATCATGTAAAGTTGCTAACTTTACATCAATGCATGACCATAAGAAACTCTCAATCTCAACAAGGACTTAATAAAGGACTTAATGAATGCATGAGGCCCCTAAACTCCATAAAGTTGGCACCTTTATGTCAAAGGAGCCCATGAAGACCTTAGATCTAAAAGAATAAGTCTTTAGGACGTCCAAATCCCATCATCCATCCAAACTATGGCTAAGAACATAACAATTTAACCCAAAAAGATATCTAAGCATCTAGCAATCAAGATGGGAACTTGATACCTGAAAAGCTTGGCAAATAAGGTGGTGATTCCGGATCCAAGACCTCCTCTTCAAGCTAAGCAACTTCTAGCTCCTTCAACTCCTTCAAAATACACAAAAATGAACACCAAAAGCTCTCCAAAGGCTCACACACTCAACAATGGAAGCTAAGACTCGATTTTAGGGTTTCTAGATATAAGAGGTTGATAGGGACGCTAACACTTGGGACTTAATGGCATTATATAGGGTTTGAACCCTAAAATTTAGGGTTTTGGTTCTGAGCACGTAAGTAGCGTGTACATCCTTGTACGCAGCGGCCTACATGCATGCCTCCGCGATCCACTTCGATCAACTACGCCCCGTGTACACCAGGCTTACCCCCAGCGTACGACCCCGACTAGCTCACACGTAAAAGGCCCAAAACACTAAGCCTAAAGAAACATAGCTGATTTAAACAATTAAATAAATAATTAAATAATTAATACCTTAGAACCTTCGGGTGTTACAAGTAGTGACAAGAATTTGGAATTGTGAAATAAGCATCATTGGAATAGTGTCCAGTCGATCTGTTCACTAAGGAAGGACCATAGAGAGACATAGTATGCATGTTCATAACATGGCATGATTGATGGTTAATTCAAGTGGTTAGTTGATTACTCGAAACATTATACAATGAATAAATCCTAATTAATATGGTGATTAAATAATAAGGGTTTTATTTATATTCAATAATTTTGAGACCATAGTTAATTAGGTTATTAGTATGTTTCACTTTGTATGTTTTACTTCCTGAAAAATTTGTTTATTCCAAATTCCACAGTCGCTCATACTTTGGAAGTAAGTAGTCAATTAAGGCAGTCATGAATACAATTGTAGATTGTCTAAAGAGTTTTAGACATATAAATGGTATTGCTAAAATGTTCAAGAGTACTAATGTAACACCCGGAATCTAGAAGGCTAATTAAGGAAAGATAATCTTCATTTCTAAAGTTCAACTCGTCGAGTTTGGGAAAGAAACTCGAAGTGTTGGAAAGTTGGGCTGCTTATTTTTGGAAGACCAACTCGACGAGTTAGGGGGAAAAACTCAACGAGTTGGACGGGGTTTCGGAAACCCTAAAATCAGGACTTTGCACCCTATTTAAACAACTTAAGCCCTAGGGTTGAGCCTCATTTCTAGCCTCCAAGTCCCTACACGCCATCCTCGAAAACCCTAAAGCCATTTGAGTGTTTGTGATCCATTTTGAGTGTTTTTGGTGTGTATTGAATCTATTGGAAGAAGGAAGAGTTTGGAGACACAAGAAGGATCATATAGATCAAGAATCCTTGCCTCATCCATGTCATTTTTCTGGTATAAAGCTTGAACCTTGCCTTGTAGTTGATTAGATCTTCTTTTAGGTTTATTTTTCTTGGTTTTTGTCCAAATATCATGGTCCTTGGGAGTTGGATGTCCCAAATGGGTTAACACTTTAGATCTAGCATATTGAGGGGTTTTCATGGCATAAAGGTGTCAACTTTATGGCCATGGAAGTCCCATGCAACATCTAAACGTTCATTTTGGCCTTTTGAGCTTCTAATGGCCATGTATATAGAGAAAGCTGGAGACTTTACATGATCATCTAGTCTTTAAGCTCCAGATCTATGTTCTTATGATGTATCTTGAAGTTTTGATGGCTTTTGGAATTAGAATTAAGCCATTTTGGATTAGGGTTTGAGTTTTATGCCTTGGGAGAGGTTCTTAATGGGTAAAGTTGGAAAATTTACCCTTCCAGACGTATTCCCAGCTTAGATCCAGAAGATAGAGCCTTGGTTTGAAGAATAGTGACTTAATGAGTTAAGAAGGGGTTAACAGACTAAGGAACTCGACGAGTTCATGGAGGAACTCGACGAGTTGATTCGAAATGTCTTGATTCTATTGAAAAGGAAGAACTCGGCGAGTTGGGGGAAAACTCGACGAGTTGGATCACGATATCACGATTCTGTGATTTATGGGAACTCGACGAGTTGAGTCAACTCGGAGCATTGACTTTGACTTTGACCTTGACCTTGATTTTGACCAAGCCTGTCCCAATAGGTGTTGGAGATAATATGAAGTGTATTCAAGGAAAACATGGGCTTAAGATAAGACCCATATGAGATTGGGCCCAATTGGGAAAATTGGGCCATTAGTGGGCTCTTATGGATTTTACAGTTTTAGGCTTAGTTAGTTTTGGGCTTGGGCCTTAGTTAAGAATCTTGTTGGGCCAGGGGTAAAATGGTCATTTTACCCCGAGTAGGGATTATGGATCATGGGTTGGAATCCAATTGCTAATTGGGTGATATTTTTCTATTGATAGCTCGAGGAGTTTCCAGGGAAGCAGCTAAGGATTTCTTGCAGGGAACTTCAGCAGTGCGAGGTGAGTTACCTTCCTTGTATGAGTGGGTCGAAGGCACTAATGTCAACCCACTGGTAGTTGTTTTTAAGAAGAGATAATTGTCTTTGTGATAATTGTCTGGCATGCCACTATCTGTAGAGATTTATGTGCTTGTATGTTATGATATTATGTGGTAGTGATACGGGTAAAATAGACCCCGTAACCGGTTGAAAGAGGCCGAAGGGGTAGGCTAGCACCTAGATATGCTCGGTAGTACCGGTTGAAAGAGACCGAAGGGTTTGAAATACACCCAATACCGGTTGAAAGAGACCGAAGGGGTTGAAATACACCCAATACCGGTTGAAAGAGACCGAAGGGGTAGGCCAGCTCCCAGATATGCTAGGCAGTATGTGATTTATGTGCTTATATGCTAGGATATTATGTGGTAGTGGTAGGGGTGAAATAGACCCCGTAACCGGTTGAAATTGACCGAAGGGGTAAGTGGGGCACCCAGATAAGCCTGACAGGGTAGGTCAAGCACCCACATATGCTTGGCCGGGTAGGTCGGGCACCCAGATACGTCTGGAAGTATGTGATTATGTGGTATGATAGGGGGAACTCACTAAGCTTCGTGCTTACGGTTTACAGTTTTGGTTTCAGGTACCTCTACTTCGAAAGAAAAGGAGTCGGCTTGATCGCAGCACATCACACTATGATTTTCCGCATTATGAGATCTTTGGGAGTTATACTCTGATATTGTTTTCTTATGACATGTTTCGGTTATTGACGTATTGGTTTTGATTATGATATGGGATGACATTGTTGATGTTTTCAGACTACTGTTTTTATAACTACTTAATTAAAAACAAAATTTTTGGTTATGAATTTTGGGACGTTACAAGTTGGTATCAGAGCCTTGGTTTGAGTGATTCGGACACACTTTCGGGGGTGTCTGGACTCAAACCGAGGGTTTGAGAGGTTTTTTACAAGAAAAATGATTTTTCTAAAATTAAAATTAAGGGTTTTTAATTAAGAACAAGGAGTGTGATGCGTGCAATCGGTCGAGCTCAAATAAGTTTTCCCCACGATACCCATACTTGTTATTATGTGATATGATATGATTATGAGAATGGCATGCTAAATTAAGGTTAAGGATCTGCTCAGTATTTCATGATAGGAGAGGTGCCTTTATATGCCTGATTGTATGAGCTTTAGTATTGCATGCTAGTATAGATTCCTGATAAGAGGATAGAATGACTTTATCGGTTAGTTTTTTTCCATTGTCTGAATGTTGCTTGCTTTGTGCTTTGTGGGACTCTTAGCAATGTGAGTTAGCTATTAAGTGAATATGCTAAGTCACATGTGGCACAGGCTGGATAATATCAGGGTGATGGACTTAGCCCTATTGTGCAGCTCTCGTCTTAGTCCAACCATTCTAGGATTGAGTCTTTTACTCGAAGGATTATCTGATCTATGTCGCATGTGACTATATTCACGAGGTAGCTAGTTGACATTATTGGGAATCTTTCAGCAGCTAAGGACTGGGTGGGTTCGGGAACCTAGGAAAGCCTAGGATATGCTTTAGTGGGCTAGTAGCGCGGTTTAGTGAGTTTTGGGTGCATCAGTTTGAGGAAGTAACTTGGAGGATTCAGGAGGATTGCTGAGGAAATTATGCATAGGTGTGGAAGGTAGTATTGGTTTCGTACTACTGAAATCACAGGATCCATACTCGAATCGGTGAGAGTCTTGGAGAATCTAAGAAGCTTATGGTAGAGGGACCCTTGGTTATGTTTTGACCTTTGGTATGCCATATTTCAGTTTTAAGATGAGATCTCAGGGAGATGGTCTAGGTTCGGGTTCTGGAACAGGTGCAAGTGCTGAGCCGATCAGCGAGCAGATGCGGGAGGTCATCTCGTCGGAGATTACCCGCGGTATGATGGAGCAGACTCCTATGATCTTGGGGTCAGTCGAAGAAGGGATTTTGGAAGTATTAGATAGCTGTCTCGTGGCCTTTCGGGCTGAGACTATAGCAGGGCAGCTAGGGGCTCATCTGGAACCCAAAGCTTATGAATCACTAGGATCCTTCAGGTAGGAGGATCCCCTTGTTAGCTTTAGTCATTCGGGATCGGAGAAGATTTGTGCACCGTGTTTTCAGGAGAGTCAACCACATGATCGGATTGTCGCAGAGATTTTGCGAGCCCTTCACGAGGGATTGCTTGGTATCAATGGTCGGATCACTGACAGATTGATTGTCAAATTAGAGGAGCGGGCCGCACTCTCACGTGCTGCAAGTGTAGTTGGTGGGGCTGGTAGTGAAGGAAATATGAGTTTGGAAGTGCGAATCGGAAAAAGGAACCGGCTACCTATCTCAGAACGATTGGAAGTGGGTGGAGGATCTGACTCAGCTGACTTGGGTGTTGGAAGTCAGGGAGATCTTGAGGTGTGTGGAAAGTGTGGGGGACCCATGGGTTTGCTTGTCACAAGTTTCGGTGTTTCAAGTGTGGATAAAGAGGGCATGTGCATCGGGATTGTAAGAAGGATCGGATATGTTTTCATTGTCACCATCAAGGCCATTTCAAGTCCCGTTTTCCTGCTTGGGTGGTGGAGAGAGTTCAAGTTCCAACGCCCATCGTTCCGTAGGAAGTCAAAATCGAGCCGCAATAGATCGTTGGTATGTAATTTGAACTCCCCTTTTTGTAATGATATAATTGTGTAATTACTCTTGATCAATAATTGTAATTACTTTGGAATCTCACTAAGTATGGGTAAGTGTTATCTTTGGGTTAGTTCTTGATTTTGCTGAAATTATGCCATCTTGCATACCATGAATCTTTAGTAGTATAGTACGAGATCGACTCCTTATACATAACATGTCCCCAATGTTCGATTGTTATTTTAATGTAGTCGATGTCGGTTCAAGGGCTTTAAACGAAGGAATTATGGTTAGGATTCAACGGGTTAGTCTTCCAGTATCACCAGGATTCAACAGCCGTAGTATTTGTGCTTGGGATGGCTTTCACGATTGCCGAGAAAAGGGGGTTGTCACGGAGGATTTGGTTAGAACATCCGTTCTTTGGATTTCGAGATCTGAGTGTGATATCATTTCAAGGAATCTGGAGTTCTCAGTATTGCTGGGAATCAGAAAGTGTTCATCTAGTCTTCAGGGGTTGTATGGTCTTTTAAGTTTGGCTAGTAATGGAACATTAGCATTAGTAAGTGCCAATTGTCAGCAGATCGATCATTGGAAGGTAGGAAGGATCGGAAATCCTTCCATTTTTCATATGTCGTGGAGACTTAGTCGAATCGAAGTGGGGGAGAATAGTTCGAGTATCCAGGTTAAAAGCAAGTGTGAAATTGGGACGAGCTCGTAACCCCATCAGGGAAGGGGAAGCGACCTAAGTGGCTGTTTGAATGGGGAATAGTGTGGGTGGGAAGTCCAGAAAAACTTCTCGACTTTGGAACCACATCTAATTGGTGTGTGATAGCAGACTACGGGGAACCAGGTTGGGGATTCTAGTCAGTACATGAGTTCTGTTTGGGATGTTAGACCGTGTGTGTGCTCGACATTGGGTGTTTTCGGATTGGTAATCAGCAGTAAGACCATGGGCAACGGTTGAGACAGCATGGGAAGTGCTGTAAGACTGCGGGATAGCCATAGCATTCACAAGGTTGTCAGATAGTGCTAGAGTGTTGTAAGACTGCGAGTGTAGCTGTAGCATTCACAAGGTTGTCAGATAGTGCTAGAGTGTTGTAAGACTGCGGGTGTAGCCATAGCATTCACAAGGTTGTCAGATAGTGCTACAGTGTTGTAAGACTGTGGGTGTAGCTGTAGCATTCACAAGGTTGTCAGATAGTGCTAGAGTGTTGTAAGATTGCGGGTGTAGCCATAACATTCACAAGGTTGTCAGATAGTGCTAGAGTGTTGTGAGACTGCGGGGGTAGCCGTAACATTCAATAGGTTGGTAGATAACGTGGGAATGTTGTTAGATCGCGGGAAGAACCGTAGCACCCATCAGTTCTGGTGCAGCGGTGAGGGCGTGGCAAATCTGCGGATTGGGTTACGGATTTACCCGGATAGATTAGACCTGTTTGAGCCAGAGATAAGACCGTAGGAACACACTACAGTCATGGGATCAAGGAAGCGATGGATCGTATAAGGTCGTTTGTGATATAAGGCTACCTTTGGTCATGTAGCAATCACTTTTAGCCTTGGATTTGGTGATGTTAGGATTCATCGTATGGACCCGATCAGTTGGATCAGAAGGTCGTTAGAGCCACAGTGGCAAGATAACTGATGGCAACTATTGACAGATGGGGATTTTGTTCGAAAGTCGTGTGGGGCGACTGTGTGGGAGTCTTTTGGCTCACAATCGGGCTGGACCCGGTATTGCATATGACTGACTGGAGAATTGGGACCAGGGAGGTCTTGATGGATTTTAGAAAGCAGCCAGGAGGCAACATGCTGTTTCGGGCAGTTTCAGTATTTCAGGCAGTTTAGTGTTTCGGGCAGTATTAGTGTTTTAGAATTTCAAGTATGGATGGGGTAACTGATTGATTAGGAAATGCTAAGTCACTCGTGGTAGGATTAAATAATCTCAGAGTAGTTGATTTGACCCTGTTGCACAGCTCTAGTCTGAGTCTAACCGTTGCAGGATTGAATATGCTACTCGAAGGATTATCTGAGCCTTCTGTCAAGTATAAGTGTTTTGTAGCTGTTTATGGACAGTGACTTTGTTTCCCTTCTCAGCAACAGTGTGATTGGTAGCAGTTCGGTGTGAGAGGTCGGACAGGGAGTCAGACCACTGAGTAGGTTTCGGATCCCAGGTGAAGTAGGATTGGTTTTATTTGAGAGATTGAGGAGTCGTTCTTCACCGAGCTTGAAGAATTATTCTAAGGATGGTTTTAGTAGATCGGGATAGGCCGTTGTATGATCAGAGTTATAGGGGTTATGATTGTTTTGCTATCAGTTGAGAGATTGACAGAGAGTTGTTACAGCACAGGCGAGCTGTCGGGAAGCCAGGTTATGGTAGATCTCAGAAGGTAGAAGTGGCTTGCAAGGGTTGAAGGTTCGGGTGTTATTTTCCAGGATAGAAGTTTCGGCTGCCTTGGGAAGGCCATTGATTGCGCGAGGTGATGGTAGTATCCCTAAGGATGGCGGGTGTCAATACTCGTGGGAAACATCAGTTGGGTCATGGAAAATAGTGGGAGCCGCGGGCGTAGCGCGTGAGCTATTTTTCGGGTAGGTGATTGCAGTGGACTTCGAGGATGAAGTCTAGTTTAAGTGGGGGAGAGTTGTAACACCCAAAATCTAGAAGGCCAATTAAGGAAAGATAATCTTCATTTCTAAAGGTCAACTCGTTGAGTTTGGGCAAGAAACTTGATGTGTTGGAAACTTGGGTCGCGTGTTTTTGGAAGACCAACTCGACGAGTTGGGGAGGATTAACTCGACGAGTTGGACGGGGTTTGGGAAACCCTAAAATCGGGACTTTGCACCCTATTTAAACAACTTAAGCCCTAGGGTTTAGCCTCATTTCCAGCCTCCAAGTCCCTACACCCCATACACGAAAACCCTAAAGCCATTTGCGTGTTTGTGAGCCATTTTGAGTGTTTTTGGTGTGTATTGAAGCTATTGGAAGAAGGAAGAGTTTGGAGACACAAAAAGGAGCATATAGATCCAGAATCCTTGCATTATCCACGTCACTTTTATGGTATAAAGCTTGAACCTTGCCTTGTAGTTGATTAGATCTTCTTTTGGGGTTATTTTGCTTGGTTTTTGTCCAAATATCATGGTCCTTGGGAGTTGGACTTCCCAAATGGTTTAACACTTCAGATCTAGGGTCTTGAGGGGTTTTTATGGCATAAAGGTGCCAACTTTATGGCCATGGAAGTCCCATTCAACTTCTAAACCTTCATTTTGGCCTTTTGAGCTTCTAATGGCCATGCATGTAGAGAAAGCTGGAGACTTTACATGATCATCTAGTCTTTAAGGTCCATATCTATGTTATTATGATGTATCTTGAAGTTTTTATGGCTTTTGGACTTAGACTTAAGCCATTTTGGATTAGGGTTTGAGTTTTATGCCGTGGGAGAGATTCTTAATGGGTAAAGTTGGAAAATTTACCCTTCTATACGTATTCCCAGCTTAGATCCAGAAGATAGAGCCTTGGTTTGAAGATAGTGACTTAACGAGTTAAGAAGGGGTTAACAGACTAAGGAACTCAACGAGCTCATGGAGGAACTCGACGAGTTGATTCGAAATGTCTTGATTCTGTTGAAAAGGAAGAACTCGGCGAGTTGGGGGAAAACTCGACGAGTTCGATCGCGATATCACGATTTTGTGATTTATGGGAACTCGTCGAGTTGAATGGTAACTCGACGAGTTGAGTCAACTCGGAGCGTTGACTTTAACTTTGACCTTGACCTTGCTTTTGGCCAAGCCTGTCTCAAAGGGTGTTGGAGATAATATGAAGTGTATTTAAGGAAAACATGGGCTTAAGATAAGACCCATATGAGATTGGGCCCAATTTGGAAAATTGGGCCATTAGTGGGCTCTTATGGATTTTACAGTTTTAGGCGTAGTTGGTTTTGGGCTTGGGCCTTAGTTAAGAATCTTGTTGGGCTAGGGGTAAATTGGTCATTTTACCCCAAGTATGGATTATAGATCACGGGTTGGAACCCAATTGCTAATTGGGTGATATTTTTCTATTGATAGCTCGAGGAGTTGCCAGGGAAGCAGCTAAGGATTTCTTGCAGGGAACTTCAGCAGTGCGAGGTGAGTTACCTTCCCTGTATGAGTGGGTCGAAGGCACCAATGTCGGCCCACTAGTAGTTGTTTTTAGTAGAGATAATTGTCTTTGTGATAATTGTCTGGTATGCTACTATCTGTAGAGATTTATGTGCTTGTATGTTATGATATTATTTGGTAGTGGTAGGGGTGAAATAGACCCCGTAACTAGTTGAAAGAGATCGAAGGGGTTGAAATACACCCAATACCGGTTGAAAGAGGCCGAAGGGGTTGAAATACACCCAGTACCGGTTGAAAGAGACCGAAGGGGTAGGCCAGCACCCAGATATGCTAGGCAGTATGTGATTTATGTGTTTATATGCTAGGATATTATGTGGTAGTGGTAGGGGTGAAATAGACCCTATAACCAGTTGAAAGACACCGAAGGGGTAGGTGGGGCACCTAGATATGCCTGACAGGGTAGGTCGAGCACCCAGATATGTTTGGCAAGGTAGGTTAGGCATCCAGATATGCCTGACAGGGTAGGCCGGGCACCCAGATATGCCTGGCAGTATGTGATTATGTGGTATGATGGGGGGAACTCGCTAAGCTTCGTGCTTACGGTTTACAGTTTTGGTTTGAGGTACCTCTTCTTCGAAAGGAAAGGAGTCGGTTTGATCGCAGAGCATCGCACTATGATTTTCCGCATTATGAGATCTTTGGGACTTGTACTCTGATATTGTTTTCTTATGACATGTTTCAGTTCTTGACGTATTGGTTTTGATTATGATATGGGATGACACTGTTGATCTTTTCAGACTACTGTTTTTATAATCACTTTATTGAAAACGAAATTTTGGTTATGAATTTTGGGACGTTACAACTTAGAAATGGAAATTTAAGTATTGGATTAACCCACGCTTATAGAATTACTTCATGGATTTTATCACGAGCAATTTTGATACGATAATATCTTATATTCTTGAAACGGAGATATATGAGTTGTTGTTTACAAGTTACTTGTGCATTCATAATACGTAAACGCATCAGTAACTTGATGTTATAAAACATGTTGTTGTGCATGATTTAATGAGTAAATAGTGCAAGCATATAAGTCAAAGTTTATCTGTTCCTTTTGCACTAACGGGAAAAAGCGACATCTTTGGGCCCCTCGATGATTTGATGTCGACATATGAAGTGCATGGCCAAGCCTGGACTTAATTGATGTGTTCAATTGGTAGTCTGATTTCAGTCGTCATAAATCAGAAATCGAGAAACAAAACTTGGACAATGAGATTGATTATAATCGATATTTCATGTCTGTACGATAACTTGTAGAACGGATGAATATTTGATCACTTGTCTTAGGACACGTAATTGACTAGGTCAGAGTTCGACAACGGCTTTTGGAAGCTACAATTTGTTGATCAGTTTGGAAGTAATACTAGCAATTATAGTTATTAGACTTATCCAAGTGGGAGACTGTTGGATTAGGTGTCTAACCCCATAACTATAATTGATATAAACTTGAATTGATAGTAGCACAATCCTTTTGGGTTGCCCTCAAACCTGACAATTGAATAGGATAGTTTTTAGAGAGAGAGAGAGAGAGAGAGAGAGATTGATTTATTAATTTGTTATATGGTTAAAAAAATTAATTAGAAATCAAAATAAATGATTTGTTAATGTATTATGAAAATAATATATTAATTGGAAATGGTATTATTTAATTAATAATTAATTATAAATTAATTGGAATTAATTTTGGGATTAACTAGATTAACTAAAAGTAGGAGGACTAAAGGTGACAATGATCAATAGTTGAGCAAAGAGGAATTCTAGAACCTCCCATAAAGAGGGGGGACGAATTCTAGAATCTCTTCTAGGGTTTCCTTAGGCTTTAAGGGTGCCTTAGATGCCTTAGGGAGGAAGAAAAGGGATTAAGGTTATCTTGGAGATACCTGCTTTATCCAACACCTTCCTGTCACATATATAAACCCCCCTTAGGGTTAAATTTCGTCCAAGCGTTGATTCCTAAGAGGAATTCTGATTTTTTCATCTTCTCTTCTCTCTCTCTCTCTCTCTCTCTCTCTCTCTCTCTCTCTCTCTCTCTCTCTCTCTCTTCAAGCTCCTTAGTTGCTAGTGTTGAGTGTGAATCATTAGAGCGCGACACTTGTGGCACTTGCTTCCAAAGAGTCTTTCAAGGAGGAATTCAAGATTGTTTACAATAATAATCTTAAAGGTTAGTTTTCTTATCTTATGAATTAGTTTGTTCATAGAAAATTGTGTAGATTAGCCATTCATAGTATGTTGCTATATGTGAAAGACATAGATCCAATTAGATTGCATGTGCACTAATCAATTGAATTGTTTGATTGTTTTTAGCTTAAGGCATTGTAGTTGTAACCCTAATAACCCATCAAAATGAAAAATATGCCCTTATATTTTTCTTTTTTTAATTTCTTATTATATACTTTAAAAGAAAAAAGAAAAAGAAAATATCACCCACCCTACCCCTCCTACCCTTACCCTACTCACTTACACACACTTAAACATACTCTCTCTTTCTCTCTCTCTCTCTCTCTCTCTCTCTATATATATATATATATATATATATATATATATATATATATATATATATATATATATGATCATCATCGGTCCACCCTACTCACTTACACACACTTAAACATACTCTCTCTTTCTCTCTCTCTCTCTCTCTCTCTCTCTATATATATATATATATATATATATATATATATATATATATATATATATATATATGATCATCATCGGTCCACCCTACCACCGTCGGACCACCACCTTCATTGGACCACCACCGTCTTCACACCATCCATTCCAACAATACCAGAAATACGTCTGTCACCCTCACCCCTTCTTTTTCTCCGGTGTTCATCATTTTCTTCATAGCGCCATCGTAACGCCCCCTCTGCCGACACCGACACCAACGTTCTTCGTCGCCTCTGCCATCACCATATCCAACATTGTCACCCTCAATTTCCGTTCACCCGTACCATCGTTGGAGTCCATCGTACCAACCGACCTGATAGAAAACCCTAGTGTACGATAACGAATTCCACTACAAGATCCAAGATACATTACAGCGGATTCGTTACCCAAGCTTCGATGACGAGAAGAGGCCTAGTGGTTTCAGATCGGGGCATAAGGAGATCGGTGATGGCGGCGATCCAGTGGCAGATTGCAGATCTGGTGGTTTCGGTGGAGGTAGAAATGACGTCGCTGATGGGTTTTGAGGATAACAACCAATCATATGTGTGCATGCAACCCTAATTGTTAAGATCTATGTTTTTATCTAAATCAACATACAAGTATTGAATATAAAAAGGAGAAACCTAAGAGGCATATACTATTTTCAAAAATAACAACAAAGAATAGTAATCATACCTTTAATTTTTATGTAGTAATAACAATGTGAATCCAAGAGTTCTTGAAGCTTGAGAGCAAGTGTCACAAATGTAACACCTCTAATGGCTCACACCCAAACTAGGCAAGAGGATGAGAGAGGAGAGAGGAGGGGATGGCTTGAGAATTTCGGCTTCTCTTCTGGGGTTTCTAGTGGCCGAAATTATGAAGGCATTATGCCATTTATATAGGTGAGGCAGCTTAGAGCCAAAGTCAAGAATTAAGGAAGGAAACTCTAATCCTTTAGCTTAAGGACCAAGCAGCCCAAGAATCCCTACCAAGACCCATTAGACGAAAATTCTAGGGCCTTCCTAGAAGTTTTCGTCCAAGCCTTTCTAGGGAGGTTCTAGAGCTTCTTTCCCGCAACTATCAATAAATTGCAAAACAACCCCTACACATTTAATTAATACAATTAATCCCAAAATTAATTTCAATTAATTTCTGATTAACTATTAATTAAATAATATGATTTCTAACTAATCTATTATTTTCATAATACATTAATAAATCATTTATTTCAATTTATTATTCAAATAAAAAATATAACCTCTCTCTCCACAATTTATCCTATCCAGTTGCTAGTATGAGGGCAACCCAAAAGGATTGTGTTACTATCAATTCAAGTATATACCAATTATAGTTATGGACTTAGACACCTAATCCAATAGTCACAACCTTCCCCATTCATCGCCACTTGGGTTGCCTGCCACCGTCAGATGAACCTCCACCCAAGCGTCGATCTGAACCACTCCCTCCCTTCCCCCCCCCCCAATGCAGAGTTGGATTGGTTATTTGTTCTTATTTTTTTATTTTAAGTTTAAAAATATAAATTAAACTAATTTATGTATTTCAACAATTAAAGAAACTAAAATATATATAAATTATAACAGCATTATAGTCTTTTAAAATGTATAGAAACCAAAACCATAAATGATCCAATTTTGATTAATACAACACCAAAACTTTTTAAACCAAAAACATAGAATTTTGGGTACATTTTTGCAATTTTGTCTTTTACAACATTTGGGGTCGGATAAAACCCACAGCCCCTTCCTGACCCGACATATGCCCTAAAAAGCGAAACCTTCCACATTGGATTGGTTATTTGTTCTTATTTTTTTATTTTAAGTTAAAAAATATAAATTAAACTAATTTATGTATTTCAACAATTAAAGAAACTAAAATATATATAAATTATAACAGCATTATAGTCTTTTAAAATGTATAGAAACCAAAACCATAAATGATCCAATTTTGATTAATACAACACCAAAACTTTTTAAACCAAAAACATAGAATTTTGGGTACATTTTTGCAATTTTGTCTTTTACAACATTTGGGGTCGGATAAAACCCACAGCCCCTTCCTGACCCGACATATGCCCTAAAAAGCGAAACCTTCCCCATTGGATTGGTTATTTGTTCTTATTTTTTTATTTTAAGTTAAAAAATATAAATTAAACTAATTTATGTATTTCAACAATTAAAGAAACTAAAATATATATAAATTATAACAGCATTATAGTCTTTTAAAATGTATAGAAACCAAAACCATAAATGATCCAATTTTGATTAATACAACACCAAAACATTTTAAACCAAAAACATAGAATTTTGGGTACATTTTTGCAATTTTGTCTTTTACAACATTTGGGGTCGGATAAACCCCCCCACCCCCCCCCCCCCCCAATGCAGAGTTGGATTGGTTATTTGTTCTTATTTTTTTTATTTTAAGTTCAAAAATATAAATTAAACTAATTTATGTATTTCAACAATTAAAGAAACTAAAATATATATAAATTATAACAGCATTATAGTCTTTTAAAATGTATAGAAACCAAAACCATAAATGATCCAATTTTGATTAATACAACACCAAAACATTTTAAACCAAAAACATAGAATTTTGGGTACATTTTTGCAATTTTGTCTTTTACAACATTTGGGGTCGGATAAACCCCCCCCCCCCCCCCCAATGCAGAGTTGGATTGGTTATTTGTTCTTATTTTTTTTATTTTAAGTTAAAAAATATAAATTAAACTAATTTATGTATTTCAACAATTAAAGAAACTAAAATATATATAAATTATAACAGCATTATAGTCTTTTAAAATGTATAGAAACCAAAACCATAAATGATCCAATTTTGATTAATACTAACACCAAAACTTTTTAAACCAAAAACATAGAATTTTGGATACATTTTGCAATTTTGTCTTTTACAACATTTGGGGTCGGATAAAACCCACAGCCTTCCTGACCCGAGACATATGCCCTAAAAAGCGAAACCTTCCCCATTGGATTGGTTATTTGTTCTTATTTTTTTATTTTAAGTTAAAAAATATAAATTAAACTAATTTATGTATTTCAACAATTAAAGAAACGAAAATATATATAAATTATAACAACATTATAGTCTTTTAAAATGTATAGAAACCAAAACCATAAATGATCCAATTTTGATTAATACAACACCAAAACTTTTTAAACCAAAAACATAGAATTTTGGGTACATTTTTGCAATTTTGTCTTTTACAACATTTGGAGTCGGATAAAACCCACAGCCTTCCTGACCCGACATATGCCCTAAAAAGCGAAACCTTCCCCATTGGATTGGTTATTTGTTCTTATTTTTTTATTTTAAGGATTGCTGTCAAGAATATTCTTAAGTACCTACGAAGGACCAAGGAATGGTTTCTAGTCCTTGGTGGGAGTGATGACTTAAGGGTGCGAGGGTACAATGACGCTAGTTTCCAGACAGATCGGGATAATTACCGATCACAGTCGGGCTGGGTCTTTACCCTGAATGGAGGAGCAGTGACTTGGAAAAGTTCCAAGCAAGAAACCGTAGCTGATTCAACGTGCGAATCAGAGTACATTGCGGCGAGCGAGGCGTCAAAGGAGGCTATATGGTTGAAGAACTTCATTGGAGACCTTGGAGTTGTGCCATCCATAAAAGAGCCCATGGAAATTTTCTGTGATAATGAAGGAGCGGTTGCCTTAACCAAGGAACCAAGGGATCATGGCAGATCTCGACATATCGACAGGAAATATCATTTTATTAGACATCGAGTAGAAGAGGGACTCCTCGTTGTGAAGAGGGTATCGTCAGAAGATAACCCAGCAGATCCCCTCACGAAGGGACTGAGTAGGGTTAAGCATTTGCAGCACGCTAGGAGCGTAGGGCTGAAGGACGATATTAGTTTAGATTAGATAGGTAGGAAACTTGTAATGGATGATCATGTATTCAACATTTGATGATTAAATAAAGGTGTGTTATTTATAAGAAAGCTTCTATCTTGTGTTGATTATTTATCTATTGTTTCAATTTTGCATGTTTTGACTTCCTGAATAATAAGATTATTCGAACAGTCCACAATCGTTCATATGTTGGAAGTAGATATGAAGGAAGATTGTCATAAATTTGTTTGTAGATTGTCTGAAAAGTTTTAGACATAGCAAAGGTTTGCTGCAAAGTTTATGAGTGCTTATGAAATTTGTATTGAGCATTGGAATAGACCCACACTTGTTGGTATCACTTCATGAATGTTATCACAAGTGATCGCAAGATGATAATATCATATAATCTTTAAACCTAGAGATATGGTTATTGTTTGCTAGTTGATTATACATTGATAATGCGAAAACGCATCAGTAACTTGATGTTATAAAACGCATTATTGTGTGTGGTTTAACTAGTAAATGATAAAGGCATATTAGTCGACGTTTTTCTGTTCCTTTTATTCTATGAGAATAAAAGCGATATCTTGGCCACTTGATGATTTGGTTTAACTTATGTGCCGGGCCCGGTCAGGATGAAGTTGATGTGTTCAACTGAGTTCTATGTCGAACAAATCAGAGATCAAGAAATAAAATGCTAAACAATAAGTATTGTTAGCATGATATCTAGAACAGAGGATTATACGATCCCTTATCTGAAGGACAGATTATTGGTCAGAGTTGACAGCGGCTATTGAAAGCTACGATTGCTAATCGGATACGGAAGTCATATGTGAGATATAGTTACTAGACTTATCCAAGTGGGAGACTGTTGGATTAGTGTCTATGTCCGTAACTATATTTGATATGTACTTGACCCGAGTGTGCATGGTCCTTTTGGGTTGCCTTCACCAAAGCAACTTGACAAGGTAATTTGATATGAGAGAGAAGATATTATGGTTTATTAATATATTATAAGAATAATATATTAAAGGAGAAATCATATTTATTTAATTAGTATTAGTCATAAATTAATTAGGAATTAATTTGGTGACTAAAAGAGATTAATTAAATAAAGGGGTATAAACTGTCAAATGTGTGATAGTTGAGTTTTGGGCTGGGAAACCTAATGGACTAAGGGGGAACGAAATTATGATGAGGGATCATCATATTTTCGTCCAAGGGCCTCATTCCAGAAGGTTCATTGGGTTGCTTGGTGGCTAAGCTATCCATTAGGGTTTAGACTGAAACCCTAGCACCCTACAGTATAAATAGATGCCCTATGCTTCAATTTTAGGCCACTTGATTCCAAGGGAAACCCTAGGGCCGAAATTAGCATCCTTCCCCTCTCTCACTTAATTGCCTTCTTGCTTCAAGGTGTTTGTGAGCCATTAGAGGCACTACAATTGTGGTGCTTGCTTTCAAGAGTTCAAGAGATCAAGGAAAGTAGTTGTTATTGCAATATAACAACAAAGGTATGTCTACTACACTTCTATATGATTTTCGAAAATTATAGAAGCATGCTAGGGTTTATTTTGTGTTCATATAGTTGTATGTCTTATAGTGAAAACATAGATCCAATTAGGGTTGCATGCACACATAGGATTGTTTGTATAAAACCTATCAGTGGTATCAGAGCCTTTGGTTTTTTGTTTTCAATTGGATTTGATACATATTATGAATTTGACAAATTAGGGTTTATGGCAAGTAAACCCTAAGGCTTGATGATTTTCGCAAATTAGGGTTGCAAAACCCTAGTTGGCGATTTTGATAGGGTTCTTAAAACCCTTTTGCCTAGCCTCCTATTTTCGAAATTAGGGTTATGAAACCCTAGGGATTTCGAAAATCCCTTGCCCCCCAAGACAAGATCCCAAGATTTTAGGGATTTGGATATTGCTATCTTTGTGATCATCAATTTAATTGTTTAAACTAGATAATTGAAGATCTTGTATTATCCTTTCCATATATTTCAAAATCTAGGGGATAAAAAGGATTAAGTAAATTAATAGTTTAATTTTATGATAATCCTTCATGATTTAATATTTTAAATTAATTGTTTAATTTTGATAATTATTAAATCAAAGATTTTTTGGTGTTTAAAATTTTAAATTAAATGGTCTAATTTTCGAAAATTTTAAATACAATTAAGACACTAGTATTTTGAAATGTTTTAAAATACACCCTTATACAATTATGATATTATAAGATTAATTATTATATATATGTATAAGAATAAGCTAGTCTTATCGCTAGTAGGCCTCATTCACGAAGCCAGTCTATAAGGTGGGTATAAGGTTGCTGCCTATAAAATGGCGCTTAATGGATGTACACTCACATCTACCGCTTGCTTGACTGGTGGAGGGTCGTTAGCCGAACGGATAGGATAGGGCACTTAATTCCTCATTATAAGTATAATGGAAATATTAAAGTAACTACATTGTTTTACAAATTCCCACTCTTAGTTACTTTAGGGTAAAATGTGAAAATGATGCTATTCCATGGAATTACACTTTGTACCCCTGTCAAACGTTAGTGGAGCGTGCGTGGTTAACCAGCACACTAATTTGGGATTGACATTGGTGACAAAGGGTGGCTCGATGTCTTATCATAGATCAATGGAGCGTGCGTGGCTAACCAGCACATTGATTAGGTGATGAAGACATTGAGTGCACCATGATGATTCGCATGGTTATTCACAAACTTGTTTGCGATCCTCGGCATCCCAGTCGCAAATTTGAAGTGCATATCGAGATTTAAACATGCCATTGAAATGTTCAATGAATCTCAAAAGAAATCTAGGAATTTTCAAATACATTTAAAACTTAACCTCTTTCGTTTTTCATGGTGAAAATTAGTGAATCGTCATTCACTTACCTTCAAATTATTTACTTTTAGATTACGGCATCCCTTTTCTAAGTTGTAAATAGTGTTGTTGGATCCTAGCCCTAATTTCTCATGTGGGTGTTTAATTAGGGATTCATTCTAATCAAACTTTGTTCCTTTCTATTTCAGATGTCAAACGCAAACGCAAACAACAACACTTCTGGGTCATTCTCGTTGATGAACCTGTGTCAAAAAGTGACATTTGATGGCTCGAACTTCAACGAGTGGATGAGATACATTCGCATGATAACTCGTTATGAGGACAAAGAATATGTCCTAGACGAGAAGCTTGAAAGGATCAACCCAGAAGAAGCTACTCCTGAAGAGATGGCCGCCTTTGAGGCCCACGAGCGTGATGCAACGAAAGTTCATTGCATCATGTTGGCCACCATGAACCTCGAACTCCAAAAGTCCTATGAGGACATGTATCCATATGAGATGCACCAAGATTTGCTGGACAGGTACCACCAGAGCGCGAGGCAAGAGCGCTATGAGATCATCACCAACATGATCACCGCTAAGATGGGGAGTGGAGAATCCCTAACTGCTCATTTGCAAAGAATGCAAAGATATGTTGATCGTCTTCTCAAACTTAATGTTAAGTTTGATGAGGATCTGGCTATCGACATCATCCTCCACTCCTTGCCTTCCTGCTACAGCCAGTTCAGAATGACCTACCACATGAATAAGGAAGAGGTCACCCTAAGTAAGCTTCAAGGGCTCCTGAGGACAGCTGAGAGCAACCTCAAGGACAAATCTATTGCATCATCCTCTACTGTAACTGCTCCTGTGTTGGCAATTGGCCAAGGAAAGGGAAAGAAGAGGAAGGCTCCTTACAAGAGCCACCATAAGGGTAAGACCCAAGATGGTTCTTCTTCTAGTGGGACCAAAGCAGGTTCTGTTAAGCCCTCTTCTGACCCCAAGGAAGCAGAGTGCTTCTATTGCCACCAGAAGGGCCACTGGAAACGAAGCTGCCCTAAATATCTGCAAGATATTAAGGATGGGAAGATAAAACCCACCTTCGCAGGTATGTATTTAATTAAATCTAATAACTCATCATTTGCTACTTCATGGGTTCTTGATACAGGGTGTGGTTACCACATTTGTTCTGATATGCAGGGCCTAAAAAGAAGTAGGGAAGTGTAGCATGGAAGGATAAGCTTGATCATGGGAAACAAAAAGTCTTCACCAGTAACCAAGATCGGAGTTTATTCCTTAGTGTTGAGTAATGGGTTAGGGCTAGATTTAAATAATTGTTGCTATTCGCCAGATATGGCAAGAAACATTATTTCTTTTCATGGTTTGTTTAGACAAGGTTTCAGATATTCATTTGATAATAGTAATGGTTCTATTAATGCTTATTTGAATGGTGTCTTTTATTTCAATGCATTACCTTGTAATGGGATGTATGAATCTGTGTTAGTTATTGATAATTTAGGAAATGATGTTTTGAATATTGATTCGTCCACAAGTTTGGACAAAGCATGCTTGTGGCATTGTCGCCTTGGCCATGTGAACAAGAAACGCATAGCCCAACTCCAAAAGGATGGAGTCTTGGAGTCTTTCGACCTTAGGGACGATGACGTGTGTGAGTCTTGTTTACTTGGGAAGATGACCAAGTCACCCTTTACTGGCACATGTGAAAGGGGTGAGGGTGTATTGGATCTCATACACACAGATGTATGTGGACCCTTTAGATCCACCACAAGGGACGCTTGTCGCTTCTACGTGACTTTTACAGACGATTATAGCAGATATGGATATATCTATTTAATCAAGCAAAAGTCAGAAACTTTTGAAAAGTTCAAAGAGTTCAAGAATGAAGTGGAGAATCAGTTGGGCAGGAAAATTAAGATGCTTCGATCTGATCGAGGGGGAGAGTACCTAAGTCTTGAGTTTCACGACTATCTGAAAGAGTGTGGAATAGTTTCACAATTGACGCCTCCTAGAACGCCACAATTGAATGGTGTGGCTGAGAGACGTAATCGAACCTTGTTTGACATGGTTCGCTCTATGATGAGTCGTGCTTCGTTACCAATCTCATTCTGGGGGTATGCCTTGGAGACTGCCGCCCATATCCTTAACTTAGTTCCCACCAAGAAGGTTACCAAAACACCTCACGAGATGTGGACAGGGAAAGCTCCCTCGTTAGCACATATCAAGGTTTGGGGTTGTGAAGCTTTCGTAAGACGAGAGACTCACGACAAGCTAGAACCTCGTAGTGAGAAGTGTTACTTCATTGGCTATCCACAGAAGTCTTTTGGTTATCTCTTCTATAGACCAAATGACAATGTTGTCTTTGTTGCTAGGAGAGGGGTTTTCAGAGAAAGAGAACTCATAAGCCAAGGAGACAGTGGGAGTCAGATTGACCTTGAAGAGCTTCAAGAGTCAGGAGAAGAAGGAACCTCTGACACTGGCGTTCAAGATGAGGAGGAAACTCCTGTTGAACCAATTGACCAGTCCTTACCTCTTAGACGTTCAAGTAGAGTTATTGTTCCACCCCAGTTTTATGGTTTCCATATTACCACTGACGGGGATACGTTTATTAGTGATAGTACACTAGTGAATCTGGACGAACCTAACAGCTACAAGGAAGCCATGGCAGGCCCAGAGTCTGCTAAATGGAAAGAGGCAATGGACAGCGAGATTCAGTCCATGTATGACAACCAAGTTTGGAATTTGGTTGATAATGTACCAGGTCGTAAGACAGTCGGGTGCAAGTGGATCTTCAAAAAGAAGACAGACATGAATGGGAAAGTGCACACTTATAAAGCACGATTGAACGCGAAGGGCTTTACTCAAACTCCTGGAGTTGACTATGATGAGACCTTCTCACCAGTTGCGAAAATAAAGTCTATTAGGGTAATGCTTGCAATAGCTGCGTTTCATGATTATGAAATCTGGCAGATGGACGTAAAAACCGCTTTCCTAAATGGGAAGCTGGCTGAGGATGTTTACATGAATCAGCCAGAGGGTTTTGTCGATGCGAAGCATCCAAATAGAGTGTGCAAGCTTGAGAAATCCATTTATGGATTAAAGCAAGCATCTCGCAGGTGGAATCTTTGTTTTGACGAGAAGGTCAAAGAGTTTGGTTTTCTGCGAAATGAAGATGAGTCATGTGTATATGTCAAGGCCAGTGGGAGTATAGTGAGCTTCCTCGTATTGTATGTCGATGACACACTACTCATAGGAAACGACATCCCAACATTGCAGGAGGTCAAGTCCTGGCTTGGGAAGTGTTTCGCTATGAAGGACCTCGGAGAGGCTGCATATATTCTGGGAATAAGGATAGTAAGAGACAGAAGCAAGAGACTGATAGGACTCAGTCAGGATACATACTTGGAGAAGGTACTAAAACGTTTTAGTATGGAAAATTCCAAGAAAGGGGAGTTACCAATCCAATGCAATACCAAACTGAGTAAGACTCAGAACCCGAGTACAGAGGCAGAGATAGCTGATATGAGCCGAGTACCTTACGCTTCCGCAGTTGGCTCGATTATGTACGCTATGACTTGTACTCGCCCTGATGTGGCTTTCGCTTTGAGCATGGTCAGCAGATATCAAGGGAACCCTGGTAGGGCACATTGGATTGATGTCAAGAATATTCTTAAGTACCTACGAAGGACCAAGGAATGGTTTCTAGTCCTCGGTGGGAGTGATGACTTAAGGGTGCGAGGGTACAGTGACGCTAGTTTCCAGACAGATCGGGATAATTACCGATCACAGTCGGGCTGGGTCTTTACCCTGAATGGAGGAGCAGTGACTTGGAAAAGTTCCAAGCAAGAAACCGTAGCTGATTCAACGTGCGAATCAGAGTACATTGCGGCGAGCGAGGCGTCAAAGGAGGCTATATGGTTGAAGAACTTCATTGGAGACCTTGGAGTTGTGCCATCCATAAAAGAGCCCATGGAAATTTTCTGTGATAATGAAGGAGCGGTTGCCTTAACCAAGGAACCAAGGGATCATGGCAGATCTCGACATATCGACAGGAAATATCATTTTATTAGACATCGAGTAGAAGAGGGACTCCTCGTTGTGAAGAGGGTATCGTCAGAAGATAACCCAGCAGATCCCCTCACGAAGGGACTGAGTAGGGTTAAGCATTTGCAGCACGCTAGGAGCGTAGGGCTGAAGGACGATATTAGTTTAGATTAGATAGGTAGGAAACTTGTAATGGATGATCATGTATTCAACATTTGATGATTAAATAAAGGTGTGTTATTTATAAGAAAGCTTCTATCTTGTGTTGATTATTTATCTATTGTTTCAATTTTGCATGTTTTGACTTCCTGAATAATAAGATTATTCGAACAGTCCACAATCGTTCATATGTTGGAAGTAGATATGAAGGAAGATTGTCATAAATTTGTTTGTAGATTGTCTGAAAAGTTTTAGACATAGCAAAGGTTTGCTGCAAAGTTTATGAGTGCTTATGAAATTTGTATTGAGCATTGGAATAGACCCACACTTGTTGGTATCACTTCATGAATGTTATCACAAGTGATCGCAAGATGATAATATCATATAATCTTTAAACCTAGAGATATGGTTATTGTTTGCTAGTTGATTATACATTGATAATGCGAAAACGCATCAGTAACTTGATGTTATAAAACGCATTATTGTGTGTGGTTTAACTAGTAAATGATAAAGGCATATTAGTCGACGTTTTTCTGTTCCTTTTATTCTATGAGAATAAAAGCGATATCTTGGCCACTTGATGATTTGGTTTAACTTATGTGTCGGGCCCGGTCAGGATGAAGTTGATGTGTTCAACTGAGTTCTATGTCGAACAAATCAGAGATCAAGAAATAAAATGCTAAACAATAAGTATTGTTAGCATGATATCTAGAACAGAGGATTATACGATCCCTTATCTGAAGGACAGATTATTGGTCAGAGTTGACAGCGGCTATTGAAAGCTACGATTGCTAATCGGATACGGAAGTCATATGTGAGATATAGTTACTAGACTTATCCAAGTGGGAGACTGTTGGATTAGTGTCTATGTCCGTAACTATATTTGATATGTACTTGACCCGAGTGTGCATGGTCCTTTTGGGTTGCCTTCACCAAAGCAACTTGACAAGGTAATTTGATATGAGAGAGAAGATATTATGGTTTATTAATATATTATAAGAATAATATATTAAAGGAGAAATCATATTTATTTAATTAGTATTAGTCATAAATTAATTAGGAATTAATTTGGTGACTAAAAGAGATTAATTAAATAAAGGGGTATAAACTGTCAAATGTGTGATAGTTGAGTTTTGGGCTGGGAAACCTAATGGACTAAGGGGGAACGAAATTATGATGAGGGATCATCATATTTTCGTCCAAGGGCCTCATTCCAGAAGGTTCCTTGGGCTGCTTGGTGGCTAAGCTATCCATTAGGGTTTAGACTGAAACCCTAGCACCCTACAGTATAAATAGATGCCCTATGCTTCAATTTTAGGCCACTTGATTCCAAGGGAAACCCTAGGGCCGAAATTAGCATCCTTCCCCTCTCTCTCTTAATTGCCTTCTTGCTTCAAGGTGTTTGTGAGCCATTAGAGGCACTACAATTGTGGTGCTTGCTTTCAAGAGTTCAAGAGATCAAGGAAAGTAGTTGTTATTGCAATATAACAACAAAGGTATGTCTACTACACTTCTATATGATTTTCGAAAATTATAGAAGCATGCTAGGGTTTATTTTGTGTTCATATAGTTGTATGTCTTATAGTGAAAACATAGATCCAATTAGGGTTGCATGCACACATAGGATTGTTTGTATAAAACCTATCACCTGTCACATATATAAACCCCCCTTAGGGTTAAATTTCGTCCAAGCGTTGATTCCTAAGAGGAATTCTGATTTTTTCATCTTCTCTTCTCTCTCTCTCTCTCTCTCTCTCTCTCTTCAAGCTCCTTGGTTGCTAGTGTTGAGTGTGAATCATTAGAGCGCGACACTTGTGGCACTTGCTTCCAAAGAGTCTTTCAAGGAGGAATTCAAGATTGTTTACAATAATAATCTTAAAGGTTAGTTTTCTTATCTTATGAATTAGTTTGTTCATAGAAAATTTTGTAGATTAGCCATTCATAGTATGTTGCTATATGTGAAAGACATAGATCCAATTAGATTGCATGTGCACTAATCAATTGAATTGTTTGATTGTTTTTAGCTTAAGGCATTGTAGTTGTAACCCTAATAACCCATCAAAATGAAAAATATGCCCTTATATTTTTCTTTTTTTAATTTCTTATTATATTCTTTAAAAGAAAAAAGAAAAAGAAAATATCACCCACCCTACCCCTCCTACCCTTACCCTACTCACTTACACACACTTAAACATACTCTCTCTCTCTCTCTCTCTCTCTATATATATATATATATATATATATATATATATATATGATCATCATCGGTCCACCCTACCACCGTCGGACCACCACCTTCATTGGACCACCACCGTCTTCACACCATCCATTCCAACACTACCAGAAATACGTCTGTCACCCTCACCCCTTCTTTTTCTCCGGTGTTCATCATTTTCTTCATAGCGCCATCGTAACGCCCCCTCTGCCGACACCGACACCAACGTTCTTCGTCGCCTCTGCCATCACCATATCCAACATTGTCACCCTCAATTTCCGTTCACCCGTACCATCGTTGGAGTCCATCGTACCAACCGACCTGATAGAAAACCCTAGTGTACGATAACGAATTCCACTACAAGATCCAAGATACATTACAGCGGATTCGTTACCCAAGCTTCGATGACGAGAAGAGGCCTAGTGGTTTCAGATCGGGGCATAAGGAGATCGGTGATGGCGGCGATCCAGTGGCAGATTGCAGATCTGGTGGTTTCGGTGGAGGTAGAAATGACGTCGCTGATGGGTTTTGAGGATAACAACCAATCATATGTGTGCATGCAACCCTAATTGTTAAGATCTATGTTTTTATCTAAATCAACATACAAGTATTGAATATAAAAAGGAGAAACCTAAGAGGCATATACTATTTTCAAAAATAACAACAAAGAATAGTAATCATACCTTTAATTTTTATGTAGTAATAACAATGTGAATCCAAGAGTTCTTGAAGCTTGAGAGCAAGTGTCACAAATGTAACACCTCTAATGGCTCACACCCAAACTAGGCAAGAGGATGAGAGAGGAGAGAGGAGGGGATGGCTTGAGAATTTCGGCTTCTCTTCTGGGGTTTCTAGTGGCCGAAATTATGAAGGCATTATGCCATTTATATAGGTGAGGCAGCTTAGAGCCAAAGTCAAGAATTAAGGAAGGAAACTCTAATCCTTTAGCTTAAGGACCAAGCAGCCCAAGAATCCCTACCAAGACCCATTAGACGAAAATTCTAGGGCCTTCCTAGAAGTTTTCGTCCAAGCCTTTCTAGGGAGGTTCTAGAGCTTCTTTCCCGCAACTATCAATAAATTGCAAAACAACCCCTACACATTTAATTAATACAATTAATCCCAAAATTAATTTCAATTAATTTCTGATTAACTATTAATTAAATAATATGATTTCTAACTAATCTATTATTTTCATAATACATTAATAAATCATTTATTTCAATTTATTATTCAAATAAAAAATATAACCTCTCTCTCCACAATTTATCCTATCCAGTTGCTAGTATGAGGGCAACCCAAAAGGATTGTGTTACTATCAATTCAAGTATATACCAATTATAGTTATGGACTTAGACACCTAATCCAATAGTCACAACCTTCCCCATTCATCGCCACTTGGGTTGCCTGCCACCGTCAGATGAACCTCCACCCAAGCGTCGATCTGAACCACTCCCTCCCTTCCCCCCCCCCCCCAATGCAGAGTTGGATTGGTTATTTGTTCTTATTTTTTTATTTTAAGTTTAAAAATATAAATTAAACTAATTTATGTATTTCAACAATTAAAGAAACTAAAATATATATAAATTATAACAGCATTATAGTCTTTTAAAATGTATAGAAACCAAAACCATAAATGATCCAATTTTGATTAATACAACACCAAAACTTTTTAAACCAAAAACATAGAATTTTGGGTACATTTTTGCAATTTTGTCTTTTACAACATTTGGGGTCGGATAAAACCCACAGCCCCTTCCTGACCCGACATATGCCCTAAAAAGCGAAACCTTCCACATTGGATTGGTTATTTGTTCTTATTTTTTTATTTTAAGTTAAAAAATATAAATTAAACTAATTTATGTATTTCAACAATTAAAGAAACTAAAATATATATAAATTATAACAGCATTATAGTCTTTTAAAATGTATAGAAACCAAAACCATAAATGATCCAATTTTGATTAATACAACACCAAAACTTTTTAAACCAAAAACATAGAATTTTGGGTACATTTTTGCAATTTTGTCTTTTACAACATTTGGGGTCGGATAAAACCCACAGCCCCTTCTTGACCCGACATATGCCCTAAAAAGCGAAACCTTCCCCATTGGATTGGTTATTTGTTCTTATTTTTTTATTTTAAGTTAAAAAATATAAATTAAACTAATTTATGTATTTCAACAATTAAAGAAACTAAAATATATATAAATTATAACAGCATTATAGTCTTTTAAAATGTATAGAAACCAAAACCATAAATGATCCAATTTTGATTAATACAACACCAAAACATTTTAAACCAAAAACATAGAATTTTGGGTACATTTTTGCAATTTTGTCTTTTACAACATTTGGGGTCGGATAAACCCCCCCACCCCCCCCCCCCCCCCCAATGCAGAGTTGGATTGGTTATTTGTTCTTATTTTTTTATTTTAAGTTTAAAAATATAAATTAAACTAATTTATGTATTTCAACAATTAAAGAAACTAAAATATATATAAATTATAACAGCATTATAGTCTTTTAAAATGTATAGAAACCAAAACCATAAATGATCCAATTTTGATTAATACAACATCAAAACATTTTAAACCAAAAACATATAATTTTGGGTTAATTTTTGCAATTTTGTCTTTTACAACATTTGGGGTCGGATAAACCTCCCCCCCCCCCCCCATGCAGAGTTGGATTGGTTATTTGTTCTTATTTTTTTTTATTTTAAGTTAAAAAATATAAATTAAACTAATTTATGTATTTCAACAATTAAAGAAACTAAAATATATATAAATTATAACAGCATTATAGTCTTTTAAAATGTATAGAAACCAAAACCATAAATGATCCAATTTTAATTAATACTAACACCAAAACTTTTTAAACCAAAAACATAGAATTTTGGGTTAATTTTTGCAATTTTGTCTTTTACAACATTTGGGTCGGATAAAACCCACAGCCTTTTTGACCCGACATATTCTAATCGACGGTATCTTAAACCCTAACCCTGCTCACTGGCGATCCATCACGGGAGTAGCCTCTCCTCCAGCATCTACGACATGGCAATCAACCATGCCGAATGCCGAAGTAGGTCCACCGGAGGTGACCCTGGAAACGTCAATGGGTTCTTTCACTGTTATGGTAAATTTTCGATAACTCTCGAGCTTTTCTCACTGTTACAAAGAACTTTGAACAAATTAATTGATGTCAAATTGATCAGATGTACGATAAGCACTCGCCAAAAACTTGCAAAAACTTCATTGAACTATCTCGAAGGGGTTACTACAACAACGTTAAATTCCACAGAATCATCAAGGTATGTAACTCCAAAAATCCCCATCTTTCAACACTTTTTGTGTTTTCGTGTGCTGAGTAATGTTAATAATCCGTGGAGTAGGTGCTAATTTTCGATAATTTTATATATATTTAGAACAGGATTTTATAATTCAAGGAAGTGATCCCACTGGCACAGGAAGGGTTGGAGAATCCATTTATGGGTACGTTTTCTCAGCTCAAATTAAGCTTTTGTTTTTAGGATTTTTTTGCTTCAATCTTACGAACTTGTTAGATTTGAGATTGTTGTAATCCATACTTCTGGAATCGGTAAACCTAATCAAATATGTTGTTTGAAGTCTGAACACAAAAAGTAGATATTTGAACTTGAATTCCGATTGAATTTCAACTATATACTGGCAATCTGTGCATATGTTTGAGAAATTTGACTTTTTTTTTTTTTTTTTTGACATGAGTTTGTTTCCATTGTTGAAGCTCAAAGTTTGAAGAGATCACTCCAAAGTTGAAGTGATCACATTGGCTCCAGCTCAATCACTTGATTGTAATCATTTTTTTTTCTTTCAAAAAGTTATTATTATAAACTATAAATATAGCTTTGTTTGTTAAATTTTAATATATGTCCATCATAATTTCCAGGAAAACACACAGATATTTGGAAGAGTATGTAGAGGAATGGAGATTGTGAAGAGACTTGGTAGTGTTCAGACTGATAATACTGATAGGTATATTGCTTTCTTATTCTATTTATTTTGGTAAATGTATGATTGTTTTTGATAAATTCTTGTATTATTTTTCTTTTTTTAATTTCTTGTTTTGTTTCAGGCCTGTTCATGATGTGAAATTACTACGAACAAGTGTTAAAGATTGATGCTTTTTTGGCATCATAGATTCTCAAAAGCAAGGTATTGCTACTATCCATAACCCCATGAATGTAATCGAATTATACAGGGCTTCATATGAATGCAATTAAACATGAACACATTAGTATCTTGTAGTTTGACATCGCAACAAAATGATGATTTGTTTCTCCATGTTCTAATTTGGTAAAGTTATTGGTTCATAAAGATATTGTTTTTCATATGGTTAAAAGGTTGCCAAATGGACAAATGGTTGGGTTTACCCACAATTCACAAACCCGTTTGTGCGTTAAAAATTATAGCGAAAGCTATATAATTCATAATAGAAATAATATAATTATGTTTGGGAGAGAGGATACATATGAATGCATTGTTGGTGACTTTTAACCCATTACATTTACATATTTGTTTTTTAGTTTTAGATTTTACCAATTCAACATGTTAGACTATGTTTGGTGGACTAGCTGAAAAACTAACTGCAAGGTAATAAAAATGATGTTTGTTAAAACTAGTTGAAATATGTAAAATAATACAAACAAGCATGTAGATGATTGTTTTTTTTAATAATTAATAAATGGGTAACCAATTTCAACTACAAAACTTTCACTTATTTTTACCAAAAAGACAAGACAAAATGTGTAATCGTTTTTCAAAGCTAATCACAAACCAGATGTTAAAAAAACATGCAAACCTGCTTGAATGGTGGATTGATAACTTGGGCTTTGTACAACATCATATAGGCAAGAATCTTTCTCCCAAAAGTTAGTAACATAGTGTACCTATATCACTCTTTAGCTCAATTGGAAAGGTTAAGAGAAATCCGTGTGGTCATATTCATCCATATCTGCGACACAAGTTGAAATAAGCCTAGGTTTCTATGGGGTTACTCATGCCAATCTTTGACCATAAGGAGCTTCAACACGTAAGTTACGTATTTCCCCGCAAGAGAAATTTCAATTTCTAAGATTTAAAATGTAGGTTACAAATGCCACCATCTATAAATATGTGAATCAGCACCAGATGCCGGGTTTTGGTCGTGGATTCCCCTCTCCTCCTTGCCACACTTTCCCATCCCTATCATCAAAATTACAAACATACCCCTAAAAGATTTCAACAAAAGAATATCAATAAAAGCACAAGGGGTAGTAATGCAAAATATTTAAAGAGTAAATTAAAAAAATTTGGTTCTTATTTTAATGTTTCAAAATGATTTAAGTCTCTCGTAAAATGTAACTATTTACTTGTTAGTTTTTTTTTTTTTAAAATGACCCTTTTGCCTTTGGACAAAACGCGTAACTATCTCTTGATTTATTATTAAACTATTTTCTATATCATTACATATTTTATTTTTGATTATCTTGATTTATCAATCCCAATGTTTTGAATATAAATGCAATTTGCGTTAAAATAAATTATCATATATAATGGGTTAAAAAGTTAGAATCTTGAAAATTACATTTATTTAAGACATTAGTAATTTAGTATCTACAATATTGAAGAAATAAACAAAAATTATGGGCGGACCAAAGACAAATTCGTCATTTTAAATGTAAAATAATTCAAAAAGTTATACCTTTTACAATATTGTGAAACAAAATAAGTCAGTAGTTTGATAAATATTTAAGGGAAAATTAAAAAATTGGTCCATGTGATATACTAATGTTCAACTCAAACAAAAAACTAACTTATTAGTTTGATTTACTAAAGAACCAAAAAAATATGAAGAAAACACAGAGAATGGTAAAGAAAGAATAAAAAATCATTTTATGAAGTCGACTTATAGAAGATATCCATGGTTGAGATCAAATTGAGGAGAAAAGAGACAAAACCTGGAATAATTAGGAACCAATGGGTTTACACATACACGAAGTTGGCTCTTTTCCCTCCTTAATTCCCCCTAACAACAAAACTTTTATCAATTGCAAAATGAATGGAAGATATAAAAAGGATTTGGTCATCAGAAACTAAGATAGGAGTTTCTAAATCTAGTAATCAGAGGAATTCCATATCATTGAAACAAAAATTGATAAATAGAAAGTGACAGAAGCAAAAGGTTTGACCTAGAAATAAGAAATTTCAAACTAAATTATAATGCAAAGCAAACTTAAATTTCAATGAACTGAAAATTATATCTCTCATAGGGCGTGTTCGGCACGGAGCGTTTTGGAGCGTTTGAGAGCTTCTAGCTTCTAGCGTTTGACAAAACGCTCCGTTTTAAACAGAAAGCCTCGTTTGACACTACAAGCTTCTAGCTTTTAATTTAATCAAAACGCTCCAAATCCAAATGTTACTTCATGTAGCTTTTAACAAAACGCTACAGTATCAATAACTAAGAACACACTAAACCATTAAAATATAAGATAAAATCTTACCCATAAAATCAAAATGTTTACACACATCATCTTTAGACATACTTAATATATATGTCCTAAAACATATTCAATCTTTTTATGAATTTATTCAAATGAAAAACATAAATAAAAAAAATAAAAAAAAAGGAAAAAAGGAAAAAGTAATAGATATATTTTATAAGAACAAAAGAAAAAGAGAGATATTGGTTTAAATTGTGGGGAGTAAAAGATTTTTTTTCTTTTTTTTGGATGTTCCACTTAATAGGAGAAAGAAACACAAAACGACATAACATATCAACAAATACTAACGGTTACAATCATAACTTGGTAAATAATGTACATGGTAAAAGTTATAGCAGCCCCACTATCAAGTGTAAATATATTGGGGAAATAAATAGCCCTCTGAGTTGGATGTCAAATTACAAAAATGGAATTCCTTCTTCCTACTTAATAATCTACTCTATTGATCAAATATTTACCCAAAAGTGTTGCAAATCATACGATTATAATACTTAAATAGCTATTTTTTTCCTAGAAACCAAAGTTAAAACCAACACAACTATACATAAATATATAGAACCTCCAATGGAAGGAAGTCATCAGTCAAGTTATCAGTAAAGTGTTCCAGTTAATTTAAATAGTGAAATAACTTTTAATTCATGTAACAAAGGGGAATCTCGTACCGTACAATGTTGCACTCGCGAATCAGTATAGGCAAATTATGGTTTTCTTTGTTCAAGCCCTTGTAAACAAACGCCCTGTCACAAATCGAAATTTTAATTTCAATAAAATGGATGTGGTTAGGAAAAAGAGCAAGACAATATTGCATAAATTTTACGAAATATGAGATCAAGCAAGCGATTTTATCATAGCTGTAAAAATAACTGAGATTGATAGCACATACCTGGGTAAAAATTGATCTATAATCATCACAATTCTTCACAGTTGTCATTTGCTATGCTTCCATCAACGTCCTTGTCCACATCAAATTCCTAGTCACCATTTCCCTTTTCACATCTTCAATATCACCGCATGAATTCCTCACATTTGATCTTTTTTGAAGGCTCATCATGTAGGGCAGAACAACCATACATTGCGTTTTTGTTTAAGGATTCACCGGGCCTTTATCCTTCATCGTGAGGGTTTTGTGGGAGATGGGGAGAATAAATTCCGTTGGAGGAAGAAGAGGAAGAGCAGGGAAAACATTGCTATTTTAGGTAGCCGGAAGAGTTGGGGGTTGAGCAAAAGGATTCAAGAAATTAGCCTTCTAATCCACCCCATCATGTTAAGAACAACTAAAATTGCAATTAAAAGAGCTCAAGAAAGTATCTGGTTTTCTTCTTGGTCGATTTATCCTCCATCGTGGGTCTTAGGGAAAAAGAAATATGTATCCCAAATCCAGTAAATGCGATTACCAAATCTATCTGCATAAATCAGTACCAAACAAAAATGCTCAAGTAAATAAAAACATCAAACACGAACCTGAAACTGTAGAGAATTCATGAATCTAAAATTAAACTGAACACAATTTCAAATGATACTTACGTGAAATGATTGTGAATAGCGGAGAGTGAATTAAGATTGTCAATATTTGACTTGTGAATCCTCTAACTTGAGAACTAAATAACAACTTCCGATCATTATATAGGCCAAATTTCTCTATCGTGGTTAGGGCAGTTAACTATTAAGAGGGTATTTGGATAGAGAAAAAAAAATGTTTATCGTTTATTGTTTATTTCCACCACAATAAGCTAAGTTTAAGCGTTTAGATAAAAATTCTTAAAAATCAGCTTATTGTGGTAGGGATAATCCAAAATAAGCTGGTTTTAATAAGCATCTCCTCCTTTGCTTATTGTTTATTGCTTATTTTAATAAGCTAATAAGCTATAAGCTAATTTATCCAAATACCCCCTAAGAACGAAGCAACCTCCTCATCGTGGTTGGTTGAAAGAGAACTACCATAAAACACTCTTTGAAGGAGGATTAGAAACATATTAAACGGCTTTGGAAGGAGACAACCGTCGACCGTGTACGTGGGAGAGAAAAGGAGGAATCGTGGGGACGACCTGAAGACCAAAGGGCGAGGAAGTAACCTCCGATTAATTGTAAATAGCGAGTTATGAAAGTGGAGATTGAAAGTTGGCGAGTTTGAAGGGACGACCTGAAGACCAAAGTGGGTTCGGCAATGTGCTCGGCAAGTTCGACGCACACCGGGCCGAGTACTCAGCATGTCGAGCTCGGCTCGGCGAGTCGGCGACCAAATGTCGATGCACACTGGGCCAAGTACTCGGCATGCCACGCTCGGCTCGGCTCGGCAAGTCAGAGACCAAATGCCGATGAGAGAGAAGAAAATCAATTGGAAAGTTACATTAATTCTCTTTTGCTTCATTTTCTATCCTAAACTCAACTTGAAAATACTATATTAACCCTTCAACTTTATAAAAATTGTCATTTTGACTTGTTCCCATTCATATTTAATAATCTTTATTAATTCAAGTAAACTAATTCTATATAAGCTAATTGTTATTAATATTTTTTGTGTCCTCATTTTAAATTATATGATGTTTTTACTTGTAATTTTATTTTTCCGAGGGTTTTTTTTTGTATTTTTTTGGGTGTATTTGTTGTATTTTTTGTTAAATTTTAATGAAATTGCAGTTTTACATTAAATTGGTTAAATTGATTAAGTGTGTCAACTCACGTCATGAAAATGACAAGTGTGGCAAATATGATGTGAGACTAATGTGAACTGTGGCAAGTGTAACACCACACCAATTAGCCTAATATAAAGAATATGATAGATTTTACAAAATGTAACGTTTTAATAAGAAAACTAAATAAAAGTAGAGTGTTATAATAAGGTGGATTTAAAAAAAAATACAGTATTGTAGTAGAAATAAATTAGAATATAATGTTATAATATATGAATGAAAAAATAGAATTAGTTTTGTAAAACATTTGGGATTGCAATAATTACATGTTCTTTTGTTTGTGCTTTCTCACTTCCCCTTTAGTTTCAATATAAGTTGTAAGCTTCATCAAACAAATGGCAGATGCTTGTTATGTCTCTTGACGCCTGGATATAAAATCTTGAAATGCTTTTTTGCTTTAAGACCTCTTTAAGACCAAAATATCTTAAATATTTTCATTTCAAACGAACGAAAAACATATTGAACAAGTCATTTGTAATGTATATGAACAAAAGTTATAACGATAATGCCTTCACTTATTTTATTACTTTGTTCAAACTATAGTAGAATCACTTCTAAAAATTTGAATTTACTTTTTATTATTTCAAGTGTAAAAATCAAGTAATATTGTTTGAACTTTGAAGTGTTTTAGCATGCTAAGGTTATGTAAAAAGTTAATAGCCAACATGACTGGAAAATTATTTTCATATATTAGCATAATAATATTTTCATAACTATAATAACGTTTTTACATCTTATTTATCATTAACATTTAGTATATCATTATTTATAGTTTTAACCAGACATACGATTTTGGTTATCAGTATTATTATTATTATTATTATTATTGTTATTGTTATTATTATGAGTGTATTTATAGACTTAAAACATATTTTTTAATATATTAATAATACAAAATAATTCGTATTTATATTGAAAATACAAAAAAAAATCCATATTCAAACCAAATATGTATTTTTACGTTTTTGGAAGTTTAAAGTATATGTATTATTTATTTTATACTTTTAAAATCCTGAAAGATACATTAATATATTTAAAAATACTTTTTAAAGTGTATAAATAAACCAAATACGCTTTATATATATATATATATATATATATATATATATATATATATATATATATATAGGTTCAGGTTCATTTGAGACCATGCTAATTTTGTGAGACCGTGAGACCAAATCTAAAAATAATTTTAAAATACAAAATAAAAGGAAAAATCCAAAAATTCTTTTTTTAATTATTATTTTCGGAACTTTAATTACCTAAAAAAATATAAAAAAATAAAAAAAATTACCTTTTTTTTTTGAAAAATACGTGAAATATTCTAATAGAATATTACACTGTAAATATTCTAATGTGATTTTTAGAATGTTAGAATATTATACTAGATTTCTCGGATATGTAGAATATTCTATTATTCTACTAGAATATGTAAAAAAAAGTATTTTATTTATTTATTTTTTATTTTTTTTGGTATCTTTTTTATTTTGTTATTGGAAAATATAAATTTCGAAAATAATATTTGAAAAAAAAATTCGAAAATTTTCAGTTATTTTGCATTTTAAAAATGTTTTTTGTTTTATCTACCAAATGAATGGCTAAGATTGCGTCTCACAGTCTCACAAAATTAGGCTGCCTCACGTGAACCTAACCCTATATATATATATATATATATATATATATATATATATATATATATATATATATATATATATATATATATACCATTGAATATATTTTTTAATCTTTAAAAACGTATTTTGTACCTTTATAAATATAATTATACCTTTAAACTGTAATTAAAGATATATATATATATATATATATATATATATATATATATATATATATATATATATATATTTATACACTTATAAAAAAGAAAATAATAATAATAATAATAACAATAATTAAAATTATATTTAAATTTTTTCTTTAATTTACATTATATTTTACGTTTTCAAACTTAGAATAACAAAAAGCTTTCCAGCTTAGTGGTATGCTCTTTCTTTTCTGATTTGGTGGTGGTGGGTTCGAATCCCCTCTACCCCATTTTCCGTAAAATGTTTTTGTTTTCTCGATATACATTATATGTTTAGCTAAAGAAATATAAGAAGTAACTTGACAAAATTGAAAAAATGGTCCCTGTGGTTGGCAAATTTATGTGTTTTTGGTCCAAAATGAAATGTTGGTGCACCACTGGTCCAAAATTGGATCTTTTTAGTGATTTTGGTCCCTTTACATCTGAAAAGACTATTATACCTCTCCTGAATTTCGTTTTCCTTTTCTTTTAGTTCATTTATTATTTGTTATATTAGAAAAAAAAAGATAATTTACTCTAAAAGAAGGGTCATCTCTCTCGCTCGCTCCCCCCCCCCCCCTTAATCTGCTGCTACTTCTTTAAAACACACACAAACACATACGATCAAGAACACGTCCACCTGACTTCCTCCTGCCATCAACGTTGGCACCCACCACCATCCTTCGCCAACCATCTTCATCTTCTCCACCGTTATCCCCCAACCAGACGCCTCTCTTTCTCAGACCTGAAACCCATATCTCGTTGGAGCTATCTCTTTTCCCTCCCATCACCGACTGAGAAAGAGCTCTAGAAGCTCCAACGTTTGTAAACACCAGTGAACTAGAAAACCATCGTCGACAATCTCCCCAACCACCTGCGTTTGTCACGCCTTCTCGACGGGGGCTGATTATTTTCGATTTTTGGATCTAGAGGGGGCCAAGTTTTTGACCTGAAAAGATTCTCAGGTTTTAATATTTGTTGCAGGTTCCAAGTTTGTTCTTGATTTGGTGTGGTGTGGTCTAGTGTCGAATTTCAGTTTGATTTGGGGAGAAGAGGTTGATTGTGTGACAACCGTCAATTTCTGGTCAAGTCAAAGTCAAATAAAGTCGACAAGTCAAACCGGTCAACTCAATTAACCTTGTATATTAGGGTTTACATTATGATTACTACTATACAACTCGCTATTTTTAATAAGAAGTTATCACTTGAAAAATCCATATGTTCAGAATTCTCACACCCTAATCAGGATAAGTGATGAAACTACTTGGTAAAACATCATTTCGTACCCTCGGGGGCGTATAACATTCATAACAAGGCTTAACGGGGTTTACAAAACTTGTGTAGCGAAGCTAAACATCCAAAAAGGTCACAAACGAAGTCTCTCCCAAATCTCTCTAAGTATGTGAAATCTCTCCCAAATCTCTCTAAGTATGTGAAATCTCTCCCAAATCTCTCTAACTATGTGAAATCTCTCCAAGTATGTGAAATCTCTCCCAAATCTCTCTAAGTATGTGAAATCTCTCCAAGTATGTGAAATCTCTCCCAAATCTCTCTAAGTATGTGAAATCTCTCCCAAATCTCTCTAAGTATGTGAAATCTTTCTAAGTATGTGAAATCTCTCCCAAATCTCTCTAAGTATGTGAAATCTCTCCCAAATCTCTCTAAGTATGTGAAATCTCTCCAAATCTCTCTAAATATGTGAAATCTCTCCAAGTATGTGAAATCTCTCCCAAATCTCTCTAAGTATGTGAAATCTCTCCAAGTATGTGAAATCTCTCCCAAATCTCTCTCAATATCTCTCTCAACTTTTTATAATCACTCGGGGCATCCCGACCCTTGATGTAACATCTCAAAAATCAAGCCCAAAAATTTCATTTTTCATTAGTTAGCTCATAAAACATTCATTAGAAAATATTGTATAAACACGTCACTTCATAAAACCAAGTATCATGTTTGAAACCCACAACATAAACAAATATCATATCAGAGTACAATCTCAGAAAACATCGTGCGGAAAATTAGATGTGTGTGTGATGCCATGCTACGCCGCCGGCTCCTTCCCCTTAGACGAAGAGGTACCTGAAACCAAAAACTGAAACCGTAAGCACAAAGCTTAGTGAGTTCCCCCATCATACCACATACCATACAATCGTCATCGGTATCTTTCAACCGGTAATCGTCATCGGTATCTTTCAACCGGTAATCGTCATCGGTATCTTTCAACCGGTAACTGGGGACTATTCCACCCCCTACCACTAGCATACAAAAGCAAGATATAAACATACAGTCAGGCATATCCGGGTACTGACCTACCCCTTGGTCCTAAGGACCACTATCAGGGAAACTATCCCTATCATGTAACATATCATATAGATATAACTCATAACCAAACACATACCAGACCGAGATAATTATCACAAAGACAATCATCTTCTAAATACTCCTCATTGGTGGGCCGGCATTGTGGCCTTAGACCCACCCCTACTGGAAGGTAACTCACCTCGAAAAGTAGCTGCTGAAAGTCTGCTTGCTAGACGTCTGACTGTTGCACCGGTAATCCTCCGGCTATAAATCCATAAACATAGATTAGACACTCATAAATACCCTTAGGTCAAATGACTGACCTACCCCTGGTCCAAGGTCAACTCCTTAGTCAAAGTCAACTTCCAGTTGACTGGACTCGCCGAGTCATGGCACAGACTCGCCGAGTCCCTCTCCTACTATCCCAGTACTAACTCATCAAGTCCCTCTTCCCACTCACTGAGTCACCCTTAACTCACTACTTGGGACGATTAGACCGACTCGCGATCCGACTCGCCGAGTCCGAGAACAACTCGCCGAGTCCCTACGAGCAGATCACCTACTCGCTTCCAAATCCTCACCAGAGCATCCATCTTGAGGATTTGGGTTTCTGGGACTATTGCTGCTCGATAAATTGCTAATTCCGCGTGCAGCTACGAAGGGTTGGACCTTCTACACTTAAACCCCTCTTAACTCAGTAACAGTTCATATGACTCGCCGAGTTGAAGAACAACTCGTCGAGTCCCAGGCAATCTTCATAGGACTCGCCGAGTGGTTCATCCAACTCGTCGAGTCTAAGACCATCTTCATAGAACTCGCCGAGTGCACTTTGGCACTCGCCGAGTCCCTTCAACCCTCCTCCCATACAGACCAAATCTGAGACATGCAACGTTTCCAAACCATAGATCTAAGCTCCTAGGGCATGCTTATCACGTAAAGTTGC
Source organism: Lactuca virosa (assembly GCF_052849685.1). Lineage (NCBI taxonomy): Eukaryota > Viridiplantae > Streptophyta > Magnoliopsida > Asterales > Asteraceae > Lactuca > Lactuca virosa. Next base: position 170,031,061 of record NC_136427.1, on the reverse strand, counting down.
AAACTTTACGTGCATGCATGGCCCTATGAGCTCCAAAAGGCAATTCCAAGCTCTTTATGAGGTCAAACACTCAATAGGGACCTCAATCACTTCAACCACAGAGACTTTACACTTCTAAGATGTCCATAAGGTCCAGATCTGAAGTCCTTTCAGAACATAGAGCATAAACACATGGAGTTTGAGGTTTTAGGGCTTGAAAACCACAAATTAGGTCCTTTCTAGCCTCTTGGAAGTGTTCTAAGCCTTGTGCCCAGCTCAAGGAAGAGTTCAAAGGCCAATAATTGACCAAAAATGGAGTTTACGGCCATTAAAGGGAGTACGGCCGTAAACCCATTTCGTGTTCATGATTTCAGGTCGATTTTTAGGTGAAAACAAGTGATTCCTAGTAGATAACAAGCATAGGGAGTAGTTACTTACTGTAAGAGGCTTGGAATGAGGTTTTTAGCCACCAAGAACTAGTGTGTGTTCTTGGTGTACGTGGTGAGAGAGAAAATCTAGAAAAAGATGGAATTTATGAGATGAAACATGAATTCATCACTAGAAAAGGGATTGAAACTCGATAGAAGTGAAGAATCACTTACATTTTGAAGATCCTTGAGCCAAAACTCGAAAATTGTAGAGAGAGTAGAGAGAGAAAGTCCTTTGAGTGCATAAAGTTTGAAAAGAAGGCCACTCATCCCTTATATAGGGGTGAGTTTTCGGCCAAGGGGTACCTGGCACCGACCGTAAACGGGTTTACAGTCACGAGTTTACGGCCGTAAACTCGTCCTGGCCGTGAACTCGGTGTTGTCAGGTGAAGTTTCGAGTTTTTCGCGTGATTTCCAGTAAATTCCGACTTGCGTATATAAATTTGATTATACAAACCAGATGATTTTCTAAATCAAAAGTTCGACGGAAAATTAATAAAATTCAAATTTATTAACGAAAATCGCATAATGGAAACGAAAAGTTTTGGGTTGTCACATGTTCTTCTTTGATTCGCTCATCTAATTCAAAATGGATTGTTTTTTCAAAACTTGTATCGTTGATTCATTCAAAGACAATAATCGATTTTTGCTTCAGTTGAAATTATGAAAAGTCAAAGTGTGAAAAAGTCAAAATTGATCGAATCAAAAGTCAATTTGAGTTGTTTTGGAATCGAAATTGTTGATTATGGTTGATTCTGAGTCGAAATTAGATGGTAAAAGGCTTTAGAGTCGAACGAATTGAGATTGGGAAGTCAGGTTTGATACCTGGATAACGAAGATGACACAGTCAATTTGAATGATTGAAAAAAAAGGCACGAGTCGAGTGTATTTTCAATTGCTTGGTGAATCGAAAATTGAATCAATTGGTTGGAATGTTTGCAGTCGATATTGTAATTTTCGAAATCGATGTTTGATTTTGGAGTTCGATGTTGAGATTTTGGTTTGATTGTCGATGATTTGGGGACGAACACACCTTAGCAAACGAACAAGATAGTTGACTAGTGATTTTGTTTGTGTGGTTTGATTGCTGTGAATGGGAAAGTTAATAATTGATTTTGGTTTACTGGGTGATTTTGAATCATGTGTTGAATAATAGACTGGGAAGATTTTGATTTCGAATGGTTAAATGTCAAGTATTGAGGATTGATTAGGTGTTTAATGGTTGTTCGATGGTTTGGGTATCTGTGATTCTCATTGTATTCTATTGTTTTGAAAATGAGTGAAGATTTTGGTTTGGGAAGAACTGTAAGAACGAAAGTTGGAATTGATGGATTAGCAAATGGCAGTTAACGATGAAGTCAAAAGGCAGATATCGGATTTTTTAATCGATGATTTTCTTTGTTATCTGGGTTTGTTTGTAATCGGAAGTTTGTGATTTTTGGAATCGACATCAGGATGTCGAATTCGTACAGTTATGGTCACTGGAAATTGTGATATTGATTTCGTGATGTTGAGTTCTTCAACCAAAAGACGAAAGTTTGCAGGTTTTATTAACGAAATTGAAGAAGATGAAATTTCGTACGAATGGTGATGAAGTTTCGTACGAAGGGGAGAGAGAAAAAGTTCCGTACGTTGAAAGGAAATTGGGAAGTTGAAGTTTCGTATGTTCTGATGAAGAACAGAAGTTTCGTTCATATGGTGCTGGATTCGTACGAATTGGGGAATTGGGGAAGAAGAAAGCAAAGTTTCGTAAATGGTCCTTAAAGTTTCGTTCATTTTTTTTAACTCTTCGTATGATATGATTGAGACAACATTTCGTATGTTTTGAAGAAAAGTGCAGAAGTTTCGAAATCAGCCCCTGAAATTTCGACAGTTTGGCAACAAGTACCCAAATTCAAAAATGGTCTGATTTTGCTGAAAAATTGAAGAATATGCATTTTAGGCCCCTGCAGTTTATGCAAAGTGACACTTTCTACCCAGTTTTGGAAAAGGGGGAGAGTTTTGCATTTTTGGCTGTTTTGGGCGCAACGGGTCCCTGCAAAATTCAGAAAGTTACATTTTGTACCCGGATTTTGGAAAATCTTGCAACTTTCACCCAAAAAGTCAAAAAATTTCACGAATTTGGAAATTTTTTTGAGGCTTTTTCGTGATTGTTTTTTCGTGCAAGATTTTTGGTGATTCATTTTTGGTACACATCAAGGGGGAGTATCGTGAAGACAATTCCTCGGGCGCTTCTCACCCTTAATGGGTTTTATAATCATTTTTTGATTATAAAAAGGGGGAGAATGATGGGTATTCGAAGCGGTTTTGTCGGATATTCATTTGCGGATTTGAAGACCGGTGTTACTTCGAGGGGGAGTTTGGTCTTGATCGCGCTAGCTCGTTGGAGACTGAAGCCGGGACATTCAATCCTAAATTTGAGGGGGAGAATGTTAGGGTGCAAAGTCACTCTTGGATGTAGTGTTTTAGGCTTACCCTCTTGTATGTGTAAATGGGTTGAGTCTTTCCTATAAATAGGAAGTGAGTGACTCTCATTATGTAAGGAGCCATTTGGAGTGTTAGACTAGAGAGAGAAATTTTGTACAAACCCATTTGTATATTCTTTCTAGATCTAATATGAGCTTACACAGATTTATTTACTCCTTGTGTTCTTGAATTTGTATGATGATTCACTAGATCTTTTCTAATTACGCACATGCCATTATAATCAACACCACTACAGATTATACCTTGCAGGCTTTCGATTCCTCCCTTCTTTGCTTGGTTGCTCAATTCCTCACTTGAAACAAACCCTAGATGGAGAGAGTATGGAAAATCGTCATTGGAGTTCACCCTTGCTTGAAAATCACGACTAGAATGAATGTAAGTAGTGTGTGTGCATCTTATTTCCTTAATTTTCACATTTGGTCCCTCTAACTTGCCTATTTGGGCCAAAACCCACCAAACCACAATATTTGTCATTTTAACTTGAGTTTTTACTTAATAAGCCGTTACCCATCCATTATATAGCTTTTTTTAGTCATTTCCACTAACTAAGTCAACCCTTTGGTCAATTCATTTTGTCAATTTGACATTTTGGCCCTTCGACTTTTTTTAAAAAGTTATTATTTTCACTTCTAAACTTCCAAGCTTCATATCAACTAATGATATGATTATCCCTTAATGAATTAACTTTATAAATCACTTTCATTTATTTAATTTATTAATTTAAGAACCTAGTCTGAAATTTTTAGGATGTTACAATCATTCTTTATTTGATAGAACTCGGTATTCTTTTGGATTATTGAGGAATTTGAAATATTATGGTCTCGAATAATATAAACAATGACTAAGACATAGTAATAAATGTATATATCTTGTTTAAAAGGGAAAAGCTAAGGCGAGGGCTTAGTTACTTTCATCTTACAAATAGATACAAAGTATGTAAGTGCTTAAATGTTATATGTGCTTATTATATGTACCTATGATACTAGTATGACATGTTTATGTTGATTAAATCATATATTGTTAAAGTACTAATCTATTTTATTTTATCATACTTAAATTATATTGAGAAGTGAAGGGTTGTGAAAGATAGCATAGTGGTGTGAGACCATGACCAACATTTTACTACTGTATTATTGTGACCAGTCATTTATCAGAGTATAACTGACAATTACTGACTATTTTAGATAGTCTTGTGGAACAATGGCTGAGTCGTAATCTATAGGTGTTAAAGAACCGTGCATTCATTCGTGTACTCTATCCCCCTCATGGTTACCTTTATTGACTTATATTACCAAGGAATCCCAAAAGCAGTATAGTATACTCATTTCTTACAATGATCCATTAGGATATGTCCCTTGAGATCATCAGTTTAGGATCAGTGTGTGAGACTAACGAGAATGGGTAATCAAATTAATTATTTGGTGAGGAAATATATATTTAAAAAGATTAATTATATTATTGTGGTTTTCATTTGAGGTGAGCTCATTAATTATATTATTGTATTTTCATCTACACGTGGCATTTATGTGGGCAGACACCTCACACTTTCAACCGGTAACCGGCAGTAAATGATTTTACGCCCATATTTCAAAGGTCAAAATGGAATTCAGGCACTTATAATGAACAAAAATAACTAGAGTGACCTTTTAAAACCATTTGCAAAACTTAGTCGAGCTAAATAACATTAACCTTATATTTTATAGGAAAATTGAGTAATCTAACCACTTCATTGGGTTTTTTTTTAAATATAACCATTTTTTTTTTGAAAAAATACCCACATATTCTGGAACAGGTCGTTCCGAAACGAATTCCGGATTATTTTTCGGGTGACTTGGCCCATTGCATTGGTTCCGAAATGCCTATTCCGGATCACCCGTATATGTTCTGGATCAAAATTTTGAATTTCAAAATCCAGAATATAATTTGAGCGGCGATTTCATTCCGGAAAGGCGTATTCTGATTCCGACATTCCGACTCGATTCCGACACGCAACTCCCATCTCCGACACACATCGACACCCATCTCCAACATGGAAAACGAGCACTACGACCCCATTATTTTACGGGTATGTTCTTCGGTTTCTCTTTACATAGTTTCCTTGTTTGTTTAAGGTTCCTATTTTTCTACTGTTACTGTTCTGGAATTCGTAGACCACCTCCGGAATGAACTGAAAACGTTATGGAGTTTAAATTAAAGATGTCATTGTTATAGGACCAACCGAAAAAGTTTTTTAGATGTTTAGGTATTGTTGATTTACATCGAAATATCGTGTTCCGAATCTTAAAATTTCATTCTAAAAGCCTCCAGAACGCGAAGAATTGTTTCGGAACACGATGAACTCGTCCAGAACTAGTCCGTAATATTGGTCGTTTCCATTTCAGAATGAAGTGATAACACATTTTTTATTTGTGCAACACGACATGGTTTTTTATTCACCAATTACATTCTCGTGTAACCCCAAAATCGGCGGGGAAATTCTTCTGGCATTCAGAAACAGACCCGAATGTAAGACTATGTTCCGGAATACATGTTTCGGGAGGTGGTTAGACATTCCTAATGTAGATGGGGATCCTTTGGTTCTACATTACGTCTTTTTCCATAATGTTGTAACCTACCCCTGAAGCCTAGCATATGAAATGGTTTTTGAGATCGGGGGTTATGAGCTGTCTTTCGGGAAAAAAGAATTTTGTCTCATCACCGGTTTCCGGTTTGGTGACTATTTTCCTTCTTCTGCATCCAGCGACGCCTTCCGTTCCCGTGCCTTTCCTATGGTCCCGATGAATGTCTCGGTCAAATTAGACCATGTTACGAAGGTGTTTCAAAATTCACTTAATGAGTTATCGGACGATGATGCAGTCCGTGTATGTATTATATACCTGTTAGAGAAGGGTTTCAATGGACGATTGGCTAAACAGCCTGTTACTGTAACACCCATAAAATCAAGCCAATTTAAAACTTTTTCAAACATCCAAAAACCATTAGTTATTACAAAATATTTTCAAAATAGTTTAATATCAGAGTATCCCAGAAACCATAAGTCCAAAACACGAGGATGTGTACGATCACGCCTTCGCCTTGCCGAGACAGCTGAAGCACCTGAAACAATAAACTGAAACCGTAAGCACAAAGCTTAGTGAGTTCCCCCAAAATACCAACGCCATACAAATATAACCATATCATATAACAAATACAGAACAGCATGTATAATGAGCCGTCAGCCTGACTGGACTGCCTCGCAGGCCTTCAGTCTATCTGGACCGCTCTCTGAGCCTTCGGCACGTCTGGACCGCCTCGCAGGGCCTACAGCCTATCCGGACCGCTCGTCGGGCCTTCGGCCTGACTGAATCCCTTTGCAGGGCCTTTAGTTTATCCGGACCGCCCTGGGTATGTTAGCCTTCAGCACAAAGCAGGACCGCCTCAACCCAACCCCAAATCAAACAAACATGTGCACATAAATAACATACGCTAGCATATATAACAGTCAACCGATCTAACAGATCAGTAACCATAACAACATCCTATAACCAGGATACAGGTCTAACCGATCAATAACATAGCAACCATCATATAATCAGGATACCGATCTAACAAATCACTAACATAGCATAATCCTATAAACCAGGATACCGACCTACCAGGTCACTAAGCATATCACCATCCTAATTACCAGGATGTAAATCAATAAGCATATCATGCAATAAACCCGGATACAAATCCGATAAGGGCCGGCATTGGTGCCTTAGACCCTGTTGATATAGTGAGGAGAACTCACCTGACACTGCTGAAGTCCCGCGGATAAAACTCCAGCTACTGGTTGACAAATTCCCGAGCTGTCAACATCAAACAACACCCAATTAATAATTGGGTTCCAAGCCCAAGGTCCAACTCACACTCCAAAGGCCCAATAGTCAACCAATGGACTAAAGCCCAACACATGGCCCAATTTTCCAAATTGGGCCCAAGACTCTCACATGGGCCTTATCCTAAAACCCATACAATTATTTAGTCCATTTACTTATTCTTGGAAAGCCCATTAATAGTCCAATCACCAAAGCCCAATAGAAAGGCCCAACTCAAGGCCCAAGATAAACAAGCCCAACAGTTGGCCTACACCGAAACCCAATAAGCGAAACCCATTCTGACTGAGTACGCAAGGCGTACTTAGCTGTACGCAGCGCGTACTAGGTTCGTGACTTGTACGTTACGCGTACCAGCTTGTACCCCCAGCGTACTCCTCTATTAAGTCTGTTTTGCTATTAAGCACTTAATGCTTCAAACCAAGGGACCAAATTACATATCTGAGCTCTAACGTCTTAATCCATAAAGTCACTCACTTGGTGACTTATATGACCCACATGAACCCAATACTCAAAGTATAGCAATCTACTTCCATGAAAATGGCCATAACTCTTTCATGAACCCATTAAGACCTCCAAGATGGCAACTTTCTGCCTTAGGGACTCAAATAGCACCAAGGGTGGCAACCCTCAGCCTAAGAATCGGATTTGAACCATAAAGCTTCATCCTTGGGACCAAAAAGGAACCAAAACCCATAAATGGTAGATCTAAGAGATGAATTGTAACATCCCAAAAATCTTGACCAAAAATTTCTTTTTAAAACATTAATAAAACCATAAGTATCCAATAAATTCAACCATAATTAAAGGTAGATATATCAAAATAGAGTATCGTTTCAAAACATGTTCTAATTATCAGAGTAAAAACATCCCAGGCTAAAACTTCTTGGTGTGTGTCATATGATCATCTCGAGCTCTTCCCTCCACTACCGGAAGTACCTGAAACCAAAACTGAAAACCGTAAGCACGAAGCTTAGTGAGTTCCCCAACCTACCACATACCATATACACATAACCACATACTGGGCCCCCGCCAGCTGCATCGGGCCTTGCCCGGCATTGGGCCTCGCCCAGCATCAGGCCCCGCCTGGCATCGAGCCCCGCTCGGTATACATATATGTTTCTATTAGGCCCCGCCTGTCTCTGGGCCTCGCCCACCATACACATACAATCAAATAACATACTAGTACATAAATAAACATACTCTAACTGTTCCCTGATCTAAGGCCTCGCCTAACTAGGGCCTCACCCCTGCCCTGCTACTGAAGTTGTGGAACCCCGTCCATACTCCTGTTAATAGTGAGATACGGGCCCCCGCCTACAGTCGCTCCTTCCTATCACGGGCCTCGCCGCTACTCTGCTAATGTTGAGATATGGAACCCCATCCATACTCAGCTAGTGATGAGATACGGGACCTCGCCCACACTCACCTCCCTATCAGGCACATACAATTATCACAGAGACCACAAGTATAATCTAACATACAACATAAGAATCTTCCTCGGGATTGCCCCGGCATCGGACCCCCGACCTGGAGACATACTATCATCTAACATACTCCGGGCTTACCCCAACATTGGACCCCCGGTCCTTAATCTATCATACCTACTCATGCAAGAATCACAAAGACCTATAGCATTCTAACCTTCCTCGGGCCTCGCCCGTCATCATATCATAACCCGTAACATATACAATAAGTGCCTAGGGCTAACCCTCGGGTCTTCCTACTATACATAAACATAAACATAATGGGCCGGCATTGGTGCCTTAGACCCATACAAACAGTGTGGAGACTCACCTCGCACTGCTGAAGACTAGCTGAACACTTATGGCTGCTAACCGACAGCTCCTGAACTGTTGTTCCTTCGGCTCCCCGAACTATCAATAGCCAAAATAACCCTTAGACTATAATACCCTCAAAAGTCAAACTAGGTCAAACTTGGTCAAAGCAACATCCAGTTGACTTGACTCGCCGAGTTGGTCCACCAACTCGCCTAGTCCCTATTCTTTTGAAATGATACAACCCTCGACTCTACTCGTCGAGTCTAGCAAGAACTCGACGAGTTCACCTTCAACCATAAACATCGGGACCATCTTCAACCGACTCGCCGAGTTCATCCTTGAACTCGTCGAGTTCATCTTCATCATATGAATGTGTCCAGTCTATGACTCGTCGAGTTCTATGAACAACTTGTCGAGTCTGTCTTCATGGGTTGGGAGATTACCTCGGACTCGTCGAGTTCATCCTTGAACTCGTCGAGTACGATGATCTTCAGGTCCACTATGAACCCAGACTGGCTGAGTTCCTAACCAACTCAACTCATACCTGCTAGCAGAAGGGTTTTGGTCAAGGAAACGTCCTGACTCGCCGAGTCCTATAAGCGACTCGCCGAGTCACTCTATGTCCAAATCTATTCAGACGATTTCAGTCGAGCACAAAGCATCCAGGACCCAGATCTAACCTTCTAGGGTCGGAATAACACGCAAAGCTACTGCCTTTACATCCATGCATGTCCCTTTTTGCTCAAAAGGCCATAATAACCTCTTAAACTTTGCATGGGGAGTTCTAATGGCATAAAGCTTCCACCTTTATGCCTTAACTATCCACAATACTCTCAGATCTGAAAGGATCTTGCTTGGGGACGTCCAAACTCCACAAGCACCCATTCATGGACCAAAATCTTCATAAAAGGGACAATAAAGAGATCTATTAAATCAAAAGCCAAGATGAAGACTTGATTACCAAGAAATGCAGCCACTGGAGTGGATCTTCTGGATCTACTTCCTCCTTCTTGAACCTCCAACTTCCTTCTTCTCCTTCTTCCTCTTCAAGAGTACACAAATCACACAAAGGTGGCTCAAACACTCATAAGGTGCACTAGGGTTTCGTGGGTGAGGGTTTGGGGTCTGGGGGGTGAAGATGAGGCTGAGGGAATGAGAATATGATGCTTAAATAGGGCACCAAGTCCCGAAATTAGGGTTTCCCAACCCAGGCCAGACTCGCCGAGTCAGTCCCCCGACTCGCCGAGTCGGCCACTTAATCTGCGACACGGAACTCGCTCCTACTCGTTGAGTTCCTCCCTGGACTCGACGAGTAGGCCTCTTGACTTGGAGGTTTTCTTTCCTTTCTTGACCTTCTGAATTTGGGGTGTTACATGAATGATCAAGTTCAAAGCTTTATACCTTCATTAAGCTGAAAATGAGTCACAAAATCCAGATCCATAAGCTTCTCCTTAATCCCCCATCTTTGCATCAACTCCACCTTCTTGGAAATGGACCAAATACTTCAAAAATGGACTCCATGGGCTCCAAAATGTCACCATTGATGATTAAGGACGATTTCTAGGGTTTAGAGGGTTAAAGACTGAAGATATTAGGGTTAGGTTATGAGATAAGGTGTTTAAATAGGATCCAAGACCCTAAAATAAGGTTCTGATCTGATTGGCGTATGCCCAACATACATTTGGTACGCCCAGCATACTCCGAAGAACATTCATGACCATCATGGTCAGTAAGCCCAGCGTACTCCAAGGTATGCCCAGCGTACTGCCTTATTCACTAGTACGCCCCGCGTACGCTTTGTGTATGCCCCATGTACTCGGCTAAGCCTGAAAACCATGAAACTTTCGAAGGCCATAACATCTTCGTTATAAATCCGATTCCGACGATCCTTATATCCACGAAAAGGTAACGAGAAGCCCCACACTTCTATAAACTTTATTTAACCTGAAAACCAGCCGAACTAAAATCCAAAATTCATAACAGAAGTCTGAAACAGTACATTCCCATTTTACCCTTGAACCCAAAGTGCAAACCGATCTATTGGGTCACATACCTACATTACCCACATCCAAATGGGCCTAAATATTACCTTTATAAAGGCCCTAATCCTTATGATGACCGCTCTTCGGGCCACAACCTAGAATTATGACTTTATTCGAAACAGGGCGTTACAGTTACAGAAGAGTATTTCGCTTGGTTATCCAACCTTGATGAATTCAACAGGTATAATGTCGTATATTTTATAATTATTGATTATAATTACTTATCGTTACTGTCACACCCCAAAACCGGAACGGCGGAATCGTTCGTGGGTGGAGGACGTCATGTACAGTATCACAACAATGCAAAGTAGTAAACAAGCAACAACATCATCCATTGCATTAATAATATAATTTCATACAAGTGTGTTCTGTCAAGTTTTATAGACACCAAAAATATACATCAAAATAAAGATGAGTCTTGAACGAGCTCCATCTTCTCAAAAACCTGGCTCCGGTACCTGTCTAATGGCGACCTGAGAATACAAGTTATTTTGAAAGAGTTTATCAGCTTTAAAGCTGGTGAGATCATAAGTATATTAGTGTCTTGTTTGTATGAAAGCATTTGTAAGATGTTTGTAATGTACAAGTTTTGTAAAAGTTTGTAATTGTTTGAACTCTCCTAGAAAACCCTATGTTTCCTACTAAAAGTAGCCTTCTACCAAGACATCTAGTGTCTGTGTGTGTGTCTCTTGTAAGAGTATGTATTTTCCTAAATCTGACTATTATTGTCCAAAAATATAGTTTTTACATTATTGTTTATTGTGTGAATATCACAAAGTAAATGTAATGGGAATATGATATAGTACTATAGTGTTGTATTAAGTAACTACTACTGTACTAACTACTTTAAACCAATTGTTATTTAAAGTACCATGTGATCGGCCTGTATCCTGCTACCGACTCAATAGAAAAACGACGATGTAAGACGTCGTAAGAAATGACGTTTGGCACCCGTAGACTTGCAAGTCCCACTGTAGCGAGCAGCAAGGTGTAGGATAGTCAATCCAGTATAGATCTATACACAAACTCATACGCTCCCCATTTAAGGAGATTCTGGATACAAAACGGGTCACGGCGGGTAGTGCCATGCCCCCGTTAAGTGGCTCACATAACTGTAAGTAATGTATATGTAATGTATGTGCTAGCTGTATTGTGTGTTCTTTCTCTGTCTAGCATGTACGTTTGTTTCTCATCACTATGTATTATGTTTGTTTCTCATCACTATGTATTATGTTTGTTTCTCATCACTATGTATTATGTTTGTTTCTCATCACTATGTATTATGTTTGTTTCTCATCACTATGTATTATGTTCGTTTCTCATCACTATGTATTACTCATGAATGAACTGACTCATTGTATGTTTCATTGTTCTAGTAATAGTATCTTCCTAAACTATACCTACTATAGTTTACTAGTAATGTTGTTTGTGTATATGTACATGTATGTATACCTTTGCTACCCAAAGGTAATGAACTGAATGAAAGAACTTTTATGACTATATATGTATTCATGATATACAACTAATATTCAAACGACCTTCGGACGGATAACCGATGTCCTAAAGCCACATCCAAACAAGGAAAAGGAATTACAGCGAGTTAGCCTTCCTAAGTCCTTTAAACATTACTTATATAACTATACATATACAGGCATGCATTTGACAATATATAAGTATAAAAGAGTTTAACTAAAAGTATTTGACATGAAAAGGAGTTTGTAAAACAGTTTGAAGTGAAACAGTTTGGAAACACAGTTTGAAAGGTAAGAAATCCACTTGTTTGGTAGTTATTAATCACATGTGATTGATATAATAACTATAATAGATCAACTTGTATTCCCCCCCCCCCCCTAAAAAAGCATTTAAAAACATTTTAAAAGGTTAATTAAGGGGTATGAACTCACCTGTAGTGAGTGGTTTGGATGAACGGAAAGTATAGGATGCTAGGTGTCAAGTGAAGACTTGTACACACACAATGATCCTAGTTGACATATAATAACACATATATGTATCCAATTAGTCTTTAGACAACTAATTAACAAAGTTAAGACATCCTAGGACAAGTTAAACACCTTATATAGGTGTTATAAGTGCTAAGGATTGCATCTAAGTGTTGTAGGACATTGCTATTGAGTTTAGGGTTCAAGGGAACCCCTTACAGGAGTTTACGGTTTTCTGACCATAACTCATTGAGTTTACGGTCGTAAACCCATGAGTTTACGGCCGTAAACTCATGTCCTTTTGACCACTTTGTGTTTTGAAGGTTTATAAGTCCCTAGAAGCTTTTCTACTTGATGGTTAAGCCTTTGGAAGAGATTAGGGCACCATTTCACTCCTAAATGGAGTTTACGGCCCTAAGACCATTTTCCTTTGGGTTTACGGCCGTAAACCCCTATGGTTTATGGTCTTTTGGTGTTTTCAAGTCCTAAACATATCAAGGAAGGGATCCATGCTAGTTTCCAAGGCTTAGGAGGGACTAGGGCACACTTTGGCACCCTTTATAGGGTTTACGGTCCCAGAACATTTTGGACCGTAAACACCTTGATCTTGGTGTTTCTTGGTTGATTTCTTGATATATGGAAGTGTAACAAGCCTTAAGATACTCTAGGATAGAAGTACTTACAAGATAGAAGCTTGAAAAGGTCCAAAAGTTCAAGAACACTAGTGTGTGTTCTTGGTGAAACTTGAAGATCTAACCTTTTGGAATGATTTCACGGATGGAAGTGTGTTAGATCACTAGATTAAGTAGTATATCAATTTATTAGGGCTAGAAACACTTACAAGTTGAAGATCTAGAAGGAAAAGTCGAAGATACTTGAGAGAGAATTGAGCTTTGTTCTTGAAAGGTGGAAAAAGTGGTATAAATGACTAAGTGTCACTTATATACCCCCTCCCTTAGGGTTTACGGCCGTAAACACCATTGTTTAGGCCGTAAACTCCAAACTTTTGGAGTTTTGAAATATTATTGTTGCACAATGAACCCTAGGGCATCCTCTCTCCTGATATCTCCCTAAGTTATAACTTTAAAACACTCAAACTTATTCCAAAAAGCTTGAAAATTAGCAGTAACTGTTCTGACTTCTATTGAATTGAAATGTTGTACAGGATAGAAATTTCGGGTTGTCACATCATCCCCCTCCCCCCTAGAAGGAATTTCGTCCCGAAATTAGAATTTAAGCAAATAAGTAGTTACAAATAACTAAGTAAAAAGAAGAGGATATTTCAGTTTCATCTGATCCTCTCGTTCCCAAGTGAATTTAGGTCCTCGCTTGGCGTTCCAGCGAACCTTCACTATCGGGATACGGCTTTTCTTCGTTTGCTTCACCTCCCAGTCCATGATCTCTACAGGTTCTTCCATGAAGTTGAGGCTCTCGTTGATCTCGATCTCGTCGAGTGGGATTACAAGAGTCTCGTCAGACAGACACTTTTTCAAGTTCGAGACATGGAAGGTAGAATGTACGTTACTGAGTTCGCGCGGTAAGTTAAGTTTGTAAGCTACATGGCCGATTTGTGCGAGAATCTCGAAAGGCCCAATGTACCTTGGATTTAGCTTTCCACGCTTTCCGAAGCGTAACAAGCCCTTCCAGGGTGAGACCTTCAATAGAACACGGTCGCTCACCTGGAATTCCAACGGTTTCCTTCGTTTATCAGCGTAGCTTTTCTGTCGGTCTCTAGAGGCTTTTAGTCGTTCACGAATCTGAACGATATTCTCTGTCGTTTCCCGAATGATCTCCGGACCTGTAAGAGTGTTTTCAGGAACTCGTCCTTTAGCTAACTGGGTATCACCCACCTCAGCCCAGCACAGAGGGGATATGCACTTTCGGCCATAGAGGGCCTCGAATGGAGCAGCCTTTATGCTTGTGTGATAACTGTTGTTGTAGGAAAATTCAACAAGGGGTAAATGAGTATCCCATGCTTTCCCAAAGTCAATCACACAGGCTCGCAACATATCTTCCAAGGTTTGGATAGTCCTCTCACTTTTCCCGTCTGTCTGCGGATGGTAGGCTGTACTCATGTCCAGCCTAGTCCCTAAGGAACTTTGTAGCGACTGCCAGAACCTAGAAGTGAACCTACTATCTCTGTCCGAGATAATAGATATGGGAACACCGTGCAGTCGTACAATCTCCCTAATGTAAGTTCTTGTAAGTTTCTCCATCTTGTCTGTTTCCTTGATAGGCAGGAAGTGTGCGGACTTGGTCAATCTGTCGACGATGACCCATATGGTATCCAGTCCACCCGTTGTCTTGGGCAACTTGGTTATGAAGTCCATAGTGATCCGCTCCCACTTCCATTCCGGTATCTCAGGCTGTTGTAGAAGACCTGAGGGTTTCTGGTATTCGACCTTGACCTTGGCGCAAGTAAGGCATTTACTCATGAAGGTAGCAATCTCTGCTTTCATGTTAGGCCACCAGTATAGCTTTTTAAGATCCAGATACATCTTATCTGAACCTGGGTGGACGGAATAACGAGTGTTGTGTGCCTCGTTCATGACCAAGTCTCTGAAACCACCAAGTTTCGGGGTGCAGATCCGATCCATGAGATAATAAGCTCCGACACCCTTAACCTCCAAGTTCTTATCCATCCCCCTCAGGGATTCACCCGCCATATTTTCAGGTTTCAAAGCGTCGAGCTGAGCCTCCTTAATTTGCGTGGACAAGTGTGAATGGATAGTCATAGTCAAAGACTTGACTCTACGACCAGAATATTCTTTTCGACTTAGGGCGTCAGCTACTACGTTGGCTTTACCCGGATGATAACGAATTTCGCATTCGTAGTCACTGAGTAGCTCGACCCACCGTCGTTGTCTCATGTTGAGCTCCTTCTGGTCGAATATGTGTTGTAAGCTCTTGTGGTCTGTAAAGATTGTGCTTTTTGTACCGTACAAGTAGTGTCTCCAGATCTTCAGGGCAAACACAACTGCTCCTAGCTCAAGATCGTGGGTGGTGTAGTTGACCTCATGTGTCTTCAGCTGTCTCGAGGCATAGGCGATGACCTTACCCCGCTGCATTAGAACACATCTGAGTCCTTGATTTGACGCATCGCAATAGACAACGAAGTATTCTATCCCTTCGGGGAGGGATAGTATTGGTGCGGTACACAAGGCTCGTTTGAGCGTTTGGAACGCTCTCTCCTGCTTCTCTTCCCAATCAAAGGCCACGCCCTTCTGGGTTAGTGTTGTAAGAGGTTTCGCAATGCGGGAGAAGTTCTGAATGAACCTGTGATAGTATCCAGCGAGGCCTAGGAATTGACGAATTTCGGTAGGCGTCTTTGGTGCTAACCAGCTCTCAATGGCTTTGATTTTGGAAGGGTCCACGTGTATTCCCTCTTCGCTAACCACGTGCCCTAAGAATTCGACTCGTCGGATCCAAAATTCGCATTTCGAGAACTTCGCATAAAGCTTCTCCGCGCGTAGGGTTTCTAAGACTTGTCGCAGATGTTGGCTATGTTCCTCCTTACTATGAGAGTAGATAAGTATGTCATCGATGAAGACGATGACGAACTGATCCAAGTAAGGACGACACACCCTATTCATTAAATCCATGAATACAGCGGGCGCGTTTGTTAATCCGAACGGCATCACTACGAATTCGTAGTGCCCATAACGAGTTCGGAAGGCTGTCTTCGGAACATCCTCCTCTAGCACTCGTAATTGGTGATACCCGGATCTTAAGTCGATTTTTGAAAAGAAATTCGCCCCTTGAAGTTGATCAAATAAATCGTCGATCCGAGGCAAAGGATAATGATTTTTGATGGTCAGTTTGTTGAGCTCCCTGTAGTCGATGCACATACCAAACGATCTGTCTTTCTTCTTGACGAACAAGACTGGATCTCCCCAGGGTGAGAAGCTTGGTCTTATAAAGCCCTTGCTGAGCAGTTCGTTAAGTTAACAGGACAGTTATTGCATCTCTGCAGGTGCTAGCCGGTAGGGCGATTTGGCTACGGGGGTAGCCCCTAGAACTAAGTCGATTCGGAACTCGACTTGATGTTGTGGAGGTAATCCTGGTAGTTCTTCTGGAAAGATGTCGGGAAAGTCGCATACTACTGGAATGTTCTGAATAGGTTTCGTTTCTTGGCTCACATCGACCACATGAGCAAGGAATGCATGACATTCCTTTCGCAAGAATTTCTGAGCTTGAATGCTCGAGATGATACGAAGGTTTGTGCCGGGTTTGTCGCCATATACTACTAGAGTTTCACCAGATGACAGATTAAGGCGTACAGCCTTTTCGTAACACATGATGTCGGCACGATGAAGACTCAACCAATCCATGCCGATGATGACGTCAAAACTTTTAATTGAGACCGGCATGAGGTCGATCGAAAATGAATGGCTATCTAGTGTTAAGGTACACCCTATGAATATATTGCTAGTGCTCTCCGTCTTTCCATTAGCCATTTCTACAGTGAACGGTTCTTTAAGTGTTCGTGATTTTTGCTTAAGTAAATGAGCAAATTTTTGGTTCACGAAACTCCTCTCCGCTCCACTATCAAACAGAATGCATGCATAAGAGTTATCGAGGAGAAACGTACCAGTGACCACAGTGGGGTCGGCAACCGCTTCCTCGTGGCCTATAGCCAAAACTCTTGCCACTCCACCGGCATTCCCTGCCTTCGGGCAGTTCCTCTTGTAGTGGCCCACCTCGCCACAATTGTAGCAAGCTTGGCCCACTCCAGTGCCGGGGACTTGGGTGATTGGCCTAGCCAGAGCTTTGCAGAAACGGGTAGTGTGCCCCTTCCTGTTGCAGTTCAGACACTGCATTTCCCGGCAGGCTTCCACGTGGTGGAAGTTGCACTTGTTGCACTTGGGCAAACTTCCAGCGTACTGCTTTACCGGAGCAGCAGCGGCAGGTGCTATCGCAGCATGAACTGCCACGACCTGTTGCTTTTTGGCAGCATTCTTCTTCTTCTTGTCATCCCAGAATTTCCGCTTGGAATCAGCGGTTCTGGCGGGTTCTGAGATGGCCAGGGTTGTTGTTGCGGCCGGGGTACGGACCCCGTGGTCAATGAGCCGATGTGCCAATCGCTTGGCACTATCAAATGTAGTGGGGTGTGAAGCCAAAACATTTCCCTGGTATGGTGGCATTAGCCCCCATATGTATCTCTCGATTTTCTTTCCCTCTGTATGAACCATGTTGGGACAGAGGGCCACCAGTTCACAGAACCTGGCGGTATAAGAGACTACGTCAGAGCCCTTCATGGTTAGACTCCACAGTTCCTCCTCCAGCTTTTGGATCTCGCCCCTCGGGCAGTACTCCTCAATCATAAGGTCTTTCAAAGTATCCCGGCCCATAGCATTAGCCGTCACAAGAGATAGTGACTTGACATGGCTATTCCACCATGTTAGGGCTTTTGATTCGAAGGTACAAGCGGCAAACTTGACCTTGCTTCCCTCCTGGCATGAGCAGATCTCAAAGACCGACTCTGTCTTCTCGAACCATTGCGAGAGGGAAATGACTCCGCCAGTTCCCTTAAAGGACAATGGCTTGCAGTTTGTGAAGTTCTTAAAGGAGCACTCTCTCGAGCGCACGGGAGCCTCAACCTGAATAGGCTGAACAGGGGTTCCTCCTCCAGTGGAACCAGACGAATGATATTGAGCCATGGTTGTAGCCACAGCTGCATCTACAACAGCATTTAGAGCTGATGTATCAATTTGAGGAGCAGGTGGAGTTGGTGCGGGAGGCTCGCGTCTTGTTGATTTACGTGGAGGCATCTTTGCACTATAAGTTTAAAAAGATGAAAACATTGATAAGAATTTGATAGGAATGATGAGGATGACTCATGGACTAACTCTCCATAGCCCAACAACACAATTGAATAACATGATTGAACGATGATCTAGTACTAGCAGATGATAGCAATTGGATATTAATTTCCAAGGGATTAGATATCTGTCAATAATACTGGAATTACAGATGTAACAAGTTTTTATGAAAAATGGCCTAGGAGTAGGCCTTACATCAACCAAGATGGGAAAATTTTGACAGAACTACGATCTAATCAAGACCTAACAGGTCTAATATTGACAAAGATAGGAAATTAAACTAGAGTTTTTACATAACTAGGTTATATCCAAAAGAGGAGTCGATGAGACTCTATCGGCGACGAGAACTACTAGAGTGAGTTCTTGAATCTGACAGAAGGCGTTCTATGTCCCTAATGCGTCTTTCAGATCTTGCTTGCTGAGCTCGAAGTTCTCTGACTTCAGCTCGGGTTTCAGTAAGCTCCCTCTGTAGAACTGCATTGCGGACCTGAGTCCTTTCATGAGCAGACTCTAGTTGGCGAATGCGGACAGTGTTAACGCCAGAGTTGGTGTCAATCTCCACGACTCGGTCAATAGTTGCTCGTCCTTGCTCGGTGTTCCGAGCAATCCTACGAACCATGATGGGTAGGACCCTGTCCGCAGAACCTCCCTCGGTGAGGTTGTAGAAGCTTCTGTCTCCATTGTAGGGAAAGGGTTGACCTTGTTCCTGACTCCATCTGTTCAAGTTTGTGGCCCACAGAGGTGTGAGTCCTTGAAATGCTGGTTGAGGGTTAGGATTTGGGTTTTGAACAGCTGGGGGTAGGTTGTTGACTTCTGGCTCCGAGTCAGAACCATCAGAAAAGCCTTCTGCTTCGTGATCATCCAATGGGATTGGGTAATCATCTTCTGTCTCTTCTCCAAGCCATCCAGCATTGCCGTTGTTGGGGTAGTACGGGTCTCCAGGGATATGGAATCCAGCCATTTTCTACGCGGGAAAAGGGATATAAGAAATAACTAAATAGACGAACTAATTAGATAGTTATAAGATGATCTTTATCAATTGCTTCAATACTTGTTTAGTGCATACCAGTTATATGTAACTCGGACAGGATAGGCCTTCGAATAAGTGACCCTAACTCTAAGCCCACAACCAAACAAGGACAGGAAGTAAAGCAAAGGTTACAGATTCTAAGTCTATGATATCCTAGCACATCTAACCTTAGTGTATCCACTAAACAACCATTGACATACTAATAAAGACCTTTAATTCTCAGATAAGTAATTAATAGTAACACAAAATACTCCTATAGTATTTTAAGTTTATGTTATGTTCTACTGTTCTCATTGTAGTAGTGTTGGTAAGTTTTTAGACTTGTTGCAACCTCACAACCATACTTAGGCACATGCTAATCACTCCTCGGATAATGTAGTTGATCAGGCTACATCTTCCCTGGGTTGACCATATGTCTCTAAGTCTACTTGTGTTGTCCAACAATCGTAATACTTTTATTATGTCCTAGTGACACTGATTTTAGTATGAATGCAGGTATGTATACTTGGTTAAATATTTTATTATTTAAAAGTATAAACTCTTTATCAGAGTATTTTAATCCCGCTTGTGTTTATAGTTCGTATATCTTTTATGGGTTGATACACTCGATTCACAATAAACAATGCTCTGATACCAATCTGTCACACCCCAAAACCGGAACGGCGGAATCGTTCGGGGGTGGAGGACGTCATGTACAGTATCACAACAATGCAAAGTAGTAAACAAGCAACAACATCATCCATTGCATTAATAATATAATTTCATACAAGTGTGTTCTGTCAAGTTTTATAGACACCAAAAATATACATCAAAATAAAGATGAGTCTTGAACGAGCTCCATCTTCTCAAAAACCTGGCTTCGGTACCTGTCTAATGGCGACCTGAGAATACAAGTTATTTTGAAAGAGTTTATCAGCTTTAAAGCTGGTGAGATCATAAGTATATTAGTGTCTTGTTTGTATGAAAGCATTTGTAAGATGTTTGTAATGTACAAGTTTTGTAAAAGTTTGTAATTGTTTGAACTCTCCTAGAAAACCTTATGTTTCCTACTAAAAGTAGCCTTCTACCAAGGCATCTAGTGTCTGTGTGTGTGTCTCTTGTAAGAGTATGTATTTTCCCAAATCTGACTATTATTGTCCAAAAATATAGTTTTTACATTATTGTTTATTGTGTGAATATCACAAAGAAAATGTAATGGGAATATGATATAGTACTATAGTGTTGTATTAAGTAACTACTGCTGTACTAACTACTTTAAACCAATTGTTATTTAAAGTACCATGTGATCGGCCTGTATCCTGCTACCGACTCAATAGAAAAACGATGATGTAAGACGTCGTAAGAAATGACGTTTGGCACCCGTAGACTTGCAAGTCTCACTGTAGCGAGCAGCAAGGTGTAGGATAGTCAATCCAGTATAGATCTATACACAAACTCATACGCTCCCCATTTAAGGAGATTCTGGATACAAAACGGGTCATGGCGGGTAGTTCCATGCCCCCGTTAAGTGGCTCACATAACTATAAGTAATGTATATGTAATGTATGTGCTAGCTGTATTGTGTGTTCTTTCTCTGTCTAGCATGTACGTTTGTTTCTCATCACTATGTATTATGTTTGTTTCTCATCACTATGTATTATGTTTGTTTCTCATCACTATGTGTTACTCATGAATGAACTGACTCATTGTATGTTTCATTGTTCTAGTAATAGTATCTTCCTAAACTATACCTATTATAGTTTACTAGTAATGTTGTTTGTGTATATGTACATGTATGTATACCTTTGCTACCCAAAGGTAATGAACTGAATGAAAGAACTTTTATGACTATATATATATTCATGATATACAACTAATATTCAAACGACCTTCGGACGGATAACCGATGTCCTAAAGCCACATCCAAACAAGGAAAAGGAATTACAGCGAGTTAGCCTTCCTAAGTCCTTTAAACATTACTTATATAACCATACATATACAGGCATGCATTTGACAATATATAAGTATAAAAGAGTTTAAGTAAAAGTATTTGACATGAAAAGGAGTTTGTAAAACAGTTTGAAGTGAAACAGTTTGGAAACACAGTTTGAAAGGTAAGAAATCCACTTATTTGGTAGTTATTAATCACATGTGATTGATATAATAACTATAATAGATCAACTTGTATTCCCCCCCCCCCTAAAAAAGCATTTAAAAACATTTTAAAAGGTTAATTAAGGGGTATGAACTCACCTGTAGTGAGTGGTTTGGATGAACGAAAAGTATAGGATGCTAGGTGTCAAGTGAAGACTTGTACACACACAATGATCCTAGTTGACATATAATAACACATATATGTATCCAATTAGTCTTTAGACAACTAATTAACAAAGTTAAGACATCCTAGGACAAGTTAAACACCTTATATAGGTGTTATAAGTGCTAAGGATTGCATCTAAGTGTTGTAGGACATTGCTATTGAGTTTAGGGTTCAAGGGAACCCCTTACAGGAGTTTACGGTTTTCTGACCATAACTCATTGAGTTTACGGTCGTAAACCCATGAGTTTACGGCCGTAAACTCATGTTCTTTTGACCACTTTGTGTTTTGAAGGTTTATAAGTCCGTAGAAGCTTTTCTACTTGATGGTTAAGCCTTTGGAAGAGATTAGGGCACCATTTCACTCCTAAATGGAGTTTACGGCCCTAAGACCATTTTCCTTTGGGTTTACGGTCGTAAACCCTTATGGTTTATGGTCTTTTGGTGTTTTCAAGTCCTAAACATATCAAGGAAGGGATCCATGCTAGTTTCCAAGGCTTAGGAGGGACTAGGGCACACTTTGGCACCCTTTATAGGGTTTACGGTCCCATAACATCTTGGACCGTAAACACCTTGATCTTGGTGTTTCTTGGTTGATTTCTTGATATATGGAAGTGTAACAAGCCTTAAGATACTCTAGGATAGAAGTACTTACAAGATAGAAGCTTGAAAAGGTCCAAAAGTTCAAGAACACTAGTGTGTGTTCTTGATGTTCTTGGTGAAACTTGAAGATCTAACCTTTTGGAATGATTTCACGGATGGAAGTGTGTTAGATCACTAGATTAAGTAGTATATCAACTTATTAGGGCTAGAAACACTTAAAATTTGAAGATCTAGAAGGAAAAGTCGAAGATACTTGAGAGAGAATTGAGCTTTGTTCTTGAAAGGTGGAAAAAGTGGTATAAATGACTAAGTGTCACTTATATACCCCCTCCCTTAGGGTTTACGGCCGTAAACACCATTGTTTAGGCCGTAAACTCCAAACTTTTGGAGTTTTGAAATATTATTGTTGCACAATGAACCCTAGGGCATCCTCTCTCCTGATATCTCCCTAAGTTATAACTTTAAAACACTCAAACTTATTCCAAAAAGCTTGAAAATTAGCAGTAACTGTTCTGACTTCTATTAAATTGAAATGTTGTACAGGATAGAAATTTCGGGTTGTCACGGTTACTAATATTTTTTTGAAATTTACTTGTTAACTAATTTTTTATGTGGCAGATATTCATGGGAGAGAATTGTTTGGGATCAATTGTACAAACAGCTTTTTACTGTATTCATTAAGGTTGACAAGCTTATACATCCAAACGAATCGAAAGAGAAAGAACCTAAAAATTTGACTTACACCCTACAGGGGTTTTTATACGCTTTTAAGGTAAGTATATAAAGAAAAAATTATTATTTATTTTTGTTTGGTAACATTCTAACTATTTTTTATTTATTTGTTTGCTAACATTCATATATGGATTCTTGAGACTTTCCGGTGAGCAGTTTGTTTGGTACCCAACAACAGAATTTGATCCCTCGGGCTGTTGCATGGTCAAATTTAAGGGCGTTACAAAATACTCACTGCAACCACTTTTTACAAATCGACGACTTATGGTTACTTTATTATTAAAATATTTATTTATTTTATAATTTATGTTTATTTATAATTTTATAATTTTGTTAGCGGGGTAATAGACTCGTATAGAAATTGGAGCCGACGGAAGATGAGATGTGTGCTGAATGGTGGATTTTTAGCTCGACGTGGATTGATCGACCTGAATTTCTCGACACTAAAGTTCGTAGGGCACCTTCTGTAACACCATCACCCAAAAACTCCCATACCCATGTGTAACATCCCAAAAATACAACCCAAAAATTTCGTTTTTAAAACATTAATAAAACCATCAACCATCCAAAATCATAAGTAAAATCATAATCGTGTATCATAAAACATCATAGTATCTGACTCAAATCAAATCTCATATCAAATCATCAGAATGAACTCCTAGGCTGTGACTGTGGTGTGTGCCATGCGATCAACCCGAGCCCTTCCCTTTGCTAGTGGAAGTACTTGTAACCAAAACTGAAAACTGTAAGCACAAAGCTTAGTGAGCTCCCCCAAACTACCACATACCATACAATAACACAAATACACATACTGGGCCTTGCCCACTGCATCGGACCGCAGCCCGGAATAACTTGGGCCTTGCCCACTGCATCGGACCGCAGCCCGGAATAATTTGGGCCTTGCCCACTGCATCGGACCACAACCCGGAATAATTTGGGTCTTGCCCACTGCATCGGACCACAGCCCGGAATAACTTGGGCCTTACCCACTGCATCGGACCGCAGCCCGGAATAACTGAACATAACATATACATAAACATGTAACATAAACATATAACTACTGCATCGGACCGAAGTCCGGAACACAAGGCACATGACATAAACATGCATGAATCACAAAGACATCAAGCATACATACTACTTCTCGGGACCACCCCGGCATCGGACCGAATTTCGGAAACATATAAACTGCATCGGGCTAATCCCCGGCATCGGACCAAAGTCCGGAACTACTAACATCTAAACGGGTCGGCATTGTGGTCGTAGACCCGTTCCTACTGGAAGGAAACTCACCTCGTATAACTGGCTGCTGATATCCTGAGTGAGAAATCCCTGATTGCTGCTCCGGCGACTCTCCGGCTACAATCACATAACATTCTGAATCAACTGATGATTTCTCATGGAGTAAATAACCAATTTACCCCCTGGTCAAAGTCAATGTCCTGGTCAGAGTCAACTTTCAGGTTGACTCTACTCGCCGAGTCCTACTATGGACTCGCCGAGTTCCCTAACTCACAATTCTCCAACTCGCGACTCGACTCGCCGAGTCGGGGCGTAGACTCGACGAGTCCCTCTACTTCCAGATCCTTGTCCTAACTCACTGAGTCCTCCTCCACTCACTTATTCAACTCACAACTCTCAAATCGGAGAAATCGGGAGTTTGCGCTCCGACTCGCCGAGTCCAATGAACGACTCGTCGAGTCCTATGCATGTCTTCATTATACAGTTGATTCTAATCAATTCCAGTGCATCCAATTCATAGATCTGAGCTTCTAGGGCTCATATAACACGTAAAGTTCCCAACTTTACGTACATGCATAGAGGTATGAAGCTAAAACACCAAAATAAGCTAGAAATGGGAACCTAGGGTTTGGAACAAGGCCTTGCTTTGCATAAAGGTAGCTACTTCGAGCTCCTGGAGCTCAATGATGTCCAGATCTATAGTTCCCTACCCTAAGGGAGCTCCAGTCTCGAGGTTGGACCCTGAAATGTCCCAAAAGTGGCAAAACAAGCATAAATGAAGATCTACTAGGAAAATGAACAAGGTAGAGGCTTTATTACCAGATGAAGTGGAAAATGCAAGCTAGCTTCTGAATCTCCTTCTTCTCCTTTGCACCTTCTCTCTTTCCTTCTCTTCTACACTTTCAAGAATACACCCGATCACTCAAAATCAAGAAGGAAACACTCAAACTCACCAATGGAGGGCTAGGGTTTCGAGGGGGAACGCTCTAGAGGTGCTGGAGGCTGGGATGGGGGCTATAAGGATGTTTAAATAGGGCACAAACAACAAGAATTAGGGTTTCATCCAGACTGGCCTACTCGTCGCGTCAAGACTCGGACTCGGCGAGTAAGTCACTTAAACCCGCGTCTAATCCCGGCATCTACTCGACGAGTTAGGGCTACTACTCGTCGAGTAGCTCTTCATAAAAAGATATTTAATGAATCAATACGTACCAGGAACGGGGCGTTACACCATGAGCCTCGAGAAAAGAAGGCACATATAGATGATCCATCTCACCTGCCACCACCACCACCACCGCCGGTCGCTGACCCATCAACTGACAAGGACCGGATTATTAGTGACATACAAAACAAGGTCCGTCAATTGAAAAATGAGGTCCGTGAATGTCACGAGCAGTTGCGATCTCAGGATGAGCGTTTAGTAGAGCATGAGACTACTTTAGCCATGGTTCTAAAACTTATCAATAAGACTCCCGGAGACGATGTTGGTACCTCGAAGGGGATGGAAGTACATTTTTAATTATTTCATGATTTATGGTCGTTAAGTTTTTGCATCGCTTACAAGTATACATTATTGAACCGTACAAGGATACTACAATGACAATGAGTTATAGGAGCATGATTATGTCTTAAGCACCCACGAAAAGCCGCTGAATGACGGCCCTGAACAGTCGTTGAATGTCGGCCCTGAGCAGCCGTCTCCGGTATTCACTCGTTGGATGTAAAAGATATTATGCAGGATGAATAAAAAACACCGTCGTCAGCACCTTTTAGGCATTCTAAATGCCAAAAAGTTATATCCATATGGTATAATTCGTCATGGATACAAATGAAGAGGAAATGTGTTACACGGCAACAACCAGCATCATTGGACAATCTTTTAGATCCTACTATACACAGTGTATATAAAGAACGGGATGGTTCGCTATTGTTTGGTCATAATTATTTGACTGGTACACGGTGTATATAAAGAACGAGATGGTTCGCTATTGTTTGGTCACAATTATTTGACTGGTTTTTCTACGCTTAAGTTTTGGACACGGTTATATGCGGATAGTCATGGAGGATGGTTGCCATGTGATGTAAGTAATATAATTATTTTCTTATTATATACTACGCTTCTAATAACAATACTTACTTTATTGTAAAAAAATTAATTGGCGGTACATCATGATGTGGATCTCATTGTTGCTAGAGCGTAGAGCGGATGATGCTCGGTGGACGGTTGTGACATGGCTGATGGATCTGTTTACCCAACTTGGACAGAGTGTGATATATTATAATTTTGTTTGGATTAAATTACCTGAGTATTTATATACTAAGTAATTATTTCTAACTTTTTTTTGTAACTTTAAATCCCAATCAATATACCACATGCGCATTGGTTTTTGGGTGCTTTGGATTTAAAGACATTCCAAATGACTATATACCATGGTCATTGGAAGGGCAGCTACTATTCGGAAAATAAAGATTGTTTTATAGGTATGAGAGTCTGCATCCACAAACTACTAGTGGGAGTCAACTACTGAGGTACCGAACCAACTGATTCAATCTCACTTGAGAGCTTCAAGATGACCCTCGAAAAGGTCTCAGACGTACCACAACAGGTTAACAGTAGAGGGGATTCTGGGGTGTTTTTGTGTTGGTTCTTGGAGGCATTGATCACCGGGAAATCGATTTCCATAGAGGGTAAAACCACCAGTCCATGGGCTATGGGTTATAGAAAACTACTAGCGGAAAATTTTTGGGGTACAAGGACAAAGATAATTTGAAAATCATATTTGTAATATGACCTACAGACACATCCTTTATTTGGTTTATGTATTTATTAGTTGTTTGTTCATTTTAATTGCATTTTATATTTTATAAAACCAAAAGTTATACAGTTTATGAAAGCAAAACTTACACATTATACTCCGGAACCATGTAATACAAATGTATTCCGGAACAATGTATTACATTTTATGAAAGCGAAACTTACACGTAAAATATATATATATATATATATATATATATATATATATATATATATATATATATATATATTCCAGAACCATGGTCCGAAATCATACTCTGGAATTCCAGAGACCTCTCCAAAACAATGTGTTCCGGAGAATGTGATTATTTTACCAAAAAAAAATTGTCATTTTTGTCAAAAAAAAAAGTCATTTATAAGGGTTACTCAATTTAGAGATGAGCGTGGGACGGAACCGGTACCGACCGGTACCCGATTCCCCGAATACCGAATTCGGTCAAAAGTCAATCCTAAGTACCGTACCAAATTAACATTACAGGTACCGGGAATGGTACCGGTTTTCGGTACTAGTACTGGTACCGATGGTACCGAATCCCGAATTTTGTGATTTTGGAGTACCAAGTACCATCTCATATTTTTAAATTCGGTACGGTTCGATACCGGTTCAGGTACGGGATCGGGATTTGGTACAAATTGCTCATCCCTAACTCAATTTCATGTTTTCCTTTTTTATTACCAAAGTTTTCAAATACAAAAGTTTATATTATACTCAATACATGACTAAATATCTAATTACATTTCGGTTATATCATTGCAACTTTAAGATGAACGGTTAGTTAGAGGTAAGTTCAATTGAAAAAATAAAAAAGGTTGAGAATGGGGAATCATTCTCAACCACTCATTTATTTTTGCCGCAAAAGCTTTCGTTGTACCAGTGGAAATGGATAAGGAATACACATGTGTTTCCAACAAAACATGTTTTCTTAAACTATGCTAATCATTACCGTGGAAATTGATAAGGAATACACATGTGTTTCCAAAAAAACATGTTTCCTTAAACTATGCTAATCATTACTTTAATATATATAAAAACATAGTTTTTTTCGTTTTTTTAATTTTTAAAAAGCTATTTTTATCGAAAAATGATTTTAAATATACCAAATTCATGATTTTTTATACTCTACAAATAGACATCCATATTGATATACTTTTAAGATAAAATAAAAAAAATATTTTTTTTATATTTTCAGCTATCGTTATTTATAAGTGAATAAAAATGCATCAGATTTTTGCTATAGTACATTCGTTATTCACTTATGAATAAAAATATATAATTAATTTTTTTCAGCTTAAGTATCATTTATACTACATATTCATATATGAATAACAAATTAACTGTAACAAAAATCTGATAAATGTTTTATTCATATATGAATATAAAATATGACGACAACTAATACACGTTTTATTCATATATAAATATAATATATAACGAAAAATGATGTAAAAAATATATTTTAAGTAAGAAAACTTTATTACGTGTCATATTCATATATGAACGGTACTTAAACTATAAAAAAAAAAAGTTAAGCATACGTTTTATTCATAAGTGAATAACGAATGTACTGTAATAAAAATCTGATAGATTTTTATTCACTTATGAATAACGAGAGCTGAAACTTTAAAAAAAATAAATTTTTTATTTTATCTTAAAACTATATCAATATGAATGTCTATTTATAGAGAATAAAAAATTATGAACTTTGATATATTTAAAATAATTTTTCGATAAAAATGGCTTTCTAAAAATAAAAAAAAAACAAAAAAAAAAGTATATTTTTGTGTATATTAAGGTAATGATTAGCATAGTTTAAGGAAACATGTTTGGTTGGAAAACACATGTTTATCCGTTATCAATTTCCGACGGTACGCCTAAGTGTTTTACGGCAAAATAAATGTGTGGCTGAGAATGATTCCCTCATTCTCAACCGTTTTTTTTCTCAATTAAACCCTCCTATATATATATATATATCAGACGATAAAAGCAAAAGTTGGCAACTAAATTGAGTTAGGGGCTGTTTGGTAGCCTCTTAATTGTAAAATTAAGAGGCAACCTTTTAATTTCTCAGATTCAGTGTGTTTGGTTACAATTAATAAAAGTCTCTTAATCTTTTAAAAGTCAATAAAAAGAAGAGACGTTCATTCCTCTTTTGCCCTCGTACGCACGGTTTCATAAAACACACACCCACCTTTCACTCGATCATCCTTATGGTATTCTCCCTCCCCCGACCAACTTCAGCGCCTCCCACCTCCTCCCATCGTCGACCTCGCGCAGCACCGTCGTACCCATCGTCGCCTCGCCAAGTTACGACCACCGACACCAAGCTCTCTGACAGCGCCGACAGGACCCAACCACCATCTGGAAAAGAAGAAACCCAAGCGACTTTTTCTATAACATACGACTCTTTTCATTTGAATTTCAAGTTTTTGAGTAATTGGTCAGTCGACTCTTTTCATTTGAATTTCAAGTTTTTGGGCCATTTTCTTCTCTGTGATTCGTCTTCTTGATAGACATGGCAGAGTCGACATGTCTCCTGCATTCTCTACCTTAACCCAACAGCCATGTAAGTCTCAATTGATTTCTTGTTGTACCAAGTGTTTGTCAAAATGCTCCAGTGAGTTGAATTTTACTGAAAATATTTTGTGAACTTTTCTGAGTACTCGACAGATTTATTATTGTAGAATGTTAGGAGTGAGTTATTGACTACAAAGTGTTTGTAGAAATGCTCCAATGAGTTGAACTTCACTAAAAGCATACTCTCAACGGTTTTCTTACACTCAATTGGAGTGTTTCTTTAATCTGAAATGATAAATGGTAAAATTACTTGTTTAAAGAAGAACCATGTACATGTTCTTGAAAAGTTTGTTGTTGAAATCAATAGTTCACGTAATTTGTTTATATGAAATCATTAGTTCGTTTGATTTTGTATTGATTGTTGTGGTTAATTTTTTGTTGATATGAAAGTGATAGAATGTTTGGTTGTTTCTTAAGTGTGCAGGGAGTAGAAATTCAAAGATTTGGGTTCAAGAAAAATGGGTTCAACGGGAAGGACATGGATGCGCTTTATGGGCAATGTTGGATAGAGACAACATCACAAAGGTAGCATTCATCCATTTTCTCAATGGTTTTCCAAATATGGAGTTTCTTCATTTGATCATTATTGAAGTACATTAATCCAGTCCATGTTCTTCCACCTAATCTACGTCATAACAGTTAGCATCTTCTTTAATTGGTCGGCAATAGATAGTTTTATTTATTATGTATCTGTCACTTGGTGAGGATTGGTTTTATAGCTTGTTTTTGTAAGGGTTGAATGTAAGAAATAGCAATGTATTTTTATTGATTTCTTTATTATAGCATCATACTTTTGCCTCTTCGGGTTAGAGCATTGTATTTTAAAAAAATATATTTAAATTTGTTTGTTTAATTTTGATTATATATATATATATATATATATATATTATTGAAGGCTTTGGTTCGTTTATTTTATAAAAATAAACATTGAATTCTTTAAAAAGTAATAAAGAGGGTAAAATGGTCATTTTTATAATTCAGCATAAAAATTCAGAGGTTCCAACCAAACAGCATGTTAACAATTTAGATCTTAAAAATTTAGACCCTCTTACAAATTCAGACATCTTAAAAATTCAGATCTTTATAATTCAGATCCTACCAAACAGCCCCTTAGAAAGGCAACAGAGATGATAAATAGCCACAAATGCAAACACCTATTATTAGTCAATATTTTAATTACAACAATAATTACTTAAACTCGTTAAATAAAACAATTAAATCCTATCTAAGAAATGAAAATAAATTTGTCACTTTTCATCCTTTTATGTATTATGGCACGTGTCATTTTGTGATAAATTTGAATTAAGTTATATCTATATATCATTTTGTAGTTTTTTCATTTCATATAATACTTAAATATAATAATAAATGTATATTCAATTCATTTATGCAACCTTTTTTTATAATTTTTAAATTTCTAAATTGAATCTGACTATTTTAGTTGTTTATTTATTTAAATTATTAGTTTAAATTTAAAAGATAAATAAACACTTTGATTTTAATAATACATGAATCTCACAACTAGTTCACAATAAAAGAAACTAGCCACACCACCCTCATTGTAAAATCATCCCCGGTTAGTTAGAGGTGTTGATCAGGTAAATTTTTCGGGTTTCGGGTAATTCGGGTTTTTCATGTGAAAAAAATTACCCGTTACCCGACCCCAATTAAATTCGGGTAATTCGGGTAGTGGGTCGGGTTTGGGTAATTCGGGTATTACCCGATTTTTTATATTTTTTTTAATGGCGTCTAAAAATAAATTTAATGAAATAAATATGTCGTGCTCAAACTTTAAACATTGAGATTTTTTAGTCAATAATATTTGAGATATCAAGTATTCGTTTAACAATTTAATCAAATCTAATAAGAATAATAAAAGGAAAATGATATGAATGACAAAGGTTAAAAAATTAATATAAATATGAAGTTTGATCACAAATCTATATAAATAATTATTTGTGACAATGAAAACAAATAAACGAGTTATCAAAATAAGTTCATCATAGGAGATTTGGAAACATAATATGTGAAAATTTCGTTAAAGGGAAAAACATGGAGCTCATTTGTATGTCTAATAACCTTTGAGGTGAAAAAGAAACTTTGTTCTCAATTGATTTGGAAATAATGAGGAAAGAAATATTCCATTTGGACGACTTGTCATTCTTCCATGTATATACACCATAATTTTGACCCAAAACCCTTCATTACATAATTTAATTTTACAGACATGCAACATATGATCCAAAGCGCAGTTATTTAACATAGAAAACGATATTGAGAAGGCTAATCACGAGATTCAAGCTGAAAGTAGTAGACTTTAAGAAGTTGAGAATGAATTGGGTGGTTATAAGAATGAATCATGCATAAAAGAAAAGGAAGCTAAATATAAAAATAAAATTGATAAACAAGAAAAGAAGCTTGAAGAGAAGAAAAATAAAATTGATAAATATATTTGGGTAATCGGGTATACCCGAAACCCAAAAAACTTACCCTTCACCCGACCCGAAAAAAAATTGGGTTACCCAAATACCCGAAAAAATTAACCCGATACCCGAAAAAATCG
The DNA here is from genome assembly GCF_052849685.1 of Lactuca virosa. NCBI lineage: Eukaryota > Viridiplantae > Streptophyta > Magnoliopsida > Asterales > Asteraceae > Lactuca > Lactuca virosa. Next base: position 169,998,869 of record NC_136427.1, on the reverse strand, counting down.
GGCGGGTAATTCGGGTAACGGGTATTTTCGACAGGGCTACGGTTAGTTGTCATATATATATATATATATATATATATATATATATATATATATATATATATATATATATATATATAGAGAGAGAGAGAGAGAGAGAGAGAGAAAGAGAGAGAGAGAGAGAGGCAAACATGATGTATCAGATTAGTAGGTTAGCGGTTATACCTTGTAATCATATTGGATTGAAACAATAAACATGTTGAAAATTCAAGAACTGGGAGGCAATAATAAAAAGTGAAAAAATTGGAAAAATCAAGGGTGTGTTTGTTTTTTTGGCAAAAGGTATTTTTGACCTTTTATGTTTGTAGGCGGGAAGTAATTTGAGAAAAATATAATATGTTATCACAAGACAAAAGACATAAAAACATCTTTTTTGACATATTTTTTATAAGACAAAAATAGCTTATAATTTAGAAGCCGTTTTCTAAGTTTTGGCATCATATAAAAAATGGTGCAGAATAAGCATTTTGTAAGTAAAAATTGAATAAAATGAGAAAATTTTGGTCAAAAGGGACTTTTGGCAAAATTCAAAATGGTAAAAATGGGATTGTTTTAGGATCATAGAAAACCACAATCTAAGTTTAGTGTATAATATGATTTAAGAACACAAACCAACAAAAAAAACACTAGATCTCAGGCGCCGTTTGTAAAAGTCTCTTAATATTTCAGATATGGAGTGTAGCCTCTTATTTTTTGGCTCTTAAGTTTTTAAAAGTCTCTTAACATTTCAGATATGGAGCGGATTCTGAAAAGAAAGAAGAGGCGTTTGTTCCTTTTTTACCCACCGTTCCTTTTATTCACGTATAGACCTCCGCCTAGACCTTCTTCTCTCGATCGTGCACACCTTCCGCCTCCACCATCCGCGCTCCGGTCCACTCACAGTCGCCAGCCCGCTTTGCCTCCAGCTCCGTCAAAACTCGGAGACAACATCATCAGGTAAGGTTTTTTCTTAATTCGATTTTATCTAATCGATTTAGGAACTCTATTTCTATCTCCATTAGTCGGTGAAATCACACCCATAACACCCTTCCATAGTCGCTGCCTCTTCCACCATAGTTATTGTTGCTTCCGTCTTCCCCACAACCACCGCCCTAGAGCAATCAATTTCATGGTTTGATGTCTGGATCAATCGATTTTGAGGTTTGACATTTTCAATCGATTTCAAGTTTTGACGTCCGATTCTCTATAAATCAGATGCTTTGGTTCAAATTCTGATTTCTAGGGTTATTGATTATGTGAATAACATCATGATTTTGATTTTGCATTCGAAGTTTCTGATTTTTTTATGTTTCTTTGACAAAATTGATTATGTGATTTTCTGCAATCAAAATTTTGAAAATCGATTTTACATAATCAACTTACTGATTTTCTGAAATCAAGATTTTGAAAATCGATTTTATTTTTGAAATACAACCTGATGCAAGCTTGAAAATCGATTTGTGGCCTTTGTGGTTGAACTAGTTCTTGGTTATCTTATATATGACTTTGAAGTTGTTTTCATGAAATTTGATGATAATTGTAAACACATGTGACCCTGGTTATGTTAATTGGAACAATTTAATGGGTAACATTCATGATAGATTTTTGGAGGCTATCCGTGATTATGAGCTTGAATTGAAATTATATTTCTTTGATCTAACTGATTTTGATTTGGAAGGTTACTGAAATTGTGTTAAAAAGAATGGTGAAGCAACACTAGTGGCTGCAGAGAGGGAGAGGCTTCAAAAGAGTGTCACTTTGCTCCTGGAATCAAAAGAAATACTACCTCCGTCCCAAATTAATTGTCCACATTTGACTTTTTCAGTCTTTATTTTTCAACTTTGACCTTAAATATTTTTCTTTTTGATAGATAACACTTGATGCAAAATATATGAATGGGTTGTATTTTAATTGTTTTTTCCTTGTTATAAGTTTCATCAAGTAATATATAACACAAATAAAAATATTTAAGGTCATAGTTGAAGAAAAAAGACTTTAAAAGTCAAAAGTTGACAATTAATTTGGGACGGAGGGAGTAACAAACAAGGGATTGATGGTATTTTAGCTATAAAGGGATTTTTCTGTAATTTTCTGCATTAGTGTAAAATCTATATGTTGAGTTTATAACATATTATTTCTTGTTTCATTGTCCTAATTTGGAATTTTAAGTGAATTTGTATTTAAAAGTTATGAACATATGTAGTGGATTAAAAGTTGTGATTTCCTTCAAACTTTTTGTGGTTTTATTAATATTTATTATTATTTTTAAACAAAAAGGTAAAATGGTCATTTTTACCTTTCAGAACAACAATTCATCAGATGTTCCAACCAAACAACATTTTAAAATTCAGATCCTACCAAACAACCCCACTTTGATCAAAACTAAGTTTTTTCTTCAAGTTCTACATTATTAGTGGAGTTTGGGACGTTTGGCATCCCCGCCACTGAAACCACCATGATCATCATGGCCTCCACCTCCATCACCAGGACCACCACGATGGTGCTTGAGATCACTGGCACAAGTGCTGCCACCACTAAACAAAAGAACAAATCATAAGTATGATAAAAACCTCAACATAAAAATTAAACAAAAACAAGTACCTGCCCTTGCGCTTTTTCTTAATGATCTCCACAGCAGTCGACTTGCTATCTCCAAAATTTGAGGACCAATATTCTTTTAAGTATGTAATAAAAATGCATAGTTCTATAATAAACAAAAAAAAAATTATACACTTACAACTCAATACTGGCCTACTCCCACTCTGTAGTTCGACCTGCATTCTGCTACCTTCAATACTGATAACCATCCCACGTTGGCCTTTGTGCACACCCGTCCGTGGGGCAACAGTGTCTCCCTCCTCAGGTCTCCCCAGCGGTAGAGCATCTTCAATGGTTAAAGCAAGGTTAGTTGATATGAAGCAAAGATCAAACAATTAAGGAAAAAAAAAACAATCTCTTACCGCTTCTGTGGCGGCCACCACCACCATAAGAGCCACCGCAGCGGCCACCACCACGGCCAGAGCCTTTGCGACCGCGGTGGCCACCACTGCTGCCGCCACTGCCACTGCCTCCGCGGTGGCCACCACCGCTGCCGCCACTGCCACTGCCTCCGCGGTGGCCACCACCGCCACTGCCTCTGTGGTGGCCACCACCGCTGCCACCACCTCCACCTCCACCTCCACCTCCACCATTGTGGCCAAACCTAAACAATAGATAGGAATAAGAATCATAACCAATGTAAGAATCATAAATAAGAAAAAAACAAGTATCACCAGTTCTCAATCACAAGCTTGAGTTGCTGCACATTGTACACTGCAAAAGCACGAACGGTAATAAGAATAGAATGAAGGATACTATAGAAGACAATAAACTACACACTAGCACTTACAGTGCAAAATCTCTTGTGTACCGCATGGTCTGACTTTATATAGACCTTGCTTACCAACAACTGGCCCGATAACTTCCCCGAATGTTTCATGGTAACCCTCCGCAAGTATCAAAACAAGGTCACGCTTACTGAGAGGCTGTTATACACAAAAAGAAAAACAATTATACATTCAACCTGTAAATATAAAAGTAAGTGTCAATCATAACCTAATAGGTGAATGCCTGAATGGGCAATGTCTATATGCACATCAATTTAAGATGAGTTAAAAAGTAATGGGAAAACCTGCAACAATGTGTTCATATTATGTTGGTAATATCTACTAAACACCTTACACCCCCTTTGGAACTTTATTAAGAATCACAGATTAATACATCATAAACTGTTTTGAAAAGTTAGAGTTAGCAAGTAATAAACCTATGTATAAAAATCAAAACTCCATTAAGACAATAACAATACTTACAGGTCTCAGCTGAGTGCTAGTAGCATCCACATTAGTACGGCCTACAGAAGTTGGATCATCTAAACGTTTTACATGGTGGGGCTCCACTACAATGAACTGCAATAGTAAACGCTTTTAGAATGTATATAACATGATGGAATCATGAATTTTACATTTTATTGACCATTTAGAGGTACCTTTTCCTCTGTTGTCTTGATTGTGTACACAGGCCATAAGTAGATTCCCTCTGTCACCATGCCATTGTCTTCTTTGATCAAAACTTTATCAGAATAGTGGAACCTCTACAGAAAATCAAAGAAAAGTTAGCCTTATCTCTAAAAATAGCAATTGCAATAGTTAAAAACAGCCCTTGCTACAATCAATGACAATATGATAAAACATCTTTAGCCAAATCATCTTATAACACACCATCCCCAAGAAAGAAAATCCCAAATTCCACTGCAAAATAATCCCAACAGCAATGCAAATGGTATCTTCCATCTCTAACAACACCAAACCCTAATGCTAAAAAAAACTCCCATAAACACAAAGAACAAACTCCAACCACCTACCCTTGAACATTGACATTATTTAAATCAACACACCCACTCAAAGCAATAAAGTGTCTCCCCTGATTAACAAAAACTGAATAAAACAGATCCAAGAACCTAATTCTTGTCATCAACTCCCTCTTTGCACCAATTTCTCAGCTTAGGAATACCCTAACCTTACAAATCTCCAAGTATCTAAACAACCAACTTAGATTAGGATACCATGGATACAACCAATCAACAGGAAACAGAGACAGAATCTGCACACAGTATTAATCGGGAATTTGCTATAAATAAGGGTTTTAGCAAGAGCACGGACATAAGGGTTTTAGTAAGAGCACGGACATAAGGGGTTTAGTAAGAACATGGAAATGAATCCCCAAAACTTAGGTTTAAGCAAGAATCAATCGCTCAAAGCAACTGGAAATCAGCTTACCTTCAATATATCCATGGAGTGCGACCTGATTCACTGATTGTTCTCTGAGCCTCTGAAGTCTGAACAGGAGAACGATAACTAGACAAATGAGAAATCGAGGGTTTCTTTTTGACGGAAATGATACTTTCTCACGAGACCCATAAACAGCGCTATTTCTTGCCTTTTTACTTTTGGGAAAACTAAAAATAAAAACTAAAATTACTCAAATTGCCCCTCCAAAGGAATAATGTTGTAACAGAACACAGGATACCTCTACTCTCCACTACTCAAGCAATAAATAACAAACCCAATAGTTAAAATACCCACAATGCCCTTTATTTCTATTTTACCCTTTTCACCCCTTCCAGGATAAGTGAAGTTTACCCAACACCTAATAGGATGAACATACATATTTTCATGCAGACGCGGTGCAGATTACATATCATTTTAAAAATTAAGCATGTGTGCGATTTATAAAGATGGCATTTATGAAGATAAGCATCGAAGGAACAAATTATATTCACCAACATAGGCATTAACTAAAAGAAAAAGAGCACATGCTTTATACCCTAAATTGAAATTCTCTCGCAAGTTATCAAACATCCTAAAACGCCCGCCTTACTGTGAAATCAAAACACAAATTTCACCAAGTGTTCAATACCCTTTAGGGGAAACAAAAAGAAATAACTTCATAGCAATAAATATGGCTAATTGCAATAAATAGCAACCGAATTTCGTTTAGTTGTTTTTATAGCATTCTACTTTCATTACTTTCTACTATATGTAAATACAATGTTTAGTTCTGACCACTACAAACAGTATTTAATTTTGTTAATAAATTTTTTATTTACTGCAAGAAATAGCAATATACTTTCATTACACATATTTTAAACGTGGTTATTGGTTCCAGGTGACAAATACTTCAATTAGGTAGGACACTTCTATGCTAGTCCCCTATTAAACTTCGCATATGCAAGGAAGGGTAAAATGGGAAAGCAAGATAAGGCGAAATAGTGCATTTCAGTGGAAAGGGTACTTTTGGTATTTTCTATCAAAAGTTGTTATTGCAGGCTTTTTAGTGCCTGGGATCGTGTGTGGGAGAGTCTATCTCTTGAACAGCTAGAAACCCTTTTTTTATTTTGATTTTCTAATGAAAGCTTTCCCCGAAACTCCATTTGATTGATGTTCTTGATTGTTCTAAGTGAGTTATTGGCTGAATTGCTCATTTTATTGCTCTATTTGATTGTGATTTTTGTTGTTTCAAGCGAGTCCCTAGCATTCTAACAAGGAAACAAAAGGGACAAATGACTCATTCTTCGCAATTTGACTTAATCAGACGTACATATGACACTATTCAAACAAATGGGAAGAGCATAAACACATGACATGGAATAAAGAACTTTTTTTTATCAAAAACGAAATGTAATGTTGCCAAGAGCATAACCACACATACCTCTTTGATTACTACATTAAGCAACTGTTTTACAGACTCAATCTGGTCAGTGGATCCGTTTATCTATATTGTCCTCTCTATTGATGTATCACCAGGGGGTGGGGTGGGTGGAGTGGTATCACCTGACAGTAGGTACAATAATCTTTTCAATTGCCATGTGATAGTCCCAAAAAAGACATTTGTAGGCCCATAAAGAACAGGGAAGTTAAATAGACCTGAATATGAGCTCATGTAGTGCCTTGCATATTCTTTATGGTCTCCACCTTTTACCAATAATAAGACCCAACCTAGAAACATAAACAAAAAATAACACGATTAAAGACTAGTTGCAACAAATGGCTAATAAACTTAAACCAAATTTAAAATAAAATACCTTGTTAGGTACTTCCATCACAAATTGGTCAGCAACACCTGCCTCATCAAGAATTTGGCTAAGAGAATGAGGAATTACAAACATCTAAATGCATACATGCTAGTCAAAGCATGTTACAAGTAAATGGAAAGCATACCATGCTGATATCAACTATAGCTCAACAAACATTTCCATAATCAACATCAAGCTTTTAAAGAACTAATGGTTGAACAAGAGCCCATAATCTGCACTTACACAAAAGTAGACCATCAACAGGTCAGCTAAGCACATATATATATATATATATATATATATATATATATATATATATATATATATATGTCACCTGTATTTGGGGAATATATTGAGGAAGAAGGCCGATGGTCTTGGAAAGGCAAGAGTGTACATGCATGTTACATAGGTGGACGAAGCTGAAGAGGTAGCAAGAGATGGCTGAATGGATATTTGTAAGTATTTGTGTAAGCATTCGATTGGAAGCGAAGGAAGTGCAGGGACCAAAATTGGCAAAATCCTGAAGTGTACAAAAGATAGGACGGCAGGTTTTAGTGTATATGTATGGAGGGTGATTTGGGTATTTCAAAATTTTAAGGTAGAATGTTATAAGTGGTGTGTTTTTCAAAGTACAATGTCTTCATAAGATAAAATGATGTGGCAATATTATAATACGGAAAAAATGAAACGACAGTGATATAAGTGTGTATTGTAGTGTCAAAGTACAACACCTCGATAAGAAAAAAGAAGAAAAGGATTATTTTTATTCCCAGACATAACAAATTTTAATTGACGCAATTAATACCACTATTAAGCATGATGTCAACGAAAACTGACTTGCATGTGGACCAAAGTTTGTTCCAAAATATTGAGCCAAATGAGGTTAATAATAGTCCCTAACAGCAGTAGTCTAATGCAAAAGTTAAAGGAATGTATGGCTAAGTTTACTATTTGCAGAAAATGAAGGTAATGATTAACAACTAACGAAGCTTAGGCCTAATTTAACAGCCCATAGCTGATCAAGCAGTCTATCTTCTTGCCCAAGTTGATTTCCCTAAACATCAGTATGAATCGTTTAAGCATATTTTCTTTTGTTTATTTTGGCGTTGCCTTCTCCCTTGGATGAAATATAGCTTTAACTAAAGAAGAAACATGTAACTGAGTGAAATTCTGAATTTGAATGACAATTTAGATAAAACAAATGTTATATTCTTTAGTCATGAATATTGTACTATGATCTGTTAGACTTACCAAAGTAGTATGCTTTAATTAGAAAAAATAATCAATTTTTTTAGCAACACATCTTAATTTTATTTTTTCTATTAACAATGAATTTTGGTTCTTTCCTTACAAGGATTGTACTTTGCAAGCATTAGTTGCTAAATTTATAAAGGGCCAAATGCAAGAAATTACAATTTAGTTTGTTTAATTCATTTATGCATTTGGTTCTTAAATCATGAAACAAATCGTATTACAGGTGCAAAAAGCAATTCACGGTTTCTACGGGATGCACATTCCTAAATGAGATTTGAAGGTAAAGATCGTTGACCTCAAACATATCTTGCTTAAAAAAGACTAAATATTTGAAAACATGAAATGCATTTATTATTCTAAGCTTTTAGTACGAGATAAGGCCCAAAGATTCAATTTTCACACAATATGTCATAAAAACAGATATGTAAATAGGTACTAACGTTTCATGCTTTCGGATGAAATCATCATGACTCAACAAAATCAAACTATATAAGAAGTGACAACTAGAAACTAGTAATAATTTGAAAATAGGTTTTTATATGAAATATTCACAGCATACCCTAGAAATGTGACAAACTGTCCACCAACGGTATGCTTGCACAACTAACATTGAATTCCATACATATACATAATAAGGAATTCACAGATGATACTAATCCGCAAGTCGGTAGATAAAAGTATTGTCTCTTTTACAAAGGTGTATTCGTACACAAATTGATGCTTCACTTGTAATTTCAAACACAGATGACAAATGTTAGTATAATTTAAAATACTTAAAAAGTTTTTATCACCTGTCATCATGAAGAAGTACTAAACCAAGTGAATAGACAACAGATTTCATGTACTTAAGTAGTCACTTAGGGGATGATAATTTGGGTTTTTCCTGGGGTTTACCCTTTATAAAACAAACAATATAAAGTAACGTGAAATAATTGTTTATGTACTAACACATCATTAGATGAGTAATGATATGCAACAAGAAATGGAAGTGTCATAGTTTCATGAATGTGAGAAAAGACATATATCTTGATCGTTAGAAGGATGTTTGGGATATAATCTTAATTTTATCAAACCAGAAACATTTTGTAGGATAATTGGTTCAAGGAAACATTTTTAAAAAAAAAAAAAAAAAAAAAAAAAAAAAAAAAAGAGAGAGAGAGAGAGAGAGAGAGAGAGGTGAACCAATAATATCATTAAGATAAAGAGTGGTGAAGTCGCCTTAGGCCAAAAAATCTGATTTGGTCGAAGTCTGATCAACAACGGTCTGGAAAAGTTTGTTCTTGTTTGCATACACTTTCTTAGCAAGTACCTGCATTGGTGTTCTTTTTTGTTTTTTTTGTCCTCCTCTTTGCTTTTATACTTTGTTTTTCCAGCCTCATGTTGGGCCATTTCTACATAAAGCTTTCTGTTTAAAAAAAGATGCCATGACACGTTAATAAATGCAATGAACTAGCTCAATCTCAACACTAAAGCTCAATAAGAACAACTCAAAATGAAGAAACATATTACAATTTCATTCAAAATTAACGACAAAAGAGATAATGGATTGGCAATTTGAGAGGCCAAGGTCTCCAAAGGAATAATCCTGTAACAGAACACACGATACCTCTACATATTTTCATGCAGAGGTGCAGATTACAAATTATTTTAAAATTTAAGCATGTGTGAGATTTATAAAGATGGCATTTATGAAGATAAACATCAAAGGAACTAATTATACTCACCAATATAGGCATGAACTAAAAAAAAAAAAAAAGCACATACTTTATACCCTAAATTGAAATTCTCTCGCAATTTGCACCATTTATCAAACATCCTAAAACGCCCACCTTACTGTGAAATCAAAACACAAAAACTTTACTGATTATATCAATATCATTGTAGAAAAAAGAAGGAAACATGAATGGTTTCATGGTGGTGTGACTTCCATTTCCACTTTAACATTAATCAATCAACCCATTGAGATATAAAATATAAAGATTCAATCTTTATTACATAAAACAACAATTAACTATCAAAACACAATTACTTCACTGATTATATCAATATCATTGTAGAAAAACGGAATGAAACAGGAAGGGTTTCATGGTGGTGTGACTTCCCTTTCCATTTTAACATTAACCAATCAACACATCGAGATATAAAGACATAAAGGTTCAATCTTTATTACATAAAACGACAATTAACTATCAAAACACAAAAACTTCACTGATTATATCAATATCATCGTAGAAAAAAGGAGAATCAGGAATGGTTTCATGGTGATGTGACTTCCCTTTCGTCTTTAACATTAATCAATCAACACATCGAGATATAAAGATATAAAGATTCAATCTTTATTATGTAAAACGATAATTAACTAGTTATATGTAATAAAAATACAACCTTTGTTTCCACTCCAGGACGGTTCTACTGCTCCAATTCTTCATCTTCCTCGACAAAATCATCAATAAAACCAGATCCTTCACCCTTGCGACTTCCAAACAATTTAGATTTTCACTTTTGGATCAACCGATCCGAATCTCCGTCGTAGAATTGGGACTTTTTCCTTTTCCTCTGTGAAACCCTAGAAACAAACATTTGGGGAAAACCTACGTTTTGTTGTGTTCAGGATAATTAATGTATATTTATATCAACGGTGGCTATACTTTCAATTATATCGCTTTTACCCCTTTTTGACAACATTTATTTTAAAGGATGTCAAATATTGTAAAATATTTGAGTATGATACTCATTCCAATAAATCTGACATTTTGATCCTCAATGAAAAAATACCCGCTATCTGATATCTGATATCTGTTCCGAAAATCCGATTCGAAATTTATCTGAACTTTTAAATATCCAGAATTTCGGATATCTGAAATTCGGACATCTTAATTTTCAGATTCGGATACAGATGTTGATTTTAGACATTTTCGAATATTTCGGATATCCGATATCCAAAATTTATTTATTTATCAAATAGATTATAATAGCCCTTGGTTTATGTTTTCATTCATTTACTCTTGTGATCCCCTTAATTATTGTCGTATAATATTTTTGCTGTCATTTTAGATGGAATAATATTTTTCTATTTATTTTTTGTGATCTTCTACCACAATATCAATTTGTTTTCAAAATTATTTTTTAGTTTATATTCAAAATTAATTGTAACGTGAACTTTGTTTTTTTGGAAAGTTAATTGTTATCTTTAATTTATCTCCAAAATAATAACTTATGAACAAAAAAAGACTTATGTAGTCATTTTTCTTTTCTTAATATAATATTAGCATAATGCATAGTTTATAAAATTAGCGCAAGAAAGTTTCTTTCTCTTATAAAGTCACTATAAGGATCAATTAATCCCAAATTACATAATACTTTTGTTGCTTATTTATTTTAATTAATTCTATTAGGAAGTAAATGGTGTGTTAATTCCTTTGCCAAAGTAAACACAAAACATCAATTAAAGGAAATTTATATTTGCAAACCACGAATTTCGGATATCCGATTTAATATCTGAATCTGTGTCACAACTGGCAAAAAAAAATAGGTTAAGATGTGAATTCCTAAACAATATAAGTTCCATGTATAAGCCCAAAAACTCGATCCAATAAGCCAAATCCAAACATTTTTGGGCCCTAGCCCAATAAATTTCGACCCAAACCCCTTAATTGGGCCAAGACTTCTTTATTGGGCCCTATTGGGCCGATAACCTCTTCACTTAGCCTTATTGGGCCGAAAGCCTTCTTTTGGGCCTTCCTTTGGGCCGGAAACCCTACACGGTTTGGCTAGGACTTGTGTAAAAAAAAAGAAAAAAAAAAAGAGAAAAGATGGGATAATGTTATGGAGGCACCTCATGTTTATTTAGAGGATATCTAGGCTAATTATCCAAACTAAGCATTAATCCTCCATGTAATAACCCCATGTCTAATCACTCTCTTTCTTCTTCTTCCTCTCCTTATCTCGACCAAACACACACCACCATCATTCTCACTTCACTTTCATCACTATCCAACTTCATTCTATCATATTTCCCTCTCAGGAACTCAAGAAAATTCTCCCATCTTCTTTCTCTAAATTCGTAGGGTGTGTGTGTGTGTGTTCTTCAAGAAGTCTTCTTCAAGATCCATAACTTGGTAAGTTCTTGTCTAACTCAAGAGTTTTACTTCATGTTTATGCTCAAACATTCCATTTACACACTTTTGTTGTGTGTAAAACTCTTAGAAACACCACTATTTCGAAAACCTCACCAAGAACACAAGCTAGACTCGAAATCTCCTTCTTCAACTTCTTCTACATCTCGAAAACTCCAAGGTGAGCTTCATACCCCCATATCTTTCGTATTTTTCATGTTTTCGGGGGGAGGATACAAGTCAACTCTCGTTTAACCATTGGATATTTGCATGTACCATTGTGTTATATGTTTAACTTTTGGATCTTTACTTGAACATGAAGTTTATCACTTAAATCTTCATAAAAAACATGAGAAAGTATGTTTAGTCTTATATATTACCTATAAACTTGTAGATCTGAGATTATACACTCAAAATAGCAAAAATAAGTGTTGTGTTCAAACAAGTATAACCTAAACTCAAAAATCAGCTTTTTAACATAAACGATTTGGTCTAATTACGGACTTTTTTGACCACCTTAATTATAATATTTTTCAAAACTGTTTTACATGCAAAAAGTTCAGGTTTATACCTTTAAAATGACTACTCTCACGCGTTCATACGATTTTTCTACAATTTTTGCCGATTTTTACAAAACTGTCTATCATTTCCGGAAGGATTTCGGACCAGTCTGTGAAGATGAACATTTTCACACTGGTTTGAGGCCATTAAAAATTATAATAAAAATAAAGAACAAAGTAGACTCATTTTCGAAACTCTCAGAGTTTACGGATCTAAATTTCGACTTACGATGATTTTTCTATAATTATTCTAAAACAGGGACAGAAAGGTCAAAAACAAGAAATTATTTGTATCATGCTAAAAGTTCTTATACATGTGTTAGATGCAAGTTTGTAAACTTAGATATACTTTAAAAACATCTAGACATGTTAACTTATATGTACTTAATATATATATATATATATATATATATATATATATATATATATATATATACGTCCTTATTGGGCCTGGAAAAAATATACATGTTTAGTGGGCTTTAGTGTCCTTTTACATGCTTAGTGGGCATTAGTGTCCTTTTGCATGTTTAGTGGGCCTTAATGTCCTTTTATATGTTTAGTGGGCCTTAGTGTCCTTTTGCATGTTTAGTGGGCCTTAATGTCCTTTTACATGTTTAGTGGGCCTTAGTGTCCTTTTACATGTTTAGTGGGCCTTAGTTGTCCTTTTACATGTATATTGGGCCCGTGATATACATTCTCATTCATTTTGAGCCTGGAAATAATATACATGTTTAGTGGGCCTTAGTTGTCCACTTACATGTTTATGGGCCTGGAATATACCTTATATGTTTTTCTTTCTTTTCCGCGTAAATTCGATTAAGGATCTAGTGAGATGTGTCGGTTGACACCTAATGAGTGTACGATCGTAGCCTGTAGTTATAACCAGAGTCTCCTGGAGGGAGAGCGGGAGTTTGTGTATAGATCTATACGGGGATGACACCCTACACCTGAGCTGTTCGCTACAATTAGACTAGGCCAGTCTAGGGTGACAAAAACCTTATCTTATTCCGTCGGCGTCCAACAACGTCATGACATGCGAAATTGTCATTATCTAGTATGGTTATAACGGCTCACTTAGAGGAATTAACGTTATAAAATTTACGGGGAAACCATTCTCTTTTCTTTTTGGATAAAACGGTAACCTATACGCGCTGGTACTCAACCTCGGGGGTTGAGATTCCAGCATTCTCTTACGCAGACAACATTGGGTTGTCTGCGATCATTCTCTTTCTATTTTCGCAAACATTAACACATGCGCATTAATATAAGATCGGACACAAATATTTCAAACCATTTCTTTTTAGAAAATATCGGATTTTCTGGGAATATTCGCTTTACTTTTACAAGCAAAATATAACCTAGGACAGGCATGCAAATATTCACAGTTTTAGAACGAGACTTACAAATTATTTTTATAGAAATATCGAATTTCTGGAAGCACTATGAGAACTACTCTAAACAAGTACAAAACCATTTTATACAAAAATGCTTATGAACTCACCAACTTTTTAGTTAACGCTTTTCAAAACGACTTGTATTCTCAGGGATCCAGTAACAGGTAATAAGCTTGACGATGAGATCAAGTGGTGCAACTTCAAGAAATTTTACTTTCTTACTTTTGTGTAATTGATGAACAAATTTGATATGTAAACTATGTAAGTGTGTATTTCCAATGTATGATGTTTGGTTGCTATGTTTCATTCATATTTAATTGTTATGATACTGTACATGAAGTCATCCGCCCCCGGACGTTTTCGTCGTCCCGGTTCGGGGGTGTGACAGATTGGTATCAGAGCATTGTTTATAGTGAACTAGTATATCTAACCATACAAGATATACAACTATAAATACAATGGGACTAAAAACACTCTGACTAAAAGTATACCTTAAGAATATAAGTATCTTCTAAAAGTATACATACTTGCTAGAACCGTATCATAATAAGAACAAAACAAAAGTATTTAGATGTTGAACACTACAGTCAAACATGGGCAGTTATGTAGTCATATCTGGGATAAATATAGCATGATCAACTATATTTATTTGAGATACGACCAACATGTGCTTGGGAGTTAGGGTAGCGTTGCAACGAGTCTAAAACTTACCGACCTTACATGCAAAGGAGCATTAGAGCTATATCTATTTTTTAAAATACTATAGGGGTATTTTATGATACTAAACAATAACAACAAGTCTAAAAACTTATCGACTTCGTACATCAGGAAGCCCTAGGATCAAACATGTAATACTACAGTAGCATTTTAGAATACCATATGACCTCTACACTTAAATCTTCTACATGTATCTCATATCTCCATTCTCACAAAGGCAACATGGCTGAGCTTCACCCCGAAGACCCTTACTACCATGCGGTAATAGCCAACGAATAGGTCGAGGGAGAACCAGAGGAAGTGCAAGGGGAGAACCCAGAAGTAGGCCTCGAGGAACACCCAGTAATGGACTACAAGAGAGAAGACTCCGACGAGGAGTCAGACATGGATGAAGGCGCCAGAGAGATCCTTAGCGAGCCTTACCCCTCGGAAGCAATACCGAACCAACACGCAGAGCAGGAAGACCTTACCAATCATTTCCGCTCCTTAGAAGAGGAGGTGGCCACCCTAAGGCAACAACTCATGGAAGTTGAGGCTATGGCAGCCTTAGCAGAGCAGAGAGCGAAAGAGGTCACTCGTGAAATGAGCGAAATGGTTGGACACCTTGTAAGCTAATTAGGCATATGAGAGTCACTACCCTATTCACACAAAGTCCTAGGTTTACCATGTAATTCTTCACAACTAGTAGTAGTAAATCAAGAGAGGTACGCCCTACAAGAACTCATGTAACCTGAGCCAACTTAAGGATCTGATATCTATAATCTATTAGGGTAACTTAACATTTGTACAATACCTATTTCTACATACTACCATTAATACATCATAGGGATGTAGGTCGAGACAACGATAATCGTGCAACAAAACATGCGATTTATATGCGTACATGTATAAGTTCATATATATAATCATATATGAGATACAACTAGAAATAACCATAGTTACTCGCGAACCGTTTCTCATCATGCAACAGAATCATGTCTTCCCATGGAAACAACCAGCTAGCCGGCGAAACACCCATTCTGCAGATAGACCCCACAACATTCCAAGTCGCGGTAACAGCTGCCGTGACAGCCGTCATGGCACAACTCAACGCCAACAACCCAAACGGAAATGGAAATGGTGTCAATAACTCCAACCGTAGTAACAACCAAGGCAACCAACGAGGGATAACTTACCTAGACACCCCAAACTACAAACTTAAGGTCATGAAGCAAAAGCTAGGGAACAAGAAAGGAAGCGGATCGACTCAAGGGCCTACCAAAAGGCAACAGGTTGTAGCAGCCCCTACCCCCACTGACCCCCCTACCCCAGCACCGAGAAGACCATATCATGGAAACCTCACGCTCTGCAGCAAGTGCAGCTTCCATCATCAGGGAGTCTGCTGGGGATTTCATTGCAAAAGGTTCAACAAGAAGGGGCATACCTCCCGCTACTGTAGGGTCCCGGCCCCATGCGTCACTCCAACCCCCAACCCAGAAGTAAGTCTCGTATGCCACACATGCGGTGAAACGGGACACTTCCAGAGGAACTGTCCAACAGAGAAGAATGACGGAGGACCAGGAGGAGTTTAACAACTGGACGTGAAAGGGACAATGAGGAACCCTACCGAGGTTTTTGGTACGTTCCCAAAAAAAAATCCTTGTGGAAGTTATGATAACTTAGTATAAACGTAAGGCTGCATGTAATTAAGATTCTACAAGCTTAGAGTGTGTAGTTCCGCCTTAATTCATGTTTCTTGTCTAACTGTGGATTTAGGGCATGACCACTCAGTCTACAATCTTTTCAATATTGAATTATATACGCTTAGGCTACATCAAACCATCATAGAGAGGTCTAATAGAAATCAGACTACGAAATCAAATCGTTCATACCAAGGCACTCGTATTGCTAGGACACCCAAAAATTCTGAACGAAATAACCACAGTAATAATACCAAGGACGAAATTGGTAACATTACAAACGTGTACATAGAACACACTATCATTTCAAACAACCATCCCTTTCAGATCAATCCAACATCTATTACAATAAGGAACCCAACGGTGTCAATTGACATGGGTTGACTTGATCCTCACCATACGAGATTCATGTGCCAACGAGGCTTTTCGCCTTAACCAATCAATTAACGAATCCCCTACAACTTGTAACGACAATCCTTGGATTATCCTGGGAATCTAGACCCTTAGGTACCCGTGCAAGTAATACCACACTCTTTCTTAACCCTTAATAGGGATAAGAAACATGGAGCAAAGGATACCGAGGGTAACCTAGAGATTTATAACCCCCCCTAACATGTTTCCAAACTCCTTTCGGAAATATCACCTACATGCTAAGTTGAGTTCGGAGATTGACTCAACTCATGGAGCCATTCTCGTAGCCAGACCACTAAGACCACTTAGCACCAACATAAACAAAGAAGGTATCCGGTCGATGGAACGACCCAGTAAGTATGAGGTTAAAAAACCAAGACTTGAACCTTAGAGAATGCCTATCAAACTCATAAATAGGAAAGGATAAGTGTCCATAGGACCACTAACTACTAAGAATCAAACGAAACCATCCTCAATGATCGATATCCCCAATCCCGAATCAAAGACTTACTCGACCTGCCCTCATAAACAAGCAAAGATCGACCTCCCACTAGTTCAGGATCATGTAGTAAGAAACTCCCATGCCAACTTAAGAAGTATAAGACCAACTACATCACACGACCTTAACTTTAGTGACAATTGTGACATCCCCATTTTCACGGCTAGAAAAATACTGATTTTGTTTGTGCTTTTTTTAAAAATCAGAGTAACATTTTAAATAAAAGTGTTGCGGAATTTGTTCCCAAAATAAAAATATGATAAAGATATATCAAAGCATTTCCGTAGAAATGTATTTCATTAAAAAGACTCGAGATGTCATGTTCGATACAAATCAAAAGCATAAACAGTACAATATAAGCCTTACTACATTATTTCATATCTACAGGCCTATATCCGTAATCCCTCATCCAAAACATCACATCTATGCTCGAGCGCCACTACCTGTAATACATGAAACTGAGTGGGTCAGACTTTGAAGCCTGGTGAGCACATAGGGTTTTCAACCCACAATAAATAAGTTTATTAATTTCATCAACCAACAATAACCCGATTACCCGTTCCCGTTATCCTCACTTTACGTCCCTAAACACCTATCATAAGGGACCTAGCCTAAGGATCATCATTAGGATGGACACTACTGCTAAGGGGGTTCCTCAACAATAAATGTCCTAAAGGCAACCATGAGGGGGATGAAATACACCGGTGAACACATCGTTCACAAACACCTATAGGTTGCGAGCCTGCTAGCGTTCCACTGGACTGTCTAGAAGAGTCTGTGGTTGTCATCCATACTCCGCTAGATGACAGAATCAACAACAACAACATCGAGGCCTCTCATCATTTTATCACACATCGTATATTACATCTACCCATGTTTTACCCCAACCTTTTGTAGATATAAAATACATATACAGTTTAAATCATTTAAAACATGTATAAAAATCATTCATCAGCACAGACAACAAGTATTCAGACAATATGCACACATAGCACGTAATTTATATTAAATACTTCATATCTATGTGTAAGATGAAAGTGACTATGCACTCACATGAAAACGTGGTGACTCTGCACTCGGACAACGCTTCGTTACTCTTAAAACATTTTTCCTCGACAAAACAGCGGGTTTTTATTAAAAATCGGGCTTCGCTGGAGCAATGTTTCCGAGCCGAAAGCTTTTCTTCTCGGAGCCGTCGGGCGCTCCGGGGCTTCCTTCTCGTGCTAGGGAGGTTCCCTGACTTGGGAGGGGTTTAGGGAGGCTAGAGAGAAGTTAGAGAGAGAAAGAAAGGCTTATGGTGTGAAAAAAACATGAAGCGTTCACCCTTTATTTATAGGGATTTTATAGTAAAGTAGCCCCTAAGTTTTGTCCGTATCTTCCGCGTACGAGCTCCATTTTCTACGTTCTTTATATTCACGCGTTGGTATTTACGAGTACTACAACTTTCATTTAGACCCCGTCGGCTAATTTTCCATCTATCTTAGATTTACAAAACCTGTATCGTATTTATCGCGTACGAAGAGTAGCGACTAAGCTTCGTCCATATCTTTCACATACGAGCTCTTTTTTTGTATGTTCTCGGTTTAACGTATTCTACGACTTTCGTTTAGATTACTAAGGCTAAAAGTCACTCCATCGTAAATTCACTATTTACGCTTCCCGGTGCCGTGCCGGTTCCGTCGCGAAACTTCGATGGATCATAACTTCTTCGTTATAACTCGGATTTCGGCGTTCTTTATATCCCCGGAATCCTTGTTTCGACCACTACAACTTTATGTAAAGATATCGGGTTTATCTCACACTTTAATTTCGACGCTTATTTTTATCATTTATTTATTATACATTTATAAATAAGTAATAAGCACATAAATGCACATAATTCACATAATACTCAAATAATTCATCTTTATTACTTCAAAAAGAGTTACAATAGTTGACCTAGACTATTACATCATCTACCAATGCTTAGTCCTGAAACACGGGCGTTACAACAATAGTGTTCGCCCTACGGGTTAGAGGCACTACTGATTGGGACGCTAAGTACACAATCCTCAATTACCATGACCATCCATTCACTTCACCATATAGGACGCAAAAGCAGAATGCCTCTAAGTTGGGCTGAGATGACCAACACCCAACTAACCAAAGGAGCAAGGTCAAAGGCCAGTAGCAAAGGTCCGCTAGAACACTAAGCAAAGACTTAAATTCTCCTAAGAACGAAGAGACTGGACAAAACCGAGACACTCACACTTTTCCTTAGTACTCGGGATGCTGCTATAGAACGAATTTCGGGACAAAATTCCCTCTAACGGGGGGATGATGTCACAACTGGCAAAAAAAAATTAGGTTAAGATGTGAATTCCTGAAAAATATAAGTTCCTTGTATAAGCCCAAAAACTCGATTCAATAAGCCAAATCCAAACATTTTTGGGCCCTAGCCCAAGAATTTTCTACCCAAACCCCTTAATTGGGCCAAGACTTCTTTATTGGGCCCTATTGGGCCGATAACCTCTTCATTTAGCCTTATTGGGCCGAAAGTCTTCTTTTGGGCCTTCCGTTGGGCCGAAAACCCTATAGGGTTTGGCTAGGACTTGTGTAAAAAAAAAGGAAAAAAAGAGAAAAGATGGGATAATGTTATGGAGACACCTCATGTTTATTTAGAGGATATCTAGGCTAATTATACAAACTAAGCATTAATCCTCCATGTAATAACCCCAAGTCTAATCACTCTCTTTCTTCTTCTTCCTCTCCTTATCTCGGCCAAACACACACCACCATCATTCTCACTTCACTTTCATCACTATCCAACTTCATTCTATCATATTTCCCTCTCAAGAACTCAATAAAATTATCCCATCTTCTTTCTCTAAATTCGTGGGGGTGTGTGTGTGTGTGTTCTTCAAGAAGTCTTCTTCAAGATCCATAACTTGGTAAGTTCTTGTCTAACTCAAGAGTTTTACTTCATTTTTATGCTAAAACATTCCATTTACACACTTTTGTTGTGTGTAAAACTCATAGAAACACCACCATTTCGAAAACCTCACCAAGAACACAAGGTAGACTCGAAATCTCCTTCTTCAACTTCTTCTACATCTCGAAAACTCCAAGGTGAGCTTCATACCCCCATATCTTTCGTATTTTTCATGTTTTCGGGGGGAGGATACAAGTCAACTCTCGTTTAACCGTTGGATATTTGCATGTACCATTGTGTTATGTGTTTAACTTTTGGATCTTTACTTGAACATGAAGTTTATCACTTAGATCTTCATAAAAACCATGAGAAAAGTATGTTTAGTCTTGTATATTACCTATAAACTTGTAGATCTGGGATTATACACTCAAAATAGCAAAAATAAGTGTTGTGTTCAAACAAGTATAACCTAAACTCAAAAATCAGCTTTTTAACAGAAACGATTTGGTCTAATTACGAACTTTTTTGACCACCTTAATTATAATATTTTTCAAAACTGTTTTACATGCAAAAAGTTCAGGTTTATACCTTTAAAATGACTACTCTCACGCGTTCATACGATTTTTCTACAATTTTTGGCGATTTTTACAAAACTGCCTATCATTTCCGGAAGGATTTCGGACCAGTCTGTGAAGATGAACATTTTCACACTGGTTTGAGGCCATTAAAAATTATAATAAAAATAAAGAACAAAGTAGACTCATTTTCCAAACTCTCAGAGTTTACGGATCTAAATTTCGACTTACGATGATTTTTCTATAATTATTCTAAAACAGGGACAGAAAGGTCAAAAACAAGAAATTATTTGTATCATGCTAAAAGTTCTTATACATGTGTTAGATGCAAGTTTGTAAACTTAGATATACTTTAAAAACATCTAGACATGTTAACTTATATGTACTTAATATATATATATATATATATATATATATATATATATATATATATATATATATATATATATATATATATATATATATATATATATATTTACGTCCTTATTGGGCCTGGAAAAAATATATACATGTTTAGTGGGCTTTAGTGTCCTTTTACATGCTTAGTGGGCTTTAGTGTCCTTTTGCATGTTTAGTGGGCCTTAATGTCCTTTTATATGTTTAGTGGGCCTTAGTGTCCTTTTGCATGTTTAGTGGGCCTTAGTGTCATTTTACATGTTTAGTGGGCCTGGAAAAAAATATACATGTTTAGTGGGCTTTAGTGTCCTTTTGCATGCTTAGTGGGCATTAGTGTCCTTTTGCATGTTTAGTGGGCCTTAATGTCCTTTTACATGTTTAGTAGGCCTTAGTGTCCTTTTACATGTTTAGTGGGCCTTTGTTGTACTTTTACATGTATATTGGGCCCGGGATATACATTCTCATTCCTTTTGAGCCTGGAAATAATATACATGTTTAGTGGGCCTTGGTTGTCCACTGACATGTTTATTGGGCCTGGAATATACCTTATATGTGTTTTCTTCTTTTCCATGTAAATTCGATTAAGGATCTAGTGAGACGTGTCGGTTGACACCTAATGAGTGTACGATCGTAGCCTGTAGTTATAACCAGAGTCTCCTGGAGGGAGAGCGGGAGTTTGTGTATAGATCTATACGGGGATGACACCCTACACCTGAGTTGTTCGCTACAGTTAGACTAGGCCAGTCTAGGGTGACAAAAACCTTATCTTATTCTGTCGGCGTCCAACAACGCCATGACATGCGGAATTGTCATTATCTAGTACGGTTATAACGACTCACTTAGAGGGATTAACGTTATAAAATTTACAGGGAAACCATTCTCTTTTCTTTTTGGATAAAACAGTAACCTATACGCGCTGGTACTCAACCTTGGGGGTTGAGATTCCAGCATTCTCTTACGCAGACAACATCGGGTTGTCTGGGATCCTTCTCTTTCTATTTTCGCAAATATTAACACACGTGCATTAATATAAGATCGGTCACAAATATTTCAAACCATTTCTTTTTAGAAAATACCGGATTTTATGGGAATATTCGCTTCACTTTTACAAGCAAAAGATAACCTAGGACAGGTATGCAAATATTCACAGTTTTAGAACGAGACTTACAAATTATTTTTTTATAGAAATATCGGATTTCTGAAAGCACTATGAGAACTACTCTAAACAAGTACAAAACCATTTTGTACAAAAATGCTTATGAACTCACCAACTTTTTGATGGGTTTTATACAAACAATTATATGTGTGCATGCAACCCTAGAGTTGGATCTATGTTTTCACTATTAGTTATACAACTTTATGAACACAAAAGAACCCTAGCATGCATCTACTATTTTCGAAATTGACATAGGAGAATAGAATACATACCTTTTGTTGTTATGTAGTAATAACAACTAGTTCCTTGAATTTCCTTAGCTCTTGAAAGCAAGTACCACAAGTGTAGTACCTCTAATGGCTCATAAACACACTAGGTGAAAGGATGAATATGGGAGAGAGGAGAGAAGGATATCTTGCCCTAAAATTCATCCCTTTTAGGGTTTCCCAAGGCTTGGACGAATTCTAGTGCCTTAGGGTGCTATTTATACTTGAGGCTAGCTAGGGTTTCAAGGTGGAAACCCTAATCCCTTAGCTTAGGGCCTAAGCAAGTCCATGGACTCCTTTCCTTAAGCCCTTGGACGAAAACTCCTAGATCCTTCTAGGATTTTCGTTCAAGCCTTAATAAAAGTGATCCAATAGCCCAAAGTCTCAACTTTCAAATAATTACAAAACAGCCCCTGTACTTTTAATTAATTCCTTTAATCCCGAAATTAATTCCTAATTAATTTCTGATTAAATACTAATTAATAATATGATTCCAAATTATTATATTAATCATATAATATAATAAATAAATCATATTTATGCCCTAATCAACCTCTCTCCTCAACTGTCATCCTGTCTAGTCACCAGTGTGAAGGCAACCCAAAAGGACCATGCTCACAATCGGGTCAAGTAAATACCAAAATAGTTATGGACTTAGACACTAATCCAACAGTCTCCCACTTGGATAAGTCTAATAACTATTCTGCGTATGACTTCAGAACCTGATCAGCAATCGTAGCTTCCAAAAGCGCTGTCAACTCTGATCTTATCAGATACGCGTGTCCTTTAGATAAAGGATCATATATTCCTTCATTTTACAAGATATCGTATAGACATGAGACATGGATTGAAATCATTCTCTCAGTCTATGTGTCGTTTCCCGATTTCCAATTTATGACGACTGACTAATTGAACAAATCAAATCAGTCCTGGCCCGGCCGAGCACTTTCCTTTGTCATCACTAAATCATCGAGGGGCCCACAGATATCGCTTTTATCCCACCTTGGGTAAAAGGAATGGATAAACTTCGACTCAAATGCTTGCTTGCACCTACTAATCGAATCACACACAACAATAAGTTTTATAACACCAAGTTACTGGTACGTTTACTTATTGTCAATGTGCAACCGACCAGCAAATAACAACTCACACGTCTCGGTTTCAAGAATATACAATGTTATCGTCTCACCAATCACTCGTGATAAAACCATGAAGTGATTCAAATGAGCGTGGGTTTAATCCAATACTCTAATCTTATCAAAGCACTCATGAACTCTGCAGCAAACTTGTGCTATGTCTAAACACTTTAGACAATCTACAGACAGATTCATGACAGTCTTCCTTCATACCTACTTCCAACGTATGACCGACTGTGGATGTTTGAATAACCTAGTTATTCTGGAAGTCAAAACATGCAAAGTGAAACGCAGTAATAATATTAATCCTATATGGCCCCAAAACTTTTGAGCGTAAATAAAAACACTTTTATTTAAACACCATATTGATTACTCATTATTCATTGTTTACTGTTTCAGACAATCAACTTATTACTCGAATTATAACCACAATTGTCCCATGCACACTTTGGTTTCTATGGTCCATACTCTGTGAAATAGATCAATTGAAAAACTTTCCCAATGAAACTCATTTCACAATCCCCAAATTTTTTTTTATTATTAGTATAAGAATACCAAATTCTTGCCACTTTTAGAATATGTCAGATTCTAACACTTTATGCAATGATTCTTTCGTAATGTCATAGCACAAAAGTCACCAAGACCCGGCTAATGAAATTACTAAGTTCTCTATCAGAAATTGTTACAAAACAATTTTATAGATGTGATGTCTCTCACTCAAAGTACATTCCTTTGAACATCCTTTTGCATAAAAGTTTCTAATCTACATAGAGTCTTAATATCCAACTCCCATTAATGGAAACATTTCCATATTTGCTATATGACAACTTATTCTTAATAGAATCTTATCTATTCATAATAATGTCAATATAGTCCATCCAGTACTATACTTCCAACTACTCACAAGCGACAAATCCTCAGTGAACCTGAGACCGTCCTTTGATAGTTGTTTAATTATTTTAGTCAAAACCGATTCTAGTCCTTTTTCCCTCTTAATGCCCTAGGCATTTGGAAAATTTAGAATGGTCAAATATTATAACATATGCAATCGGTCCCATACCCGAAGCGTATTAGACACGATGCATAATGTCTCATATAAAGACGTGATACTTTATCAGCCTTCTGCCATAATATTTTATGTGCCATGTTCCCGCAATTCGAACTATGAAGAGGGATGCCGTAATCATAATCGAATTTTGAGAATGCACTATGTATCCTTGACTAAATTTATTAACATTTCTCGATCTAAGCTTTAGAATTTTGAAACGAAGTATAATATTCTCTCCCTTAATTATAGCAAAACAACTTTTCAACCCTTGCAACTTTGCAAAGTGAATCTTTGTTTTCTATAATTAATATTGCTAACTTGCAATACTTACCATAATAATCATGCTCCCACTAACATGATGATTATTTTCTTACCAGCATAACACTTATGCTCCCACTAGCTTTGACATGTATTCAGAAAACAATTGGACTTCTAGAAAACAATGCTTATTGAATTCCTTAAGTTCATATTTCTAATACCTAATGCTTTGATAAGCCTTTATCTAAGCTTTTTAAGCTCATACACCTTTGCCTTAGATAGCTCACATGTGTGTCTAAACAATTCAGAATTTATGTTACTAAGTCCCAAATGTTCAGATCAATTGCCAAATCTCACAATTCGAACTATGAAAAGGGATGCCGTAATCATAATCGAATTTGAGAATACAATTTTCACAATTGCTATCTTCTTAAAATCTCTCTTAATGAAAGCATTTCCTCACAATCATTTTCATGAAGGAGGAAAACCTTATGACACTTAGATTTTATGATGTATGTGTTCCTATCCATGTGAATTTGTCAAAACGAAAGTTTGCGACAAATCCAAAACATTATGGACTGAACATGTTCAATCTTGATTTCTTGCCTCATGGTAACATGAATGCCCACCATGTCTTCCAAGCAACTCACCCTTTCATATCAATGTACTTTCCATTGATCGAGGTGCTTTGTCTTTATGCATTCAAATGAGAACTCATAGAACTCACACGCATAATTAACTCAATTGGAATGGCACAGAAAAAGAGTATGTCATCCACGATAGGCTTTAAACCTCAAGTCGTGTGCTAGTGATGATCAACTAGGTTTACTCTTGATTTGTTCTTGAAACTTTTCAAGACCATTAAGACTCCCACTGACTCCTTGACATATAAGATTCTCTTGTCAAGAACCATTTCTTGACAAACAAATATTCAAGAGTTAGTGTAGCCTTTTGTCAAGTTCAACACTTCACACAATTGGTCCTGGTTGGTATTTGTCTTATCCAAGACATCACAACTTACCAATTTCAAATAAGAAAACTTTTCCAAATTCCACATTTGTCGAGTGTTATAAACCTACTTAAGACTTGTCACTCATGTCAGAATCTTGACTCTAAGACTTGATATTGGAACGAAGTATGATTGACTTCTTGATTTAACCATTTCTACAATTCTTGATTCCTCTTCTTAGACATGCAATTGCACTAAGACTCACTTAGAGGATCAATTGAGATATGGTTCTTAATCATTAAGACTTATCATAAAACACAATAAAAGGTACTCTCCCTTCTTCTTAGAATAGAGAAACTTTTATCTTTCTGCCTACTTGATTCTTCTTATTCGTTCTGCTATTGATTTAAACTCTTTCAATCAACTCAGAATTATACTTAATCTTATAAGTATAATCATATTTACTACCTTTAGTAAATCATGACGAATATCTTTATCACTCTTGTGGTGGACTTGATCAACGCACAACCTAGTGTACTCGATCTCCTGGTCCTTCTCTTGACACTTTGCCAAAGAATTAGTCTAATTTCCAAAATATGAAGTTTCTCTTCATCACGCAACCAAGTTGTATGATTCCAAGTTTCTGTCCAATTGAAACTTAGGTGATGAGAATCTTCCTTTATTTGGCAAATCCTCGACATTTCACAAATAACATAATCAAGAATCACATCCAATTCAACATTGCTAAAATTAGAAATACATAAACATCCATTTTCACATATGCCATTGCAAGGATAAATAAATAGGACGAAATCAATATTCATTCTATTGCGGAAAAACTTGTCCTTACAATGCAATTCAAATGAAAACTATGCTATTTCAATTTCTAAGCAATCTATTCTAACTCTAAAGTAGTAGCTCAAAAATCCGATCTTCAAGCAATGCGATCGAAATCCATTTCTTCACGATCAGATTCAGCTTACTTCTTCCCTTAAGCTTCTTCTCTTTTCTTCGATCCTACAAAACATCAAAATGTAATCTTATCACATCATGTATTGAAAATCAAAGAATAGGAACTTATAGAGTTAGTTATTGGATTTTACCTGAAGTAGAGCCATACGTCTTGACTCTCCCATCTCTTAGATCTCTCAGGTAAAAAAAAAAAAAAAGGGCAGCTTTGTCTCCAATGCCCCTTCTCTTGGCAGTAGAAGCAGATGGACTCTTTTGAAATGGCACAAGGAACTATCTCAGAATTTACCTTTTCTGGATTTCCAATGTCACTATTTTCAATTTCCATTGAAGTTTGAGAGTTTGATTTGCCAGACAAATTTACTCGATTAGCACGCCAAATCATTTCTGATTCAGCAGCTATAAGCAAATAGGTCAAATCAATGAGGGTCACGTCATGGTCCATCATATAGTACTCTCTAACGAACTCACTATATGATTCAGGAAGTGACTGAAGAACCCAGTCAACAGCCAACATTTCTGAGATATCGACACCCATCATCCTTAACCTATCAATGTGTGACTTCATCTCTAAGATGTGTGCACACACAGGTTTCCCATCTTCGTGTTTACTTGCCAATAAGGGCTTGAGTGAGCTTGAACTTTTCAAGCCTTTGAACTTGTGGGTTAGGGAGAGTAATTGAAGGAGGTGGATGAAGTGAAGCATGACTCTCATTTCCTTGATCGTATCGTGGAACGTCATCTTCATTTGGAAAGCTTGTTCCAAGGGATTTGGGAAGACCATAGTTGTCATACTTTGACATCTACAAAACGGGAGAAAATCCAAGTTAAGTTGATTAGAATCCTTGATGTGACACCCAAATGAAACATCAAGGCTAGGATCCAACACAATACTCTACAACCTAGAAGAGGGATGCCGTAATCTAGTTGCAGAATATTTGAAGGTAGGTAAATGACGATTTACCAATTCCCACCATGAAAAACGAAAAAGAAATTTAAGTTTTAAATGAATTGAAAACTCCTAGATCTTTTGAGATTCATTGAACCTTTCAATGGCATGTTTAAATCTCGATATGCACTTCAAATTTTGCGACTGGGATGCCGAGGATCGCAAACAAGTTTGTGAATAACCATGCAAACCAACATGGTGCACTCAATGTCTTCATCACCTAATCAATGTGCCGGTTAGCCACACACGCTCCATTGATCTATGATAAAACATCGAGCCACCCTTTGTCGCCAATGTCAATCCCAAATTAGTGTGTCGGTTAACCACACGCGCTCCACCAACGATTGACAGGGGCACAAAGTGTAATTCCATGGATTAGCATCACTTTCACATTTTATCCTAGAGTAACTAAGATTTGGGAATTTGTAAAAGCATTTAGTTACTTTGTACTTCATTATACTTATAATGGAAGGTTTCTGTCCTATCCTACCTATTCGGCTAACGACCCTCCACTAGTCAAGAGTGCGGTGGGTAAGAGTGGATACCCATTCAATCGCCATTTTATAGGCAATTTCCTTAAACACCCCTTATAGACCAGCTTCGTGAATGAGGCCTACTAACGGTAAGACTGACTTTTACTCATATATATAATATTAGACTTTTAATGTTACATATATAGTATAGGGTGTATTTTATACTTTTAAAATACTAGGTGGTTTTATTAACTTTCCAAAACCATAAGGGTGTAATTTGAACTTATTCAAAATACGAGGGTTTTAGAATTTAACATTTCAAAATTAAACTTTTAATCAACTTTTAAATTCCAAAACTTGAGGGCAAGTTTTGAAACTTTTCAAAACATAAGCAAGAACATTCTAGATCAAATTATTAATAATAATTAACCAATTAATTAGTAATTATCTTAATATGACCTAATTCAATTTCTTGCAAGATAATCTATCAAATAATTCAAATAAATCAAGTTTATCACATAAAGAAATGATTATCTAATTAATTTGACAATTATCTTTTACTTTGGTAAGGATATCTCTTAAATTAAACAATTAATTTAACCTAATCCCTTAAATCCCCTAGAATTCGAAATTATGGGATGGGATATTCAAAATTTTTAATTACCAAATTTAAACATTTAAAGGATAATTACAAGATATGGCAATATCCAAATCCCTAAAATTTAGGATCTAATCATGGGGAAAGAGGCAATTTCGAAATTCTAGGGTTAGACAACCCTAAAATCGAAATCTTGGGGCCAAAGAAAAAAAAAGGTTTAGGAAATCTTACCAAAAATTTCGAAATCCAGGGTTTAGAAACCCTAATTTCGAAAATCAAGCCTCCAGGGTTTATTAGCCATAAACCCTAATATGTCAAGTTCATACATTTGAATAAAGCTAATTGAAAACAAAAACCAATGGCTCTGATACCACTGATGGGTTTTATACAAACAATCCTATGTGTGCATGCAACCCTAGAGTTGGATCTATGTTTTCACTATTAGTTAAACAACTTTATGAACACAAAAGAACCCTAGCATGCATCTACTATTTTCGAAATTGACATAGGAGAATAAAATACATACCTTTTGTTGTTATGTAGTAATAACAACTAGTTCCTTGAATTTCCTTAGCTCTTGAAAGCAAGTACCACAAGTGTAGTACCTCTAATGGCTCACAAACACACTAGGTGAAAGGATGAATATGGGAGAGAGGAGAGAAGGATATCTTGCCCTAAAATTCATCCCTTTTAGGGTTTCCCAAGGCTTGGACGAATTCTAGTGCCTTAGGGTGCTATTTATACTTGAGGCTAGCTAGGGTTTCAAGGTGGAAACCCTAATCCCTTAGCTTAGGGCCTAAGCAAGTCCATGGACTCCTTTCCTTAAGCCCTTGGACGAAAACTCCTAGATCCTTCTAGGATTTTCGTTCAAGCCTTAATAAAAGTGATCCAATAGCCCAAAGTCTCAACTTTCAAATAATTACAAAACAGCCCCTGTACTTTTAATTAATTCCTTTAATCCCGAAATTAATTCCTAATTAATTTCTAATTAAATACTAATTAATAATATGATTCCAAATTATTATATTAATCATATAATATAATAAATAAATCATATTTATGCCCTAATCAACCTCTCTCCTCAACTGTCATCCTGTCTAGTCACCAGTGTGAAGGCAACCCAAAAGGACCATGCTCACAATCGGGTCAAGTAAATACCAAAATAGTTATGGACTTAGACACTAATCCAACACTTTTTAGTTGACGCTTTTCAAAACGATTTGTATTCTCAGGGATCCAGTAGCAGGTAATAAGCTCGCCTATGAGATCAAGTGGTGCAACTTCAAGAAATTTTACTTTCTTACTTTTGTGTAACTGATGAACAAGTTCAATATGTAAACTATGTAAGTGTGTATTTCCAATGTATGATGTTTGGTTGCTATGTTTCATTCATATTTAATTGTTATGATACTGTACATGAATTCATCCGCCGCCAGACGTTTCCGTCGTCCCAGTTCGGGGATGTGACAATCCGTATCCGAATTTTCGGATATCCATACAGATTCAGATATCAAAAATACATCATCTGAATGTTCAGATATCCGGTTTTGAACACCCCTATTGAAAAGCATCCGGTTGTTGAATGTTTCATCATCGTGAAGTTGTTGAACTTCTACTTATACTTCC
This sequence comes from Lactuca virosa, assembly GCF_052849685.1. Classification (NCBI taxonomy): domain Eukaryota; kingdom Viridiplantae; phylum Streptophyta; class Magnoliopsida; order Asterales; family Asteraceae; genus Lactuca; species Lactuca virosa. The sequence continues at coordinate 169,968,305 of NC_136427.1, read as the reverse complement.
AACTGGATATCAGCATTAGAATCAGCCACAAATTTTGCTAATGTTTGTGATTCTATTGTAATATTGACCCATAATTTAAGCCATGTGTGTTTAGATAATCAACCCATTTGGACATTCGTCCCAACACCTTTGGCTTTCTTAAAACACGTTTAACATTGGCTTTCTTAAATCACACTTAACTGGATAATTATATTTAATGCAAATGTTATGTGTTTTAAAGTAATGCCTTAATTTGGTTGGGGCTATAACTAATTATAGAATTAGTTTTTCAGTATAAGAGTATATGGTTTCAGCATCTATAATATGTTTACTTACATAGTATAGGATATCGGTCACCATCTTGGTCTTTCACAAGTACAACGCCTACATCGTTCATAAAGATTGTGAGGTGTATGAATTATAGTTATGCATCTATTTGCTTTACCAACAATTGGTGGAGGATAGTATTCCTTCAATTCTTTAAAGGCTCGTTTATGCTTCTCAGATCATTTAAATCTTTTGTTTTTCTTTAGATGTTGTAAAATGTCTTACGTATTACTGAAAGATCTTGGGATAAATATGTTTAAGGTTGCGATTGTGCCTGTCAGTATCTGGATATCCTTAGTTGACGTTGGGGCCTTCAAATTTATGTTTACCTTTATTTACTTTGGTCTTGCATCTATGCATCTTTTGGTGGCCATATATCCCAGGATCTTGCATGTTTGTACCCCAAAATGGCATTTTGAGGAGTTGAGATTCATGTTTTGTATGTCCAATATATCGAAGGCTTCCTTTAGATATTGGAGGCGGTATTCTATTTTCTAGGATTTTACAATCATGTTGTTGATCTGGACTTCCATGGTGTCCCATAATTTATCTTTAAACATCTTGTTTCACTACCCTTTGATATGTGGCACCTGTATTTTTTAATCCAAAATGCATATTTATATAATAGTAAATACATGTTTGAGTCATAAAATGTTGTGTCCTCTTGATTGGAGGGTTCCACCTGAATTAGTTGGAATCCAAATGAAGCATCCATGAATGTAACATATCATTGCCCGTAATAGCATCAACCATATAGTGTATGTACGGAAAAAGTGAAAGGATCTTTGGGCACACCTTATTTAGAACTGTGAAGTACATGCATACTCTCTATTTTCCATTCTTTCTTTGCACCACTACCACATTGGCCAACCATCTTGGAAATTTAACCTCTTTAATCATTTTGACTTTAAGTGATCTCTCCACTTTATTCTTAGATGATGACATTACTTTTAGGTGCAATTTTTTTTAATGTATAGGCATGTAAGTAGGATTAACATTAAGATTATGGGTAATCACAACTTTAGATATACATGTCATATCATCATGCTTCCATGCGAAAGTGGACAATTTGCTTTTTAGGAATTTTATAGGATCTTATTTGACATCTTCATGCATGTTGGTTCCTATCAACACTTTGACGTTTGGGTTGATGGGATCTAAGGATACTATTTTGACATCTTTCTCCCTTGCTTTCAAAATATGTCGTGCTTTTTTCTTTAATTTATATGCTTGGTTGAGCTTTATTGAAGACTTCATTGAGGTGGTATAACAATATGTTGCTTCTTGTTCATCATTACTGATCTTGACCACTCCATGGGGGTTGACATCTTGACATATTAATGGTATATGGATGACAATGCTTTCATCTCATGGATCAATGGTCTATCTAAGATGATGTTATAGCAATATATAAAATCAATTATACAAAAACATGTTGCATATAGTTTAACCCTTCCATGTAAATTGGAAATTTAACCTCTTCAATGTCATTTATAGTTTCACCACTGTATATTACCAACACCAATGATTTCTCCGGGATATTCATTTTGCTCAAAGTTTCATGCAGGATGATGTTGAATGAGCTTCCTTCATTTTTTAAGATTCTCTTCACGGAGTGGTTGCTATGTAAAGGGTTATCACCAATCCATCATGGTGAGGATCCAAAATATTCTTCATATCATCTTCATCGAATAAAATTTCCTTATTGTTTGTTAAGGTAGAGTTTTCTTGGGTTTCTCTTCCTTTTAGGATTTAGACATCTTAGTATTTTTCATGGTTTGCAGAATAAGAAGTACCATATATGTCAGATCCACCATATATAAATTTTACTACCTTACAATCTAGATACAAAGATGTTATTATATCCAAGGTATTTTCAAGATGTTGCTCCTGATTTTGGGTCTTTCCTTCTTTTGTCCAAAAAGTTCTTTAGCTGTCCTTTACTTAATAAGTAGCTAAACTCATTTTTAGTGTAATGCAATCCTTTTTTGCAAAGAACCAAAGTCGTTTATTGGCTGTATCACTATGGGGATACGTCCGGATGGCGCCAAATGTTGTGACATGTTCAACAGGGGTGTGGGTGCCGGAAGATGGATTTGCCTTAAGAGTTTTCCTGATAACACAACACAAAGAAGAATCGTTAAAGGACGTCCGGGTGTTCTCCCGGGACGTCGCTCCGACGATCAAGTTAGTTTTCTGAGGGAGGCAATTTTAGGGTAAAGTTTTTGAGAGAGAAGATGGATCCCTTCCTTGAGGCGGAAGAGATCCTTTTATAACTGTCTCTAACGGATCGTGGGAACCTCATCCGATCGGCGTGAAACATGGCCTCCTCTGACTGGGAGGATCACGCCCACGATGGCTAACTGCCTGGTGACGTCAATTCTGGGCGTCACCTAAGCTTTCTGTCACAACCCTGATTGGTCGTGAGTGAATGGGAGGATTGCGGAGGATATTCGTCCCTCGTGGAGGGAAGTGAACTGCCGCCCCAACGTTAGACTGCCTTGGCCAAGACCGAGCCTTGGGTAAAGTCCTGACGAGATAACGTCTCGTTTATGCTGTCCGTTACATTTAACGGGACCATTTATGGTAATGTTAACATCCATTAAGCCATTCATCCTAACTTCCTAGAGGGTTTTCTTTCCCTAAAAAGCTTTTAAAGATCGGTGTTTTATAGATATGCATGTCCAATACATGTTTTGAACTCAAGATGAACCAAAACGGTGAAAATGGAACCGAAATCCCATGTATGGATTCAAAACTACACCAAGCTCCAGATCCAAAGCATATAACACTCAAGGGGCCTCAAGGATCCATAAAGTTGCAAACTTTGTGGAATCCCACCACTTCAACTTGCTTAAACTTGAAGATAAAAGGATAAAATTTTAGATCTAGCAACCTAGAACAATAAAGTTTGGATCTTGAACACTTAAAAAGGTCCATAGGTGCCCAAATGAAGTCCCAAAGCTTGCCAAGATGCTTACAACACTACCAAAACCTTCTTCTTCCTTAAAAAGCAACCAAAACCCCCAAGATGAGCTCAAAAATGAAAAATATGGTATTAAGGTTTGCTTCAAAGTTCTAGAGGGTGATGGAGGCTGGAAATGATGCCCTAAGTCTCAGGTAAGGGTTTTAAATATGGGGGAAACCCTAAAAGATCATGGGTTTGGCCTGCAGCTATCGTCACGTCATGACCATACTCTTGTCACGTCGTGACATCCATCTGGAAACGCGCTCACACATTTGGTATGTCACGTCGTGACATATGGTTTCCAACAAAAATTATGCCTTTGACTTCTTTATGCCAAACACTGTTTCATTTCAGGATACGGGTGTTACAACTCCGAAATAACCATACCTACTATGAAATACGGTATTCCAAACTAATTGGTCATTTATCAAAAACCTAAAAAATGTTTTTTTTAATACTTTGTTTATAATAATTAGTGTTTGGTAATTACCTTGAATTTATTATTGTCTATATTATCAAAAATAATTTGTTTATGACATCAACCATAACATTTTTTTGGTTAAAAATCAAAAAGTTACAACCATGAAATTTGAAACTTAATGAAACATATTTGAGGCTAAGCCATGTAAGATGAATGACTTTAACGATGTCAATGTAACACTTAGTTATTATATTGTGATATTATTTCACAATTTTTATATTATATAATTGGTTTCGAATATAAATATAAAAAATATACAAGAGTCAAATAAAATGAAACTTATATAGTTAACCCTTTTAGAGTAATTTTAAGACTATCAGTGTAGATGAGATGTACGATGATAATGTGAAAGTCTTTCATATATGTGAGAAGCTTTTTTCCATGAAACTATGTGACATGAGTGTAGATGAGACTTACGATGATAATGTGAAAGTCTTTCATATATGTGAGAAGCTCTTTTCCACGAAACTATGTGGCAGGGAACATAATGACCCTTTCGTGGAGCATGATGACCTCTTCACAGCTACTACAACTCTTTATTATTCATTCTTTTTCTTTTGTTCATCACTTCTTTATTTTTTCATTTATTTTTTCTCCTGTATCCATGCCCGTTAACAATTATGTGAACAAGGTAATATAGCGAACACTTTTGTTCCGGTGACCATACCCGTTGACCCAAATGATAAAGTAGGACAACGATGATATCTAGTATTTAATAATATCAACATTTTAAAAATGAATAATTATTGCTATCTTTTCATGGTTTGCACCACTTAATTTGACATTCATATAATATTTTTATTTTATAAATGTGTAAGACATAATTTTCAAATTTTAAATTATGATTTATTAGTGATGATGATGACGACTATTTGAAACTCATGGCATTGCAATCTTTTATTTTGTTTAAAAATTATTTGTTTCAAAATCTAATCGCACATCAGCATCTCATAATCCTATATTTTCGATTTATTGTCCCCATTCTTTCTCTTCTCTGAAATATAGGCCTTTTCCCCTTTATTAGGGTTTCTGATTTATCCTACAATTCTGCATTATCTCCCTCCGCCATTGATACAGATTTTCCTCTTCAATTCCTTCATCTCAGGTTCGTCCTTCTCCTTTTCCTGTATGTGTTCTTATTCTCTATCTCTGATGTTTATATGTATCTATATTGTTTTACGTCCATTTGTCTTTCGAGCTAACAATCAATTCGTGAAACGCTCGATCTCATTGCTTTCAAGGAGCACTACGTCCATCCTTATCTAAATTATCCGGTTACCGTTTTATACGCGGCTTATAGTTATCTGTATTTGAAAAGCGTGTCTGTAGCTAGGTAGATATATACACAAACTCGATTTCATCGGGATTCTAGAACTCCTTGGATTGGATTTTAGTATTTAGCAACATTTTTCCAGTCTAACATCAATGATATCGTTTAGTTTTGTTGGCTGATTTATGCGATTTGCATGGTATGAAGTTTTTTCTGCAAATGCATGTCATATAGCTAATTGGAACTGATACGATGATATCCTGCCACAATGTTGATTTTATTCTTCGTTTCATTGTGTTCAGGAATTGATCTGTGTGGTAACGATTGCAACTTTTCGATCGATCGGTGTCAATATAAACCTGCAAGCAACATTTTTTTGGTATCTCTCGGTTTAGGTTAAGAAAATTAGCTTCTGATTTTGGATTTTCGGGATATTAAACCCTAGGGTTGAGGATTTCTATTCCTATATACCATGAGAACCTCGTGGGCTGATGCTGTTGATAATGCAGCTTCTGGCTCTGATGGTTATGGGGTTGGTGGAGCTTCAAATGCTCCCCAAAAACCTGCGTATGTCCCCCCTCATCTTCGTAACAGACCACGCACTCCTGAACAAATGCCTGGCCCACCTACATCAAACAATGGCCCACTTCTGATCAATGATAGGTCAGGATATAGCGGACAAACAAGCGGCTCACGGTGGGTGGCTCCTAGGGCTGACTATGGTAGGCCAGGGTACAATACTGGCGGCCGTGGTGGTGGTGGTGGACGTGGTGGTTGGGGAAACAGAGGTGGTAGTTGGGGTGGTAGAGAATATGAAGCCAATCCATTTGGTAATGATGATGTAGACTCCCCTGAAGAAATTGCATCAGATCAAGAAAGCAGTGGTATCAACTTTGATGCTTATGAAGATATTCCTGTTGAAACAAGTGGTGTTAATGTCCCCCCTCCAGTTAACACTTTTGCTGAAATAGACTTAGGAGAAGCTTTAAATCTCAACATTAGGAGGTGCAAATATGTCAAACCTACCCCTGTTCAACGTTACACTATTCCCATTTCTCTTGCTGGAAGAGATCTTATGGCTTGTGCTCAAACAGGATCTGGAAAAACAGCTGCTTTTTGCTTTCCTATAATTAGTGGAATTATGAGGGGTCAATCTGTGCAAAGACCACATGGTTTTAGAACTGTCTTTCCTCTTGCTCTTATTCTTTCTCCCACTAGGGAACTCTCTTGTCAGGTTTGACTCTTTGACTTTCACCAATTTCATACCCTTTGCATAATTAATGTCTCTAATCTTTATATGTTATTATGTTTGATTATCATTGTGTTTTCAGATACATTTGGAAGCTCGAAAGTTTGCTTATCAGACAGGTGTGAAGGTGGTGGTTGTTTATGGTGGAGCACCTATTAATCAACAGGTAAGTACAACTTAGGGGTAATATGGTAAATTGGTAATATTTTCTAGTATATATACGTATTAAGTTGATTGGCTATTTTGAAGTTGAGAGAGCTTGAGAGAGGAGTTGATATACTTGTGGCAACACCTGGAAGATTAGTTGATTTACTTGAAAGGGCAAAAGTGTCATTACAAATGATAAGGTATTTAGCTCTTGATGAAGCAGATCGTATGTTGGATATGGGATTTGAGCCTCAAATTAGAAAAATAGTGGAACAAACAGACATGCCTCCACCTGGTGGAAGACAAACAATGCTTTTCAGTGCCACTTTTCCTAGAGAAATCCAGGTTTTTTTGATTTTTTTATTAATTTTAATCGTTTTAACTTTTAATATATAGTTTTTTAATTTATATAATGTTTTTACACAGAGACTTGCGTCTGATTTTCTTTCAAATTATATATTTCTAACTGTGGGGCGTGTTGGGTCAAGTACTGATTTGATTGTTCAAAGGGTGGAATTTGTTCAAGAAACTGATAAAAGAAGCCACCTTATGGACCTTCTTCATGCACAAATAGATAATGGATCTGGCAAGGTACACGTGTACACTTTTTATAATTTTTTTCGTTTCAATCTATTTAATGTAATGTAATATATTTTTTTTATTCAGCAACCTCTTACACTAGTTTTTGTTGAGACAAAAAAAGGAGCCGATTCACTTGAATATTGGCTATGTGGCAATTCGTTTCCCGCTACTACAATTCATGGAGACAGAACACAACCGGTAAAAAAAAATTAGAGTTAAAGTTAAAAAAATGAATAAAAGTTAATTTTCTAATTTTTGTTTTTTTTATTATTAATAGGAAAGGGAGTTGGCATTGAGGTCATTTAAGAGTGGGAAGACTCCAATTCTTGTGGCAACTGACGTGGCAGCACGTGGGTTGGATATCCCACATGTTTCACACGTGGTTAATTTTGACCTTCCTAATGACATTGATGACTATGTACACCGGATAGGGAGGACAGGGCGAGCTGGCAAGACGGGATTGGCTACGGCTTTTTTTAATGAGAATAATATGTCGTTAGCTAAACCGCTAGCGGATCTTATGCAAGAAGCTAATCAAGAAGTGCCACAGTGGTTGACTCGGTATGCGAGCCGGGCGGCTTATGGTGGTGGTAAGGGTAGGCGGTCCGGCGGGCGGTTTGGTGGCCGGGATTTTAGAAAGGAGAATTCGTTCAATAGGGGGGTTGGCGGTGGTGGTGGTGGGGGAATGGATTACTATGATGGTGGTGGTGGTGGTGGATATGGTGGTGGTGGATATGGTGGTGGTTATGGTGGGGCTGGTGCACCTAGTGCATGGGATTAGTCTTTTTTTTTTTTTTTTAATTAAAAAATATTTAACCTTTTTCGGGGATTAAGAATTATGGTGTGGAAATTTTGTTCCAGGTGACATGATTATATATCATGGTCTAATCTCTATAATCAAAAGGAGAATACTAACGAAGAGACGATGCTTGATGCGAAGTGATGTTATTTATATTAACTTGTACCTTATGCATTGAAACACATCAAATATCCATAAAGAAGACGATATCAAACTCATCATTTCACTTGCGAATAAATCTGAAACAACCAGAAACAATGAAATCAAAACTAATATTTTATTTCTTGACTATAAGTTTTTGTCTATATGTCTTTCCATAAGAGCTCGTTTATGTGGCTTAATCTCTCATTGTCTATCTTTGTAAGAGCTATTCTTAGGAGTAAACAAAAAGACTAAACATATATCTTAGTATCTTACGTGATATCAATGAGAGTCGGCTTCTAGCTTCGCTATAGTTTTGGGGGTGTTTGGGATATTATCTAAAAACACTTTGAAAAGTCAAAAAGTTAAAAAAAGTTTTTTGATATCTAATATGGACTTTTAAAACAATTTTTAGTTTAGTCTTTGAAGAGAATTTTGAAGAAATTACAATTTGTGATTTGTTGGAATGACCTATGACTTATTAAAATAAAAAACAAGCAAAAGTCAATAAGATAACTAAAAACTTTTTAACTTATTGATTTTTGCCACTAAAAAATTAATACAAACATTTTTTTAAAATATTCTTTTCTCATATTAATAAGTCAATAAGTCCTCTTGGAGAAAAATCATTTTTAACTTCAAAATGAAATTCCAAACACCCTTTAATATCTTTTTGTCTATCTTCATTGAATGAGAATGTTAATGCGTCTCATATCGGCTAGACACACTTCTAAATGTCTATATATTTTGGAGTCCATCATCTCACCATAGAAACTTTTTCGGAGAGTAAAGCAAAAGACTAGGAAATATCGAAAGTAAACAAATGACTCCACATATTTCTTATAGTGTTTACTAAAGTATCCAAAATCTGCAAAATTATCGGTATTTTATGGAATTATCCAAATTTTGAGAATATTTATATAATTCCAAAATTATATCTTGCGAAATAAATAACAAACCAAATGTGTATATCATGAAGATCATTAATAAATTAATTTCTTATAATATCACTATTCTATTATATAAATGATTATTTTGTAATAATTCCTAAAAAACATGATATCATATAATATGAAAGCTATTATGAAATTGTAGTGATTACCCTTATAGACAAATACAGGTAGGTATACATATAATCATGCTGATCCATTCATAGACAGTAACACAGTGGGAATATACCCCACCAGGCCACCACACCATACCACCCTTGACCTGCCTGCCAACTGCCATGGCAATATTGCATCACAAAGCTATTCACGGGCACACTGTGCTGTCCATTTGGCCTATCTCCGTTGACTAATTAAGTAATTATTGTTATTTTTATTTCATTATAATATTAAAATGAGTAAATTACACGAATCGTCCCTCGTGCAAGTGCCAAAATGCACGTTCCAAAATGCACGTTCAGTCCCTATTTTTAAAAATTAACTCGGACCGTCCCTTGTTTGTTTAAAAATTGCACGCTTCATCCCTCCCAACATTAAAAGACTATTTTGCCCTTAGCAATTTCTTTTTCTATTTTTCTTTTATCTGTTTATTAATTTTAGATTAAAAAAAAAAAATATATATCTCCACCCTCCCCTTTTTCTTTCCCTACTTTTTTTTTCCAGGTTTCCTTTTGGTCTCCATAACTTTCCGGCAATACCAAAAAAACACCACCACCGTTTATTCCTAGTTTCATTATTTTGATGATCCTCTCGTTTAGACATTTTTCACAAACATTGGGCCTCGTATCCCTTTCCCATTTCTGCTATATTTCTTCGAATGTTGAGATACTTTGAAGATGAGCGAAAATAGATGAGGAACAGGAATCGCACAAAGCAAACGATCACGTTTTTCCGGTGAGAGGGTAGCAAGCTACATAGATCATTGCCTGAAAGAACAAGACATGCCGGAAACCAAACCCTAGCCGCCTGTTGTTTATCCGGCAAGAGGATAGCAGATATGGGTTTCTTGTTCTCGATCTGTTCTCAATTTGTGGTTATAGATCGAACTGAGAAGATGGAATAAGGTTTCACCACTGGAAGAGAAGGAAGAAGGGAATGTTTGAGGTGGTTGTACCGGAAAATATGGGTGGTCCATCGATGCACCAAACCCTAGTCGCCTCTCATTTTTCCGGCGAGATGGTAGCGAATCTGCACTCATCCCCAAGCTTCTATTTTCCTGTTCAGATCTGCACTCCAGCATCTTGCTGGATCCTCCGACGGTATTAATGATGGAGCGGTGACAGGTGGTGTTTGAAGGGGGTGGTTGCCAGTTGTTATACAGGAGGGTGGCGATGGTGAAGGAGGTGGCTTGTGGTTATTTTTCAGGGAAAACAGGTGGTGGTTGTGCAGATTTCCGGTGATGGTTGCTCATTCCGGTGGTGGTGGTGGTGGCTGTGCATTCCGGTGGTGGTGGTGGTTAATTCTTCTTCAACAAAATATAAAGAGAGAGATATAAATATTAGGTTTAACAAATTAATCAAAAATATTAAAATAAATGAAAAATAAACTATAAAGGGTATTTTAGTCATTCCATGTCTCAAAAGGGATGAAGTATGCAAATTTAAACTAACGAGGGACGAAGCGTGCACCTGTTTATGATATAAGGGACGGTCCGAGTTAATTTTTAAAAATAGGGACTAAACGTGCATTTTGACACTTGTACGATTCGTGTAATTTACTCTATTAAAATTTTGATATTATTCTATCATATGTTCCATACAGGGAAAAAATATCAATTTATATCATAAACATCACAAAGTCTAGCGAGAGCAACAACATCTAACCATTTCTCATTTCAATTCTTCAACGGAGAAGACCTGACCATGTGATGCAAACTATTATGCGGTTCCCGGTTCATAGACAGTACCCGTATTTTGAATCGGAACCGGAACCGTCTTATGCGGTTCTGGTTCCGGTTCTTAAAGTTTTGGAACCGCTTTAAGCGGTTCTGGTTCTGTTCTCTTTTTTAGAACCGCTACCCGTTGGGTACCAATCGGAACCGGTATATATATATATATATATATATATATATATATATATATATATATATATAAAATTTGCAAGAATATTTTTTTTCAATTCAAATCAAATGCAAGGCTACTGTCGTAATTTTTTGAATTCAAATCAAACGTAAGGCTCCTGTTACAATTTGCATGTATCTTCTAGTTGCATTTTAATTCTTGGGTGAGCAAAATATTACCACATAGGTCATAGGCACATATGACTTGTGAATGAAAGTCCATTAGTTATCTTCATTAGTTATCTTCATGTTTATCGCTATTAAAGAAAAAAAATTGAAAACAACATAGTTATAACATTGCTAGTTATGAAAGTTTAAATTGTTTTATAATTTTCTTTAACTTGTTTTCTTTTGAAAGTGGATTCCCGGAATCGGAACCATAAATGACAGTTCCGGTTCCAAAATATTGAAAACCGATACAACAGGTTTCGGTTTTGGTTCCAACATATTCGGAACTGCCAGTTCCGGTTTCGTGTCAAATATATTCGGTACCCGTCTATGCTCACCCGTAATACAAAGTTGTTGATTAGTTAGGAACTTGAACAAATTATCCCACCAAAGCGCACTTCACTTCATAACTCTTAAAAAACTAAGGTGTTGTTTGTTTTTTCTGAGGTAAAATGTTTGCGGTCTGCGGACCACATCTGTACACCTCTGCAGCAGAAGAGGTGGACCAAACGTCTGCAGTCTAAAAAAAGAAGACTATTTTTTTAACATCTACAGGCTACTAAAATAAACTAAAATCTAAATAAACTGATTTTTTTAACTACAAAGTGATTTTTTAATATATTTATGACTTTGTTATAAATAATTAACACATCTAAATCAACTTTTATGTATTATTGTATAAAAAGTGAAAATAAAAATGATACAAATTAACGTATATATTTGATAAAAACCAATAATTTTGATCGCAAAGTTATGTCTAAACATTATAATTAGGAATCAAAGAATTTGATATATAAATGAATGGAAATCATCTTTGATTTTTTCAATTAAATCAATTAAAAACGTGCCATAAATATTTTTTCTAAGAAATTGACAATGCTTTATTAAATAATGTTTTATAAATTTTGGCACAAAGAATATAAAAATATATTATTTTTTTTTCATATTTATATAAACAATTTCAATGACCATTATTGTAATAAACTTTTATTTATAAATTTGTCAAAAATATCATGTTTGTGTCGTCGAACTTTTTTTTTTTAAGTATTGTAACTTTTTTTTTTCAAATTGTTTATCACTAATAAAGTTTGGAATAAATATAAATTCAAAAAAAAAAGTATATGTGTTTTTTTAGGCTAGAAGATGTCTGAAGATGTTAGAAGACTCTGGTCCACATCTGCGCCAAGAAGAGGGCGCGCAAACATTTTTAATTCTGCGGTCTTCAAAAAAACAAACAGTCTGCGAATGCTAATGTATGCGTGTGGTCTGCGCCGCGCAGACAGAAAAGGTCAGGAAGATATGCGGAGAAAAAACAAACAACACCTAAGTAAATAAGAAAAATATGATATCATATTTCAATATGCACTTCACAAACCAGACAAAGAACAAAATTCAAATCAACCCCCTTCGATCTAAATGTTCCCTCAAAACCAAGCTATTTAAATCACCTCTCCAACCAAAGATGTTTACTTCAGCGACGCCGACACAGAGAATATTAAAGACTCAGAAGCCTTCATAGACAAATATGAGAATGAAAAAATGGGTGAATATGTATAATAGACTCAAGGTCTCCTCCTAACAAGGCTTGATAGTTGTTCATGAAAAACCACTATCCTGAGTATTAATGTTATGCTTGTTCCCAACACAACGTTCAACCATATTTTATATTTGCTAAATGCTCGCAAGTAATCTATCTTCATATATTTAAGGGTTTTAAGATTATATGTGTAGGTTTTGTTTGATTACTCTAATGTAGTAGTTGGGGTCTTTTAATTGTTGGTCAATCATTATAATCTTGATTCAGTTCTTTTTTCATACATCAACGTATGTGTATGCCATTCCGAAGGTGATACCCGATTGTTGGTGCTTCACCACTATTTTCATCATTACTCCATGTATTGAAGAAGAATGCTAACATAGAAGATATCAAACATTCAACTTATAATTATCTCATAAAGAAAAGGAAGAGAAGCCCTCCAAGGAAACAAGGACAAATCATAATGTTATAAAGAATGCCCATTAAGCAACATCAATGTTTAATTCATTGCAAAAAGAAGCCACATGAACAAATATATTTTTCTAATTAGAGCATGTCTCTTTCAAGATGAGATGGCATTTAAAATATGTATAAGTTTATTATATTTTAAGAACAAATATATTGTTCTATAGTAATAGGTGCATTGTTGGTTAGATATTTAATAATTAACAACCATCTTATTAATTTAATGTACTTATTCCATGATAGGTGTACTCTGTTCGCTATATAGAAATAAACAAGTATCTTACATTAACTCTCAAACAAACGATTACTTTAATTTATAATAGATTACTAGAAGAACAAATTATTTCATAACATTATATAAAACAACCAAATGTATAGTCAATAATAATATAACCATAAAGATGTACTCTCCTGGTCCGTAAAATAGTGGAAGGTGAAGACACAAGCCTCTACACCTCTAACTACTATATACTTAAAAAAAAAATGAAAATCACGAATATAGTTGGGACTTCAACATCTTATCATGAACACTCAAGATTCCTTAAATACTTATTGACATTTCGGATGAGTTTTGCGATGGTATTGTTGTAGATGATCACAATGTAGGCAAATGTTAGGTTATTGAGATCTGTAAAGCCACTTGTTTGCTTTCTCAAGAAGATATCTTCATATCGGGGGAGTGTCTGTATTAGGTTATTAAACATTTCATACCCCTACACATGTTATACTTGTTCATTTTGGGATTTTTAAGTTGCTACTTGTTTATTTTCTCAAGAACACTAAATGAATGATAATGCAAAATATACTCGGATGAATGCTATTCATAGTGATATGTTTGTTGTTGAGAGAACAAAGATAGGACACGAGACGAGTATATCTAAAATGGCTTCCATGCATATCTATAAATAGACATAAAGGATCTCACGAATCAACTAGTCTCGTTCGCTTGAATCTCCTGCATACATTAGACATAACATCACTGTGAAATTTTCATCATTTTACATAGATAGGCAGATAAAAATTTTCATCATTTTACATAGATAGACAGATAATTAAGAAGAAAAATATAAGGATATTAAATTTCTCTTTTAGAAAAGGTGTTATTGCAAGTTTGCGAATATTTTTAGTGGTGTTATGGTTATTTTGTTAGAATTCGAAAAAAAAGATAGGTTGTATAAATAACTTTTCAATTAAATAATAAGGGATAATGACTTAAAAGGGTAATATATTTTTCGATTTGTACACATTTGGTCACTGAGTTTTTTTTCATCCACATTTACCCCTTCAACTTGTTAAACTGTACACATTCAGTCCTTATGACCGGTTACTCCAGGTTAGCCGGTAAAAATGATTTAATAGGGTAATATATTTCTCATTTTGTACACATTTAGTCCTTAATATTTTTGTACACATTTAGTCCTTAATATTTTTTTGTTTCAAAATAAGTCATTTTTGTTTTTGTACTCATTCAGTACTTATGCATGATTTCTTTAGGTTTTTCTCACGATCTCTTACGTGTGACAATCATTTATGAAGTGTGTGGGGCTGTTGATGTTTATGTGTAACGTCTCATTTTCAAAACCAAAAATTTTCATTTTCAAATAAGGCAAAACTCCCTAATATAAATCAATTATTAAGAAAAAACGTTTATTCCAAAATACATATATCGAAAAATCAGAGTAATATAAGAAACGCGGAATCCTCAATATTGTTGATGAGTGTGTACAGTCATGCCTTCGCCTTTCCACGATCAACGATAGAACCTGAAAACATAAACAATTGAGTAAACACAAAGTTTAGTGAGTTTCCCCCAAAATACCTGATACAACAAACATATTATCATGCATAACGGGCCCACACTCATCAGATTGGAATACCTTGGCCCAATCAGTCATCGGACTAGAATGCCAACATGCAACAGGTCCAATCAGTCATCGGACTGGAATACCCAGGGTTTGTCGGCATGCCGCCTTAACCCAACCGCTCTTGTCGAGCCTCCGTGTCTATGGCTTACAGCCGATCCGCACCAGGTATCTTGGCCTACAACATATAACAGGACCACCTCAACCTATCCTACCACGATATGACTATCCCAAGTAAGATGTTGTGAGAAAAAAACCTAAAGAAATCATTTATAAGTACTGAATGAGTACAAAAACAAAAATGACTTATTTTGCAACAAAAAAAAATATATTAAGGATTAAATGTGTACAAAAATATTAAGGACTAAATGTATACAAAGTGAGAAATATATTACCCTATTAAGTCATTTTTACCGGCTAACCTGGAGTAGCCGGTCATAAGGACTAAATGTGTACAGTTTAATAAGTTGAATGGGTAAATGTGGACGAATAAAAAAGTTAGTGACTAAATGTGTACAAATAAAAAAATATATTATCCTTTTAATCGTTATCCCAAATAATAAACATTTTTATTAGTATTTTTATATAAGAATTCAAAATATTCAATCATGATGTTTTGTGTGATTATTCAATAAACATTTTTATTAGTATTTTTATATAAGAATTCAAAATATTCAATCATGATGTTATGTGTGATTATTCTGAAAGTACGTAGAGAGAGTCTGAAGGTTCAACAATAACAAATCAGTGCTCCCAATACCGAACATTTGTAATCAATTCGAAGAAACCAACAAATATTCCGATCATATTCAGCAAACCAACAAAACACAAAACAACAAAAGTATCAGAAATGCGATATGCACATGATTTCTACCGACTCTACGACGTCCACTTGCATACGCATGTACCCTTCTTTACAATTTTGTTTCACGAGAGAGGTGTAGAGCAAGCTTGGTCGTATGCAACAGGCGTATTTCTATATAAGTTCATCATTTGTTCAAGACATGTAAATTACAAGCTTTTGAATGGTGGTACATTTGTAAGTTTGTTCAAAAGATCAGTTATTAACGGGATGCGTAGGTGTGTGACACCAGGTGTTCGACGATTTGTCTGAGAGAAATAATTAATTTGTCGTAAAGTGTCACATTCATTTCTTAGATCATTGCTTTCAGGATAAAAGATCATTGGAAGTTTTTTGGTAATGCTTAGATCTTTTAGTTTCAAAACGTAAAATCAAATGGATGCAAAAACACCATTGTTGTCGAGTGACGAAGATTCAAAGCACATACGAAGGAACAGACGTAATTCAGTTACTAGCCTAAGATGCGATTTCTTTTCAAAATTGCCTGAAAAAGTCCGACGTGGCCTTGATCCTGAAGCTCCATTCCAGGTCGACCTTTCAAAAACCATCGGTTTAATAGAAGGTAAAAAAAAACTTCAAATTCATCTATTCTTTTCATCAAATTTCTTCTTGTTCTTGAGATTTATTACATCATTGATTTATTCAGGGGAGAAAGAATACTACGAAAAGCAATTTGCAGCTTTGAAATCTTTTGAAGAAGTTGACTGTTTACGTGCAACAACCAATGACATAAACACTGAAGAAGAAGACTTGATAGAAGAAGCTCAACACGAAAGAGCAATCAACATCTCCAATTGGGCAAACATCTTTCTACTTGCACTTAAGGTAAACAAGAACTTCTAATTTCTAACTGATCCAATATATCATCTTTCTCATGTTTTTTCTCAAACGAATTCCAGATTTACGCAACAGTACAAAGCGGATCATTAGCAATTGCAGCATCAACCCTAGATTCTTTACTCGATCTAATGGCAGGTGCTATTCTATGGTTCACTCACCTATCAATGAAAAGCATCAACATTTACAAATACCCAATTGGAAAATTACGAGTCCAACCTGTTGGAATCATCATATTTGCTGCAATCATGGCCACTCTTGGTATGTGACTATGGAGGGTATATAAGTAAATATGTAAAATCTTCTCTTACATGATGAATATGCAGGATTTCAAGTGTTGATCCAAGCAGTTGAGCAATTAATTAGGAACTCACCTTCTGAAAAGATGAATGATTTGCAGTTGATTTGGTTGTATGCAATTATGTTAACTGCTACTGGTGTGAAATTGGTTCTTTATATATACTGTAGAAGCTCTGGAAACAAGATTGTTAGAGCTTATGCTAAGGTGTGTGATTAATTTGAGTTTTGGATATGAATCTCTGTAAAGGGCAATTTAGTAATTTAACCTTTGAAATATCAAATATGTGATGTGTGATTCACAGGATCATTATTTTGATGTGGTGACAAATTTGGTTGGTTTGGTTGCTGCTGTTCTTGGTGATGAGTTTTACTGGTGGATTGATCCTGCTGGAGCCATACTTCTTGCTGTCTACACAATTAGCAATTGGTCTGGAACTGTTATAGAAAATGCAGGTTAATTTGACAAAATGTCAAAAATGTCCTTCAATTGTGGGCCCCATTTCATGTACTAAAATTTTACTTTTATGTTTTGTAGTTTCACTAGTTGGACAAACAGCACCTCCAGATTTTCTACAAACACTGACATATTTAGTCCTGAGGCATCATCCTAAAATAAGCCGTGTGGACACTGTTCGTGCATACACATTTGGTGTTCTTTATTTTGTTGAGGTATGTAATATAATATGTTATTTATTTATTTAATTTAATAAATATTCAGAGTATGTTGTTATGTTTAGGTTGATATAGAATTGCCTGAAGATTTGCCATTGAAAGAAGCACATGGGATTGGGGAATCGCTTCAAATCAAGATAGAAGAATTACCAGAAGTGGAAAGAGCATTTGTTCATCTTGATTATGAATGTGATCATAAACCAGAACATTCTGTTCTTGTCAGACTTCCAAACACTCAACCTTGAAAGTTTAAAAATCGTTGTGTGAGCTATGAAATTACGTTTTTAGCCCTAGTTTGTAGTTGCTTGATTGAAGTTTGGGTTGTTTAGTATTTTGGGAGGTGAATGTTGATGTGAGGATGAGAACTTTTGGTGAGGTGTAACTAATGTGAAGTTTGCATCAACATATTTTGAAATATTATGAAGGTTGGATACAGTTGAAAATGGCTTGTTTCAATTCGGATTAAGGTATTTTCCATATTTTGTTCTAATTTTCAAAGATGGTCTTCGTATGGAACGTCGTTTACAGAGATTTACGAAAATGAGTTGCAAAGAAAAATTTCAAAATTATTATTAGTTTGTGAAAAACGTACACCTTTAAATAGGCGGGATCATCATTATTGAGTTGGAATTCGTAAATGTGCAATTTTCGAACTCCATGGTTATTAAGGCTTTTCCAAAAAATAAAAATAAAATGGTTTTATTTATATATATGGATGGAAAGTGATCATTTTGGTGATTATTAGGAGTGTCTAGGAAAAAAATGATTAAGTTCAACCCAACCAATTCAAATTAAACCGATTCATTTTTCATTATATAGCCAATTGAATTGAAATGGACGGTTCCAAATTTTTAACATCCAAATTCGATTGACCATTGGATAACCACCCAGATCCAATTCCAAACCGATCTAATCCAGTACAACTGTTATCCAATTAGAATGATAATTGGGTATATTCGATTATTATTTACCTATTAATACATATTTTATAAAATAGTTATTTGTAACACTTATATTTTCAAAACATAAAATTTACCGTGGTTGCACAACTACTGTGAAAATCAACCGTAATAAAATGCGGTTTAACAAAAACCTTTAAAATTATCATAGTTAAAACTGTTTGGTATTACAAAATCAATATCAACAACCACATTTAAGAGAAAGGATTATACCATCTTCTCTAAATCCAACACACTTCATCTCTCACAAGGTACCCTGGGCTTCAACTCGAACTCGAGTACCTAAGTACATAGTACAAACTATGTAAGTCCAAAGACTCGTGAACTATTTAGCAAAATATTCCAAACATGATATCAAAATAAATTTGAAATATATAACAACTTTATAAAAATCTAAGCAGGTCATAAACTTCAAATCCACAGGAAATCAACCTACCAGGAACTCTACATCTCGAGTCCCAAAAATCCAAATATCACATAAAAATATTATGCGATGTCAATAACTATCACCACCTGTCTAACTTCGAGAGAACAAATCACTTCGTTGCTCTGTCGGAGAATTTATACCCCTAGTCACTACTTTTCGCTAGTAGTGCCAACATTTTCATTTAGACTTAAATCTCCAAAAACTATGAATACATTCATGCAAAAGCACTCAGACTCATCACAAGTAAAATCAATCCAATCAAATAACACTATACTCAGAAATCTCCCATGACAAATAAAATCTCCTATGACAAATAAATATCAACACCTAAAAAAATGAAGTCTTACAACACCCCATAAGACTCACTAAAAAATCAACTCACCAATAAATCAACTGGCCTTACTGAAAATAAGTAATAATCAATAGTAATTAGTCAAAGCATTCTAGCCACTAAAGTTCCCTTTTTAATAAATCAGAAAACTTAGGAACTTAGGGACTCACGTTCTCAAAATATTTTCACCAAAATGACTTGCTTAATAACAAACTACCACCATATAAAATAATCCACCTTTAAATATCACCACACATAAAATATTTCACCTTGCTATGTACCTAGAAAATTCATATGTACTCACGTGGTCAGTTTGTGAAAACTAATTATTGCTCTGATCTTAAGCTTCACGTTGCCTCTCCACTTGTCACCTTGTCGAAACCTATTTACATACAACACCAAGTTCCTTAAAACTTGTCCCAAATAAGTAGGAGCTTATTCAATATATCCACCATAGTGGTCATTCACCCGACCACTAACTAATCTCAGTAACCATTTGTTACCAAACTAGTCAAGCTCCCAAATACAACCACCTAACGACTTAACCCCGTAAGCTGTTAGCTCAACCTCACATGTCTACGTCTGGTAATATCTATAAACTAGGGTTTATAACCCTCACCCTCCATGCTAAGAATTTTACTGTGAAATTCATCGACTAAAGTTACAATCGAGTTCGTAATATCACCATATCATGAACTTTCGTAACACACTCGAGGTCTAACAACCGTACGTAATATACTACATGACAAAATTACATAACACGAAATGAAAAGATATCTTTAACTCGCTTAGTAGTTCTTATTCTCGTGGTAACATTAGTATTTCACTCTCTCATAGATCTGAATTCTCCTCATACTTATTTTCCTTTTTGTTGGAAAAAGGTTCAACGGACACAACCATTTCAACTTATATATTTTTGATCTTGACATAAAAACACATTGCGTTCTTCCCCTTGCCACATCGTGTCTTTCTCAGAGCTTGCCACGTGCACTACTTCTACAACGTGTGTCCTATTGACTGACTGGCCACAACGATGCGTCGTGCCACCATCATGGAAACGTCATATCCACATTTATTCTCGATTTTTTCCACGTGTTGCTTTGTTTTGCCACACGTCGCCGGTTACCTCCATGTGTCTCGCTCCTCTGTTACATGCATCTACTTGACCAAACATATCAATGTGTCATGACTGGGATATATACCTGTCGTGTTCCTGTTGACTTTTGTTTACCATCTTTGACTTTGACTATACACGCCATGTACCAATATCCTATGCATTGTGTTCTACTCAAATTACATTACCCTCTTGT
Source organism: Lactuca virosa (assembly GCF_052849685.1). NCBI lineage: Eukaryota > Viridiplantae > Streptophyta > Magnoliopsida > Asterales > Asteraceae > Lactuca > Lactuca virosa. Next base: position 169,947,626 of record NC_136427.1, on the reverse strand, counting down.
AATCCTTAGCTTATCAAGAATATTCTTGTCGACAATAAGTTACACTAAAGAGGAAACACATAAGTGAATTGCATAAACTCGCAAACTTTATTATTGAAGAAAAACTATGTCAAAACTCCAATTTCTGATAACGTGTTTACAGGATCCTATATATATTTAAACTAAACATGTCACATTAGTATAAGACTAGGATAATAAACACAAAAACTTTCCTAATCACTGTCTCCTCATAACACAAGGAAACATAGGAAGTCTTGGACACTACTTCACGTTACTTGGACACCACTCCAAGGTATGGAACCTAGTACACGCCTAAAGCCATAACCGGTTCTCAGAAGTTCTCAACAATCACCCCCTGAATTTCTGAGTTGAGGGTAAATCTTGCACGCCAAGCAACGCTCTCATTTTTGCGAACCTTATTCGAGCTAAGGCCTTTGTAAGTGGATCTGCTCGTTCCTTATCTCTCGAAACATGCTCAACAACCACTTGCTTGTTTTCCACACGCTCTCGAATGAAATGGAATCGAGTGTGAATGTGTTTACTTCTTCCATGAAAGACAAGATTCTTTGATAATGCTATTGTTGATTTGTTGTCTGTGCGAATCAACACCTTCTGTTTCTTCATTCCTGTCAGCTCAGCTAACAACTCCCTTAACCAAACTGCCTGACACGCAGTTGCATTAGCTGCCATGAACTTCGCTTCACACGAGGACAAAGCTATTGTATCTTGCTTCTGGGAGCACCAAGTGATAGGTGAGTCACCGTAGAAGACATGCCCTGTTGTACTTCTGCCATCATCAATATCCACATTGTGACTACTATCACTGTAACCTATCAAGCTCATATTTTTACTTCGTTTATATATTATCCCAAAAGATGGAGTACCACGCAAGTAACGAAGAATTTGCTTAATAGTGCGTGCATGAGATTCTCTTGGACTTTGCATATAACGGCTAACTACTCCGACCGAATATGCTAAATCTGGACGAGTGTGTAAGAGATATCGTAAGCAACCTACTATTTTTCGATAATAGGTAGCTTCAACTTCTGGTTCATCTTCATCTTTTGATAACTTTAGTCCTGGCTCCATCGGACATTGAGTTGCATTACACTCTTGCATGCCTGCCTCTTTTAGAATCTTCATAGCATAACTCTCTTGCTTCACCTTTACACAACCATTTTCTTGCAATACTTCAATACCCAAGTAGCAAGTTAGTTCACCAAGGTCCGACATTTCAAACTGTAACGCCATTAGTCTCTTGAATTGGTTTATAAACTCTAAGCTTGTTCCCGTCACGAACAAATCATCTACATAAACTGCATGTATTCTCCATTTGCAACCTTTCTATAAACCGCATTTTCTTACATGCACCGTTTAAAACCCATATTTTTCAATGTGTTATTAAGCTTCAAATTCCATGCTCTCGGAGATTGTCGGAGGTCGTATAAAGCTTTAGCCAATTTGTAGACTTTTGTTTCTTCACCTTGTTTCACGAAACCTTCCGGTTGGCACACATATACTTCTTCTTTTAAATCTCCATATAAAAATGCAGTTTTTACATCTAAGTGATAAATCTTCCATCCGTTCCCAGCCGTGAGAGCAATCAATAGTCTTATTGTCTCGAGTCGAGCTACTGGTGCAAATACTTCATCAAAGTCAATGCCTTGCTCTTGTACATAACCTTTTGCTACTAGATGCGCTTTATACCTTGTAATTGATCCATTCATATTTCTTTTAATTTTATACAACCATCTTAACCCAATAGGTTTAACATCTTTAGGCGGAGGAACTAATTTCCAAGTATTATTCTTCTCGATGGAGTCAATTTCAGCCTTCATTGCATCGAGCCAATTTTTGTTCACTTTAGCTTCCTTAAAATTCTTTGGTTCTTCATCGAATGACAACATTAAATGATCCAAATCTAGCTTGTAGTCATTTAATCTTCTTGGCAAAACTGAAGTTCGAGTGGACCGCCGAAGTGGGACAAAACTTGCATCGTTATTTTGATCATCAACAGGTTGCGATGGGCTGCTATCATCGTTATTAGTGTCATTGGTTTGTTCGGTTTGGGCCGAATCTATGAAATGTTCGGTTTCTGTTGCAGTTGGGCTCGAACCACCATTATCTTGGGTTGCTTGACCATTACTCCACAAGACCGTAAATGTACCCGGTCCATTTCCATCTTGATTTTTGGGTTCATTATTCCATTGCCATGTCTTATTTTCATCACAAATTACATGGGCACTAATAATAATTTTATTCTCCCGCAGATTATATAACCGAAATCCTCCCGAATTGGGTTCCTTTCCAAAATATACCAACGATCGTGACCTATCATCAAGCTTCTTCAAATGTTTTGAGACTACTCTTTCATATGCAACACAACCGAATACTTTCAAGTCTTCAAGATTTGGTTTTTCACCATAAAATTTCTCAAATGGTTTAGCACCTATCAATGATCGAGTAGGTGTACGATTTATAATGAACGTTGCATGTCGTACCGCTTCGCCCCAAAAGTGGTTCGGAATGTCTTTTGCTTTCATTAGGCACCTTGCCATCTCGAGTAGAGTCCGATTTCTCCGTTCAACTATACCGTTTTGTTGAGGTGCATAAGGAGCCGTCAACATACGTGAAATCCCTTCTTCGTCACAAAAACGGTTCAACTCAGTTGATGTGAATTCTCCACCTCTATCCGTATGGAAAGTCTTGATCTCTTTACTAGTTCGTTTTTCAATTGATATCTTGAATCTTTTAATAATTCCGGATGCATCGCTTTTGTGCTTCAAAAGAAAAGACCACATATATCTAGAATAATCATCAATAAGAACTATAACATAAATATTACCCGCTTGGGTGGGGGGATCAACCGGTCCAAAAATATCTCCATGCACCATCTCAAGAATATTTGTAGCTCTATAATTTGCTTTCTTTGCAAACGACTGCTTTGTTTGTTTTCCAACCATGCAAGTTTCACAAAGTTGGTTTTGATGTTGGATTGTCGGTACCCATTTAGCTAGCTTGTGCATCAAGTTTAGCGCGCCAAAATTAATGTGGCCAAGTCGCGCGTGCCATAACCAAGCTTCCTCATTAAACTTGGCTTGTAAGCAATGTGGTTTTCCAACTTTTAACTTTATTTTGTAGAGTCGATTTTCACTTCTCGGAACTTTCATAAGCAATCTTCCATATCCATCTCGCATGGTTAGGAAATCACTTCGCATCCGAATATCACAACCGGCTATTGTAGATTGCCCGAGGCTAATAACGTTGCTACAAAGTGATGGGATATAATAAGTATCCTTCATTAGTTTTTGCTCACCGCTTTTCCCTTCGAACAAAATTGACCCTTTTCCTTTAATGCTAACACACGATCCATCTCCAAATCTCACTCTACCTGTTATGTTTTTATTTAATTTAGAAAAATAAGAGTAGTTGCCGGTCATGTGGTTGCTCGCACCATTATCTAAGTACCAAATTCTGTCTTCATCGGCATTTGCTTCAACTTTTGGAGGGATGTATTTGTCTTCATTCAAGAACACCGTTTCTTGAATTGTATTCATCATAAAGAACGTCCCTTCTTCATGATTTGTATCTCCTTCGTGTGTCTGATTAAGGTTAGCCTCATGATTTTTGATTCGATCTGGGCATCTTGAAGCAAAGTGACCATACTTGTCACACCGGTAACATTGAATATTTGAGAGATCTCTTTGCTCACATTGTTTTCCTTTTTTGCTTTTGATCGTCACGATTTTTAGAGGATTCCTAGTGACCATGATTTTGGGTGTTACCCCGACCACGTCCACCGCCACGTCCACCACCACGTCCTCTTCCACGGTTATTTGAACCTCGACCTCTACCTCTTGATGAATCGGTATTTTTATTGGACGATTCAATTTTGGAATAAAGTAGTTTATTTTGAGTCTCAATAACTTTGTCTTCACCCTTGATTCTTTCTTCATAAGCTTTTAAGCGACCAACCACGTCTTCAAAGCCTATCGTCTTAAGGTCCAAAACTTGTTCAAGGGCTGCAACTATGTGGACAAATCGCCTAGGGAGGCTCGTAAGAAACTTCTTCGCAAGCTTCTGTTCGGTCATGACCTCTCATAGTGGAGCGGATTTTGAGGCAATTCCGGATAATTTTGCAACAAACTCGTCTATTGTACGAGTATCACTCATCTTTAGATTTTCAAATTCCGTGATTAGAGTTTGGAGTCGGGCTTCCTTTACACGATCAGCTCCTAGGTTACGAGTTTTAATCGCTTCCCACATGTCTCTTTCGGTTTTCAAATTACCGATTTGAAGGATTAAATCCTCCGGAATCGATTGAAACAACAATCCTTTCACGATGTTGTTTTTCTTCACGTCATCTAGTTCGGGATCAATCACATCCCAAACGCCATGAATCCCGAGTAGCACCTCCATGCGCATCCTCCAAATTGTGTAGTTCGTCGATGTCAAATTCGAACATTGGAACGTGAACGACGTGTGTTCCTTAGCCGGTGGTTGGGACGATTCTCCTCCCGACATCGCGGTTCGATTTCTAATTCCTCCTTAGGTGTTGATTGATAAAAAAAAAAATACCGTAACCCTCCACACAAATAAGCAAACTGATTTAATAATAATATTTTTTTTCAAACAATTGATAAATAAAAAAAACTAATGAGATTTGGGCCAAATAATGAATAAAAGGGTAAAACTCGATATGGGTAAACAAGGGCCCAAAAAAGAAGGCAAAAACACGTTTCTTTAGGGCTCCACACGAGTTCCTTCAAACGATTTCCCTTTACGTGGGCAGCTACTTCTGAAAAAAAAAGCAAAGGAACAAAGAACGATCAATTTCACCACACCAGTTCCTTGTTCTTTCTTGTCAAAAAAATTTCTATACACGAGCTCTTCCTGATCTGGGCAGGAGAATTCCTTCTTACGCAGGTTCTCCTTCAAATTCTTCCTCTTCACTCGCAACTTGACTTGATGTTGCAGGTTTTTTTTATCATCACAAAACAGACTGATAGTAGTTCTTGCTTCAAGCACAAGCAAAAACAGTAAATAGCAAAAGCTGTTGCAGGAGAAATCTCTCACCACAGTCGCAGGTGGTCCCGATCTCCGAGCTGTCCACGATCTCAGAACAGGTCACGAGTTCAGGAGGCTTCACTTGTTGTTACCGAGTTTTCAACTTGCTGTCACGAACTGCTTTGATTTCTCAACAGGTTTGTTGAAGAAACAGGATGCTCTGATACCAATTAAAGAGGAAACACAGAAGTGAATTGCATAAACTCGCAAACTTTATTATTGAAGAAAAACTATCTCAAAACTCCAATTTCTGATAATGTGTTTACAGGATACCAATTAAAGAGGAAACACATAAGTGAATTGCATAAACTCGCAAACTTTATTATTGAAGAAAAACTATCTCAAAACTCCAATTTATAATGTGTTTATAGGATCCTATCTATATTTATACTAAACATGTCACATTAGTATAAGACTAGATAATAAACACAGAAACTTTCCTAATCACTGTCTCCTCACAACACAAGGAAACATAGGAAGTCTTGGACACCACTCCACGTTACTTGGACACCACTCCAAGGTATGGAACCTAGTACACGCCTAAAGCCATAACCGGTTCTCAGAAGTTCTCAAGATACACAACCTTCCAATTGTCTTATTAACCAATTACCATCCTTGTAATAATATCTATCATGAAAACAATGTGTTATAAATTTAGTTATCCAATTGGATATATCCAATTATAATCCGATTAATTATGATGAATTGTTATTATATTTTGGTGGATAGTTGGAACTTTGAACTATAACTTCGAAGTGCATGTTTTTTATATAGTTATCGTATTTTGATTGAACTTTCAAATTTATTGTAGTATATTTTAAAATGTATGTTTTTTTTAAAATATTTTATTAATGATATATTGGTTGGTTGTAATTGGATGAACATCAGATAGATTCAAATTGAATTATCGGATATCTATTTGTAAACATACAATATAAAATTTATAATGTAGCATTCGCTATTTAGGTAAATTTCCAATTTTGACCCCAAAGTAGAATTTTCTTGCATTTTGGTCCCATGGTTCCCTTATAGGTGGGACGTGTGATATTTCTAGTACGCTAGGCATACGTTTATGTACCCATGGAATACATGGCTGATGCATTGTAACACCCCGTTTCGAAAATTTACCATAAATCCGGTAATGTATTTTAAGCATTATTTTATTCTGATAAATGAAATCTAAATAAAGGTTTTCGTGAGGAAGGGTGTAATTGACATTATTATTTGTCTTGGATGACTAAAGGGTACTTTCAGGGTTAGTGGTGTAAAAAATATTTGAGCATGCGGCTAAGGATAAAACATTTGGACTTATTTTGTAGCTTTTGGGCTTAAATTGAAAGGATTTTGGAAGCTGAGGGCTGAATGGTAATTTTGTTGGATTAGTGTCTAAGCCCGTAACTATATTTGGTATGTACTTGACCCGGTAGTGCATGGTCCTTTTGGGTTGCCTTCACCGAAGCAACGTGACAGGGTAATTTGATGAGAAAGAGGATAATATGATTTATTAATATATTATAAGAATAATATATTAAAGGAGAAATCATATTTATTTAGTTAGTATTAGTCATAAATTAATTAGGAATTAATTTGGTGACTAAAAGAGATTAATTAAATAAAGGGGCATAAACTGTCAAATGTGTGATAGTTGAGTTTTGGGCTGGGAAACCTAATAGACTAAGGGGGAACGAAATTATGATGAAGGATCATCATATTTTCGTCAAAGGCCTTATTCCAGAAGGTTCCTTGGGCTGCTTGGTGAATAAGTTGTCCATTAGGGTTTAGACTGAAACCCTAGCAGCCTACAGTATAAATAAGACCCCTAGCCTTCAATTTTCGGCCACTTGCATGTACAATAGAGAAACCTAGATCCAAGCATTAGGGTTTGTATGAGCACATATGATTGTTCTTATGCATAAAACCCATCAAATTTATGGATTTATTTTAAAAAAAATTTGGAGAGGAGGGACCAAAAGCGTATATTGGCTCAAGAGTTTGATTTAGAGATGGGGCTTAAACCAGTCCCCTTCCCTTCTTCCTTTCCATTGCAATACATAACCCTAAACCTACTCTTTATGCAGCTGCCATTTGTGACTCTACAGCTGCCACCACCCTTCTTTCTCGTTTTTCCGATCAGCCAAGGCCGCCAAGCGAATAGCGTTCCCAGCCGACGCCCTTGCCTCCGATGTGAGCCGTCAACCAGCACCGTCGTTGCTCCCGTTGCCGACGACGATGAGGAACGCGAGCGGGTGTCCTTTCTGCTGCTGCTGCTGTCGTTTGCGGTCACGACTCTTCTTCTCCGTCTTGTCGGTGCTACGCCCCAGCCACGTCTGTCGCCGCCGCAGCTTCGAGCGGCTGCCTTTTTTTGCTGTGTTCCGGTTGCCAGTTGCCGCCTGCCACCCGAAGTGGCTGAGATGGGTGCGTGTTTTATGGTAGAACTCGTGTCCGTGAAGTGTGTGTGGGTGTTTTGTTGTTCGGAGAGTGAGGCGGACCACCATGGCAGCCAACCATGGTGGTTGCCGCTAAGCTTCCTTCTTTTGCCGCCACCAACCACCTTGTGGGTGGATTTGTGTGTGTGATTTGGTGTATGTGTGAATGATGTAAAGCTTGTATGTGTGTTGGTTGTTGGAATCATCTCTCGAGCCGCCGCCGTGGACCGCCGTTGACCACCACTGCTCGAGAGTGGGTGGTGCCCGACCTAGTGAAACCCAAATTAATCTAAAACCTTAACCTTGGACCTAGTTGGCATGTGTTTGGGTGGAAACCCTAATTAGGGTTTAGAAAACCCTAATCTTGGAGACTTTAGCTTGGGACTTGTCGGGACCCGCGTTTTGGACCGTTGGATTGGAGTTATGAGTTATGCCCAACCATATTGTATGATTAACCTAGTAGAGTGATGGACTTAATGGATTAAGTCCTTAATGGGTTAAGTGTTCTTACTTAACCCTAGTCATCATTTTATGTGAAAACCCTAATCGTGTTTGGGCTTCGAGTTGGGCCTTTCTTTTGGGATTAGGTGGTTGGGTTCTTGGTGGGCCATCTGAGAACAAGTGTATGGACTAGGAAAACTGGATGGCCTTTAAGGTAAGACCCATATAAGGGTTTTGGGCCCAATTTGGAAAATTGGGCCATAATTCGGCCTTGGTTGGTTATTTGACTTTTAGGCCTTTCAGGTTATTAATTGGGCCTTGGTCTTGGACCAAGTTGAATTAGGGGTAAAATGGTCTTTTTGTCCCGTGTATGGACTTTTGGTTATGCATTGGAAACCAACTGTAATTGGGTGTTGTTTTGATGATTGACAGTTCGGGGGTCTGTCAGCTAGCAACCAAGGATCGTCTGTGTGATTCGGCAGTGCGAGGTGAGTTTCCTCACAGGTTTAGCGAGTCTAAGGCACCAAGGCTGACCCTCGTTTGGTTGTTATTATACTTGTTGTCTGTGTGATACTTGTATGTACTTGTATATGTATGTTTATTGGGCGAGGCTCGTTATTTGATTGTGGGCGGGGCCCGTATCTCACTATTATCTGAGTGTGGTCGGGGCCCGTATCTCACTATTATTTGAGTGTGGGTGGGGCCCGTATCTCATTATTATTCGATTGTGGGCGGGGCCCGTATATCATTATTATCTGAGTGTGGGCGGGGCCTGTATCTCATTATTATCCAAGTGTGGGCGGGGCCCGTTATTCGAGTGTGGGCCGGGCCCATATCTCATTTCGGTGGGGCCTATTGTATGATATGTATGGTATGTGGTATTTTGGGGAACTGACTAAGCTTTGTTCTTATGGTTTAAGTTTATGTTTCAGGTACTTTCGGTTCCAAAGGGAAGAGCTCGAGTTGACTGCATCGCACATACCATTGGGACTCCGCATTTGATATTTACTCTAATTTTCCTAACATTTGATACATTCGTTTTGTTGAGATGTATGGATGATATTTGGAAATACTATTTTATCTATTAGAAAAATAAAATTTTGGAACCATATTTTTGGATGTTACAAGTTGATATCAGAGCCTTGGTTTGAGGGATTCGGACATACTCTCGGGTGTCTGAACTCAAACTGAGGATTTGGTTAAGTTTTCAAAAAGAAAAGTGTTTTTTTAAGAAAAGAGTTTTTAAGATAATAAAGGGTGTGATGCATGCAATCAGTCGATTTCAAGTAAGTTTCTCCCAAAATACTCATACATGTTATTTGGTATGATTTAATTTATGAATCAGTGAATCGTATGCTAGTTAAGGCTAAGGATCTGCTCAGTTTTTGCATGATAGAATGCTAAGGGAAATGCCTTGTGTGCCTGATTGTATGAGCTTTTAGAATTGCAAGCTAGTATGGTTTTGAGATAAGTGGATACAATGGCTTGATTAGTGTGTGCTGGTTAGATTTTACATTGCCTGAATACTACTTGCTTTGTGCTTTATAGGACTGTTAGTGATGTGAATTAGCTACTAAGTGAATATGTTAAGTTACATGTGACACACGTTAAATAATCTCAGAGTGATGGATTTGGCCCTATTGTGAATCTCTCGTCTGAGTCCAACCGTTCTAGGGTTGAGTCTTTTACTCGAAGGATTATCTGATCTTTGTTGCACGTGACTATATTCATGAGGTAGCTAGTTGACATTGGTGGGAGTCTTTCAGCAGCTGAGGGACGGGTGGGGTCAGGAACCTAGGGGAGCCTAAGAAGTGCTTCAGTGGGTATAGTTGCACTGTTTAGTGAGTATTTAGCGCATCAGCTTGAGAAGGTGACTTAGAGGATTCGGGGTGATTCTTAAGGAAAGTATGGATAGGTGTGGAAGGTAGTATTGGGCCCGTACTATTGAAAGCATAAGATCCGTACTCGAATCGGGGAGTGTCTTGGAGAATCTAGGAAGCCTGTGGGATGAGGATTTTTGGGTATATTTGAATCTTACACATGTTGTTTCGATATGATGATGAGCCCTCGGGAATGGCATTCAAATTCTGGTTCCGACTTAGGAGCAGGTACTGAGCCAATCGATACGTGGACGTGGGAGTTCACCTCATAGGAGACCCGGTGGTCCTTTGTTTCGTCAAGGAAAGGAATTTGGAAATCTTGGATGGTTATCTCGGGGCCTTCAGGCCGAAGTTGTAGTCGGGAAGTTGGGGGCTCATATGGAGCCCAAAGCTCGTAGATACCTAGAATCCTTCAGGAAGGAGGATCCTATTGTTAGTTCTTGTCATTTGGCATCGGAGGGGAGTTTTGCTCCATGTCCTTAGGATGGTCGAGGTATCTCAGGAGGAGGAGGTAAGGATTCCTTCGGATGCTTTTGCGGGTATGTTGTCTTTTGGGTTGTTATGAGGAATTTGTATTGCATCAGAATCTTTCTGGGTTTGGGTAAGTTATATCTTGGGAGGGTTCCCCACTACTGTCTGGATTATATTGCCAAGGATTGTGAAATGCCATTTTGCATGCCAAAAGTCTTCGATAAATCTTCAGAGGGTTGTATATTGATTGAGTGGGTTTCAGTGTGTTCAGTTGTTGATCCGGGTCTTTGTTGGGATCAATTCAAGGGTGTTGCTTGGAAGATCTTTGGTCGAGGTTCAGTGGTTTTATCATCTGTTCTAATAAGATCGACAGTTGTCTATAGAAGAACTTGTGGGTTCAAGCATTACCGTTTCTAGGAGAGGAGCGGTGGTAGGTAGATGGTGATGTTAGATGCATGAGTTGTTGGTTATCGGAAGTTCCAGGGGAGTTTTGTATCCGCATGGGTTGTAGTCGGTTAGAGTTTAGTAATTCTTTGAGAATGGAAATTGGAGTGGATATTTGTCAGTGTATGGCAAGGGTTGTGGTTTTTGGTTACCAACATAAGAACTTAAGGAATTGGTATGGTATCATGGGAATTGATTTGGAATATCGGACTGGTTAAGATTTCAAGAGTATTCTTTAGGATTTTAGGGTTAGGGTTATGTAATCCCAAAGATCTTCAAGAAAGCCAAACCTGCCATAAAAACCTATTTCAAAATTAAGAAACAAAATCACTTCTTGTCTTTGAAGAACTCCCCCTCCAAGTCACAATGACCTTCAAATAAGCTAATGATATAAGCCACCAAAAAATATCATGTAACAACCCAAATTTAAGATTCGTAACGTCACTTGATCGAGAAAATACTAGAACTCGGAGATATATCTAGGCTTTAGAAGATCTCGATGAAGAACTTCTACTGTAAAAGCTTTACAAGAGCTCGGTGAAGAACTTCTCTCTAAAAGCTACCTTCATATGGCTACCACAAGCTTCATAAAAAATCTTCAAATTTGAAAAGTCACAATCCAATTTCGAATGGTCATATCAAATTCTCCCCTATTTATAATAAAACAACGTGATTATAAAACTTTCAAGTGGTCATGAGAATGATCTTGAATGGATAAACAAATACTATGCTCCCCTGCGACAAAATAAAATAAACATTGAAGTTTAAAATCCGAAACAGTCGAAAAAATTTGACGTTTATCGCGAAAAACGATTTTCCGAACCGCCAAGACTTGTTGGAATCCATAATTTTCTGTTCACGAAAAAAATATGCGCATTAAAAATCCAAATTTTTTCACCATCCCTTAATTTTATAAAAATTTTCGAAAATTGGGCAGAAACTGTCACTTGCTGAAAGTCAGGAGACTGAAAAGGTAATTCAATATCATTATCCATTTGAATTGTAACCGATTCTGAATTTAAGCCAAAACTGCCAAGCTGCGAAAGTAACAGGGACCAAAAGTGTAACTTGAAGTCATCTTTCGCATTTACCTTCAGAAGAATGAACGCAACTGGAACAACTCGTAATTGTCAACTTCGAATCCAAGACATCAAACACCTCTGAACAACACTTCGTTCTGAGCACAGGATAACAATTCCGAATTCGAGCCAGCGGGAACTCCGATTCCGAGTCCATTCAAAATTCCAATTGCGAGTCGGTTCGCTTCGAGTCAACGATTTCAGTGTGAATCAATGTCTACTCCGAATTCAAAGATACCAAACTCCGAATTAATTCCAAACTCTGAACATCCCAACAACGAACAGTCGGTTCTGAATCCGATCTTAATTTTGACGTTCGTAGGGGATATGAGTGCGAGCCCAGATTTCCAACCCCGATTCCTAGACCGTTCGCAGGTAAGGCCATTCATACAGATTTTGACTTTTATTGGTGACAAACAATGACCATTCCGATTCCAAGTCAATCGACATTATACTCCAAAAATCCAGTTCCGAGACCAAGAATCAATACAGTAAGCCGTTCCCTCTCAGTTCAAACCATACACTCTGAAAGTACAATTCTATAATAAATGGAAGTGCATTGACACAAAAAATCTTAAGTAAGATAAAATTTCAAATTTACCAAAATTTATTCTTCGTATAATATGTATGCTTGTGTGAAATGGTCAATCATTTGCAACCTATAAAGGTAGTGGAGGTCAAAAAATATAAAATAATAATAATAATAATAATGATAATAATAATACAAAAGTCAAAAGTCAAAAAATATAGACATTACATCACATACCTCAATCCATTCCAAATATAACCTCATTGCAAGATCGGGTACTAGAACCATTAACAAAACCTCAAGTGTCTGATACAAGAAACCATCTTAAGGAATCTCAAACTGATTTTTCTTAATAATTATAATAAATGAGAATTCGTTACCTGATTCAATAGTTGAAAAATCTTTTTTTGGTATGCCATAACAATTGTATAAAAATCCATAAAAAGAGAAAAAGTAATTGTAGTTTAAACAAATTATAAACATGATCAAACATATTAAAATAATTTAAAGAGAAGAAAACCTTGAGAGCATTGTATATAAGTGGAAGAATTATAAAGGGACGTCGCTTCAGTCCTTCATTCATAATATGCTTGTTACATATATATCTGTGACTAAACATAATATTAATAAAGAGTAAATTATAGAAATGGTCCCTCTGGTATAATGGAGATCACAATTCATTCCAAGTTTTGATTTCGTTACATGGACTGTCTTCGTGGTTTCATTTTGTTCTGAAATTTATACCATCTTAATAAAATGTGTGCAAAAACCTCTGGTATAAATAAAGAGTATATCTACAAATCAAATACTATTTGTGAAAACAAAACAATCTTTGGGTCGGATCATTTGATGAGTCTAATTTAAGCATCTATAATATTATAAAATTTCTATACATGTGTGCAAAATACACAAGTTTCTGTGTCTTAAACAAGTTATAATCTTATTTTGGCTAAGTAAGTTAACAAACAAATAAATAAAGATGTGTATAATAAGTAAACAAATTTGTTAATCGTTTGTTAGTTTCAAAAAGTCATATTCTATTTCTTTTATCTTCATCAGGTTACAATAAAACACACCAAATGATCCCCTAGTATGTACACAAGAATATAAGAATGTAGCAACTGTCTCGACATGAAAATCCAGTTGTCTTCTTTGTAGGGTTGTGAACTTATGAATGTATGGATTCAAAAGCTATATAGTCAACTACTAGTCGCAATGTATGGTAAAGCAGACTAAAACTCAAATAAAATTTAATATATGGAAAAATATGCTGCTTAAATTAAGTTTGGTGTAAAATCATTTTGATTTCTTAGCCAGGTTTAATATATGTGCCTCGTCATTCTGGTTGCTGACCTCACTAGTAAGGGTCTCATCCAGGTTGTGAAGTGCTCCAGCACCATCAGATTGAGGCGTTACTACTAAATCAACTAAACTAAAGTTTTCTTGAAGTAAACTAGATATTAAAGGCTCATCACAGGAAAAATGGTCACTTGGGTCAACTGAAAAACTAGATTTATCACCAACAAATGACTTAAGCTTGAAAGCAAACACAGATTCGTAAAATTTTACATCCCTGGAAACGAAAACAAGATTTGAATCGAGACTTAAAACTTTGTAACCCTTTTTTTCAGAAGAATAACCAAGAAAAACAGATTTTTCTACTCTTTCAGAAAATTTAACTAAATTGTTTAGTTTTATTGCAAAACAAAGGCACCCAAAAACTCGAAGTTTATCAAAACTAGGAAAGGACTTGTACACAAGTTCAAAGGTGAAGCTCCATTGAAACTGAAGTGGGTGTTCTGTTGATTAAAAACACTAAAGTTAGAGCACCATCACCCCAGAAACTCAATGACAATCTAGATTAAAACATTAAAGATCTTGCAACACTCAAAATATGTCTATGTTTTCTTTCCATAACTCCATTTTGTTGAAGTGTGTGAACACATGAAGTCTGATGAATAACACCCTTACATTAAAAAAAAAGATTTCATGTTATGATTTAAAAATTCAGTACCATAATCAGACCTCATCTTTTTAACTTTAACTTCAAATTGATTGAACAAAATATTAAAGAAAGCAGTAACACAATTAAGAACTTCACTTTTAGATTTTAGAAAATATACCCAAGTGTCACACCCCAAAACCGGAACGGCGGAAACGTTCGGGGGTGGAGGACGTCATGTTCAGTATCACAACAATGCAAAGTAGTAAACAAGCAACAACATCATCCATTGCATTAATAATATAATTTCATACAAGTGTATTCTGTAAAGTTATATAGACACCAAAAATATGAATCAAAATAAGAGATGAGTCTTGAGCGAGCTTCATCTTCTCAAAACCTGGCTCCGGTACCTGTCTACTGGCGACCTGAGAATACAAGTTATTTTGAAAGAGTTTATCAGCTTTAAAGCTGGTGAGTTCATAAGTATATTAGTGTCTGTATTTGTATGAAAGTGTTTGTAAGACTGTAATGTATAAATTTTGTAAAAGTTTGTAATTGTTTGAACTCTCCTAGAAAACCCTATGTTTCCTACTAAAAGTAGCCTTCTACCAAGGCATCTAGTGTCTGTGTGTGTGGCTCTTGTAAGAGTATGTATTTTCCCAAATCTGACTATCATTAACCAAAAATATAGTTTTTACATTATTGTTTATTGTGTGAATATCACAAAGTAAATGTAAAGGGAAAATGAAATAGTACTGTAGTGTTGTATTAAGTAACTACTGCTGTACTAACTACTTTAAACTAATTGTTATTTAAAGTACCATGTGATCGACCTGTATCCTGCTACCGACTCTAGTAAAACGACAATGTAAGATGTCGTAAGAAAGGACGTTTGGCACCCGTAGACTTACAAGTCCCACTGTAGCGAGCAGCAAGGTGTAGGATAGTCAATCCAGTATAGATCTATACGCAAACTCATACGCTTCCCAATTAAGGAGATTCTGGATACAAAACGGGTCATGACAGGTAGTGCCATGCCCCCGTTAAGTGGCTCACATAACTGTAATAATGTGTATATATATATATATATATATATATATATATATATATGTATATGTATGCTAGCTGTATTGTGTGTTCTTTCTCTGTCTAGCCTGTATGTTTTGTTTCTCATCCCTCTGTATTAAGTTTGTTTCTCATCACTATGTATTATGTTTGTTTCTCATCACTATGTGTTATGTTTGTTTCTCATCACTCTGTATTATGTTTGTTTCTCATCACTATGTATTATTCATGAATGAACTGACTCCTTGTATGTTTCATTGTTCTAGTAATAGTATCTTCCTAAACTATACCTATTATAGTTTACTAGTAATGTTGTTTGTGTATGTGAACATGTGTGTATACCTTTGCTACCCAAAGGCATTGAACTGACTGAAAGAAGTAACCTTTTATATCTATACACATATACATGATATATAACTAGGATTCAAACGACTTTCGGACAAATAACCTTGATACCCTAAGTCCACAACCAAACAAGGAACATGAAGTAAGGTAGGCTATTAGTCCTAAGTCCTTTCAATCCTACTTATATAACTATATCTACATAGATACACAGAATATAAGTTAAAAGAGTTTAATAAAAGCATTTGATATGAAAACGAGTTTGTAAAACAGTTTGAAGTAAAACAGTTTGGTAACACAGTTTGAAAAGTAAGAAATCCACTTGTTTGGTAGTTATTAATCACATGTGATTGATATAATAACTATAATGGTTCAACTTGTATTCCCCCCATAAAAGCATTTAAAAACATTTAAAAGGTTAATTAAGGGGGTATGAACTCACCTGTAGTGAGTGGTTTGGATGAACGGAAAGTATAGGATGCTAGGTGTCAAGTGAAGACTTGTACACACTCAATGATCCTAGTTAACATATAATAACACATATATGTATTCAATTAGTCATTAAACAACTAATTAACCAAGTTAAGACATCCTAAGACATGTAAAACACTTTATTTAAGTGTTGAAAGTCCTAAGGATTGCATCTAAGGGTTGCATGGCATGGCATTGGAGTTTATGGCCCAAGAACCACTCCTTATGGAGTTTACGGCCTAAGGTCACTTCCCCCATGAGTTTACGGCCGTAAACGCGTGGTACTTAGTGCCATATGGTGACTTAGAAGTCAAGAGTAAGCATTCTATGATCAAGTCCAAGCCTTAGGAAAGCATTAGGGGCACAATAAGACTACTTTGTAGAGTTTACGGCCTAAGGACCACTTCCTTAGGTGTTTACGGCTGTAAACTCTTATGGGGACTTGTTTTGATTGTTGTTTAAGGTCTTAAACACTTGTAGGAAGGATCAAGGTTGGCATCCAAGGCTTAGGAAAGGACTAGGGTTCATTTAGCCACCTTAAGAAGGGTTTACGGCCCAAGAACATCCTTGGCCGTAAACTCCTTTGATCTATTGATTTTTGATGATTTTCAAGTGTTATCAAGTTCATATTAATCACACAAGAAGCTAGGGCAAGTGTACTTACAAGATAGAAGCTTGATTAGGCGTTTAAGGTCCAAGAACACTAGTGTGTGTTCTTGGTGTTCTTGGTGTTTTGAAGATCTAAGTGAAAATCAACAATGAATGGATGAAATGATGTATAAACACTAGGTGATAGGTTATAACAACAAATCAAGTCAAGTAAAACTTACGTTTTCGGAAGATCGGGTGAAGAACGGGATGCTACTTGAGAGAGAATGATAAGTGTTCTTGAGGGTGGAAGTTAGGAAGTGAAAGAATGGGGAGTAAACTCATGCCTAAGGCATGAGTTTGCGGCCTAAAGAGAGTTCACGGCCCAAACCCTCTTTGTTTGGCCGTGAACACCAAAGCAAGGTGTTGATTGTTCCATTGCTATCCCGATATTCTAGAAATCACTTCCTTTTATCCGTTCGATTCATGAATAATTAAATAAAATATTCAAACGGACTTTAAACTGGCTAAAAATTAGCAGAAAAGTATTTAACTTTTAATTGAAGTTCTGGACTGTAGGGTTTGTACGAATGAAAATTTCGGGTTGTCACACCAAGTTTCCCTAGTGAAATCATCAACTATAGTAAGAAAAAATATAAATCCTTCTGAAGTGGTCACCCTATAGGGACCTCACACATCTAGATGAATTAGCTCACCTAAGCTAGAAGAGACATGTTGACTAGATGAAAAAGAATTACTGGTTTGGTTAGCCTTAATTGTGGAAAATATCACAAGGGAGCAAAGATTCATTACCAAAGTTAAGTTTAGTTTTTAAAGAGTTTAGAGCTTGATCAGAAGGATGACCAAGTCTACTATGCCACGTAAGCTTTGAAACATAACACACAACAAAGTTAGAACTAAAAGATTTACCTAAAGGTACACGATCTACGTAATAGAGACCTTAGATTCCCTACCATTCCCCACCGTCTCCTTTGATTGTAAACCCTGAATTTTGCAACTATGTTCATTAAAGACAACCTCACACTTACTATCTTTACAGACTTTATGAACATATAAAAAATTAACATTGAACTTAGGAACAGCAAAAACATGGAAAAGATTTAAGGAATTGGAAATATTTAAATTCCCAATTTTTTCAATTTTAGCATTAATCCCATTAGGATGACTAACAAGAAGATTAAGTTTGGATACATGAAAAATATCATACAAGCGAGATTTAGAAGCTACCATATGTTGATTAGCTCCAGAATCAACAATCCATTTATCACAATTAAATGTAGAATTATAAGCATTGAACAAGCAAGTTCCTGCGATATTGGCATTGAATGATGCTTCCTCATTGCATTGTTTTTCACCAATCAATTTAAGAAACTTGACATACTAATCTTTAGTAAGTTGATGAAACTCAGATTCTCCAGACTCACATGATCCAGAAGCAACAACAGAAGAATTAACAGTGAAGTTTTTTGTTTGATTGTTTTGACTTACTTCATTTATAGGTTTAAAATCTTTGGAATAACCAATTATTTTATAACACTTCTTAATGGTAAGTCCTTTTAAACCACAATTCTTGCACTGAACAACCTGACCCTTGTTTTTATTTCCAGACTTACCCAAGGAGAATCTATTATTAAATTTACTATTAAAAGCACTGAACAACCTGACCCTTGATGGGTTATGAGCATAACATCATTCCTATGGTGTTCATGCAACCCTAATTGATTTGATCTAGGTTTTTCTAAGTAAACATACAACATTGAATACCAAAGTAATAAACCCTAATTGACTAGCATACAAATCTAAAACTAACATTTGATTAGGGTTAGAATCATTACTGTAACACCGTAATTTTTTCATATAAAATTTTCGTTTTAAATTCACATAAATCACATCAACACATATCACAAAATCCCCAAAATGTCAAATTATTAAAACGCATGTTCATAATTGTTTGAATAAAATCCAGGATCCTCAGAAACATAACTCCATCTCGTGTGTACAATCAAGCCGGCGCCTTCCCGTGATCCTTGAGAATTACCTGAAACACATAACATATAACACGGTAAGCACGAAGCTTAGTGAGTTCCCCAAAATACCACACATATCTCATTAGCCTCTCATGGCTATATCATGAGCAAGACCCTCCGGTCAACGTGTCTCAGTGGAACCCTCCGGTTCCACACCTCGGGTGGACCCTCTGGTCCTACCCCAATAATGCACAAGATAATATACGACATAAATCATAAAACAGAATGCATGATATCACATACCTCAGTATAAGCACATACGATCAATATATATATATATATATATATATATATATATATATATATATATATACACACACACAGATTACTACAACAACATAGGTCACAAAGACAGTATGCATGATAACACATATCACAATTTAAACAAAGAAGACCCTCTGGTCAATAATGTACTAAGACCCTCCGGTCTACAATATACTGAGACCCTCCGGTCAAGAATGTACTAAGACCTTCTGGTCAATAGCATAAATAATACCCTCCGGCCAGTAACAAGAATAAGACCCTCCGGTCAAACATAAATTACCTAACAGTTAAGTATAGTGAGAAGACTCACCTCGGATGGCGGACAGATCCTATAAATGTTGCTGCTGTACTCCGGCCTCTAACACTGAGTCAAACCCACAATTAATCTCATTAGGATCTAAGATCAAACCTTCACATATTAGGTCTAAATATGGTCCACTAATCCGGCCCATAAATAACCCAAGCCCAATGGGCCCACCAAGGCCCAAAACCAAATGGATCCACAAAAGTTCACTAATGGCCCAACTATGGCCCAATTTTCCAAATTGGGCCCAAACCCTCATATGAGCCTTACCCTAAAGCCCATTTAAATATTCTGGTCCACATGATTGCTCTTGGATGGCCCATCAATAGCCCAATCACCAAAGCCCAATAGAAAGGTCCAATTCAAGGCCCAAGCAAAATTAGTGTTTTCACATAAAATGACGATTAGGGTTAAGTGTTTCTCACTTAACCCATTAAGGACTTAACCCATTAAAGACTTAACCCATTAAGTCCATCACTCCACTAGGCCATTCATACAATAAAGTCAGACATAATTCACAATATCTCTCTAACAGTCCAACCGTGGGTCCCGATAAAATCCAAACTAACAAACCCAAAATTAGGGTTTTCTAGCCCAATTACAAAGTAGCCCAGTCCAAGATTAAGTGTTTAGGACCATTTAGGTTCCACTAGATCGGGCACAACACACTGCCACCTCAGGCGGTGGTGGTCGGTGGCAGCTCACGGCGGCAGCCACCACCTCACGGTGGTGGTGGGGGTTTTCCGGACATACAAACACTCATAATTTCCGAAATCAGCAAATACACTCAAAACCAAACTCATAAACACACCCACAGCCACCTCCCACGGTGGCTGGTGGCGGCGAAGGGTGGCAGAAACGACGACATCCACCAATATGAGGTGGTGGCGGTGGGTTGTTGCCAAAAACACACACATGACCATACATTCATCTCGTACAGCAACACAAACACATAAGGGACACAAGAACTTATCTCCCAACCACCGATGGGGAGGCAGTGGTCGTCGGAATGGGCTGAAATGACGGCTAAAGGGCCACCGATACTTATGACAACGATCCTGACGTCAGACTCACAGAAAAGAACGATAGGGAGGATAAGGCAGGGTTACGTTGGTCTTACCGACGTTTTGGTGGCGCACGACTCACACACGACGAACAGATGCACCGGTCTCGGCGGTCTACTGATGTTCCGACGTTGCTCCCGACGTCCAGCACCGGGTATAACCCGTGTCTTTCTTCAAACCTTTAAGCGTTTTTACAATACCAGACCCTCCCCACCAAAACTTCTTCAACTTTAACCCAATATTTACCCTTTAGCCCTTGATTCTATAAATTCCTTTTATTTTAAGTCCAAAACTTACCATTCAGCCCCTGAGCCTTTCAAATCTCTTCAAATTAAGTCACCGTAATTTACCGACTTCTAAAATTGTATCAATTGGTTTACCAACACCAACACCCCGCTAAATATTATTAACTTTAGGATTATTATTCACATTAACCCTTATCTATTTATTTATTTAATACATGGGATGTTACAATTACCTTGATTGTTATGTAGCAATAACAATCACAATCCTTCTTGATCTTGACTCTTGAAAGCTTAGTGCCTCAAGTGTTGCACCTCTAATGGAGTCACAAATACTCAAGCAACAAGATGACTTTAGAAGAGGGAAGATTTCCAGCCCTTAGGGTCTCTTAGAAGCATTGGCCAAAAATCCCTTAGTCATGGGGTCTATTTATACTTGTGGCTATTAGGGTTTTAGGTGGAAACCCGGATATGACTGCTTAAGCCTTAAGCAGCCCAAGGACTCCTTCCTTAGAGCCCTTTGGACGAAATCTTATGGGTTTTCCCATAAATTTCGTCCACTCCACTCTATGGAGTCCATCAGCCCAACTAGCAACTAACAATTAATTGCTATATCAGTCCCCTTTATTTAATCAGTCTCTTTTGATCACCAAATTAATACTAAATTAATTTTTGATTAATACTAATTAAATAATATGATTACCAAATAATATATTAAACTTGTAATATATTAATAAAACCATTTTTGAGTACCAATTTATTATTCATATAATAAATTCTACTCTCTCTCCTCTTGTCATCCTATCAAGTTGCATGAGTGAAGGCAACCCAAAAGGACCATGCTCATAATCGGGTTAAGTACATACCAAAATAGTTATGGGCTTAGGCACCTAATCCAACATTCTCCCACTTGGATAAGTCTAATAACTATTTTGCATATGACTTCAGAACCTGATCACCAATCGTAGCTTTCAAAAGCCGCTGTCAACTCTGATCTTATCAGTAACGCATCCTTTAGATAAGGGATCATATATTCCTCCATTCTAGATATCATATGAACTGAGACATGGATTTAATCATACTCTTTGTTCATGTGTTGTTTCCCGATTTCCGATTTATGACGACTGACAACAGACTACAATTGAACACATCAACTTAGTCCAGGCTTGGCCAAGCGCTTAGGGTGTCATCACTAAATCATCGAGGGGCCCACATATATCGCTTTTATCCCTCCTAGGGTAAAAGGAACGGATAAACTTCGACTCAAATGTTCGCTTGTACCTACTCATCAAATCACACACAACAATATGTTTTATAACACCAAGTTACTGGTGCGTTTACATATTATCAATGTGCAACCGACTTTTAAACTACAACTCATATGTTTTATAACACCATGAAGTGATTCAAGTGAGTGTGAGTTTAATCCAATACTCAAATCTTATTTCAGGAGAAGTCATGAACACTACAACAGACTTTTGCTATGTCTAAAACATTTTAGACAATCTATAGTTGGATTCATGACAGTCTAGCTTCAATACCTACTTCCAAAGTATTTATCGACTGTGGATGGTTTGAATAATCTTATTATTCGGGAAGTCAAAACATGCAAAGTGAAACACAAGAATAATACTAATCCTATATGGCCCCAAACTTTTGAGTATAAATAAAACACCTTTATTTAATCACCATATTGATTACTCATTATTCATTGTATAATGTTTCGGATAATCAACTTATTACTTGAATTATAACAACAGTTGTCCCATGCTCTAAGCATGCACACTCTGTTTTCCTATGGTCCATACTTTGTGAAATAGATCAATTGAACACATTTCCAATGATACTAATTTCACAACTCCTAATCCTTGTCATAAGTGTAAGAACACCAAATTCTTGCCACTATTAGAATATGTTAGATTCTAACATTTTATGCAACGAACCTTTCGTAATGTCACAATACCAAATCCACCAAGACTTTGCCAATGATATTACAAAGTGCTCTAATGGAGATTGTTACAAGGCAATTCCATAGATGTTAAGTCTCATATTCAAAGTACATTCCTTTAAACATCCTTCTTGCATAAAAGTTTCTGATCTAGACATAGATTCTCGATATCCAACTCCCAATATGGAAACATTTCCATATTTGCCATACGACAACTCATTATTAATAGAATCATATCGAATCATAATAATGTCATTATGGTCCATTCGATACTACACTTCCAAATGCCCACAAGTGACCAATCCTTGACGAACCTTAGATTGTCCTTGACAGTCGTTTAATTATTTTAGTCAAATTTGGTTCTAGTCCTTTTTCCCTCTTAATGCCCTAGGCATTTGGAAAATTTAGAACGTTCGAATATTACAACATATGCAATCGATCCTATACCCGAAGCGTATGGGATACGATTCGTAATGAAAAACGTGATACTTTACCAGTTTCTTGCTATAATATTGTCATATATAGAATTCTTTTAAGTTGAACTTTTTCAACATAACATCCATATATGTCCTTTGACTAAATTTAATCAAAATTTCTCGATCTAAGCTATTAGATTTGAAATGAAGTATAATATTCTCTCCCTTAATTATAGCAAAACAACTTTTCAACCCCTGCAGCTTTGCAAAGTGAAACTTTTGTTTTCTATAATTAATATTGCTAACTTGAAATATGTAAAATAATAATCACGCTCCCACTAACATGATAATTACATCCATACCAGCATAACATTTATGCTCCCACTAGCTTTGACACGTATTCATAAAACAGTTGGACTTCTAAAAATCAATACTTATTGACTTCCAAAGTTTATATTTCTAATACGATATGCTTCGATAAGCCTTTATCTAAGCTTCTCAAACTCATACACCCTTCCTTAGATAGCTCATATGTATATCTAAACTAATTCAAAACTTATAGCAATAAGTCCTAAATGTTTAGACTAATTGCCAAGTCTCACAATTCGAACTATGAAGAGGGTTGTCGTAATCATAATCGAATTTGAGAACGCAAATACCACAATTGCTATCTCCTTAAAATCTTTCTTAGTGAAAGCGTTTCCTCACAATCACTTTCATGAAACGGAGAGAAACCTTATGACACTTAGATTTTATGGTGTATGTGTTCCTATCCATGTGAATTTGTCATAACCACAATCATAAGATAATGTTTGTGACAAATCCAAACTCTTATGGACATAACTTGTTCATTCTTAATTTCTTGCCATCAAGGGTCCCACCATTGCTTCCAAGTTTTTGAGCAGCTTACCCCTACCTATCAATGTACTTTCCATTGATTAGGGTGCCTTGCCTCTATGTAATCAGTTGAGAACTCATAGAACTCACATGCATAGTTGACCAAATTGGAATGGCACAGAAACAGGAATATGTCAACACGATAGGTTACAAACCTCAAGTCGTGTGCTAGTGTTTAATGATAGTTTTACTCTTGATTAGTTCTTGAAACTTTTCAAGATCATTTAGACTCCCATTGACCTCTTGACATATATGATTCTCTTGTCAAGAAACGTTTCTTGACAAACAAATATTCAAGAGTTAGTGCGGATTCTTATCAAGACAAACACTACACACAATTGGTCTTAGTTGGTCTTTGTCTTATCCAAGACATCACAACTTACCAATTTCAAACGTGCAAGAGTAAGAAAAACAATTTTCTACTCCACATTTGATGAGTGTGTTAAAAACTTCTTAAGATGTGTCACTCAAGTCACAATCTTGGAGTATGACTCTAAGACTTGATTTTGGAACGAAGTATGATTCTCCTTTTGATTTAATCATCTCAAAAATTCCTGATTCCTCTTCTTAGCCATACTAATGCACTAAGATTTACTTAGATGATCAGGTGTGATATGGTTTCATAATCAATGAGACGATCATAAAACATGATACTTATGTACTCTCCCATCTTTTCAGATTGGAGAAACTTTTATCTTTCTGCCTAATTGATTCTTCTTATTCGTTCTGCCATTCATTGAAACTTTTCAATGATTCAGAATCACACTTAATCTTGTAAGCATAACCACATTTACTAGAATTTTAGTAAACCATGACGAATAATCTTATTGTTCTTTGTGGCGGACTTGACCAGTGCAAAACATTGTGTTCTAGTCCCTTAGTCCTTCACTTGACTCACATACTTATGTGAACAAGGAATTAGTCTTAATTTCCTAAGTACCAAGATTTCCATACATCACGTGATTCAAATCA
Organism: Lactuca virosa; assembly: GCF_052849685.1. Classification (NCBI taxonomy): domain Eukaryota; kingdom Viridiplantae; phylum Streptophyta; class Magnoliopsida; order Asterales; family Asteraceae; genus Lactuca; species Lactuca virosa. The sequence goes on along the minus strand of NC_136427.1, from coordinate 169,922,723 downwards.
TATGATTCCAAGCTTCCGTCCAATTGAAACTTGGGCGATGTGAATCTTTCCTTACTTAGAAAATTTTGACACTACCATAAATAACATAACTAAGAATCACATCCACTTAATATTGCTTATAATAGAAACACACAAGCATCAATTTTCACAAATGACATTGCAAGGAGATATAAATAAGACAAAACTCAAAATTTATTTTATTTATAAAAGGTGCGGAAAATTTGTCCTTACAACGTAAATTCTAATGAAAACTATGCTATTACATATTCCTAAGTAATCTATCATAACTCTAAGCCGCATCTTAAAAAATCCGATAAGCGTGCGATCGAAATCCATTTTTTCGCGATCAGACTCAACTCACTTCTTCCTTTAAGCTTCCTTTATTTTCTTCGATCCTACAAAACATCAAAAATGCAATCTTATCACATCATGTATTAAGAATCTACAAATAAGAACTTAATAGAGCTAGATAGTGAATGTCACCTGAAGCAGAGTCATACACTTTGACTTTCCCATCTCTTAGATCTCTCAGGTAGTCAGGGCAACTTTGTAACCATTGCCCTTTCTCTTGGCAGTAGAAACATATGGACTCTTCTGGAATGGGACACAGGAATATCTCAGACTCAGCCTTTCTCTTGCGTTGAGAAAACTTTTCTGGACTTCCAATGTTGCCATTTCCCATAGAAGGATGGGACATTGATTTACTAGACAAATTTGCTTGACCAGTGCGCCAAATCATCGTTGATTCAGGAGCAATAAGTAAATAAGTCAAATCAATGAGAGTCACGTCGTGGTCCATCATATACTACTCTCTAATGAACTCACTATATGATTCGGGAAGTGACTGAAGAACCAAGTCAACAGCCAACTTCCTTGAGACATCGACACCCAACATTCCCAACCTGTCAATGTGCGACTTCATCTCAAAGACGTGTGCTCACACAAACTTTCCATCTTCGTGTCTTTTTTTCCAATAGGGCTTGGGTGACCTTGAACTTTTCATTTCTTCGAACACGTAGTTCAGGGAGAATTCTTGGAGGAGGTGGAGGAAGTGAAGCGTGATTTCCATTTCTACAATCCAATCGTGGAACACCATCTTCAAGTGGAAAACTTTTTGTAATGGATTCATGAAGACCATAGTTGTTAGACTTTGATATCTACAAAATGGGAGAAATTCAAGTTAGTTGATTGAGTCCTTAATAAAACACCCAAATGAGATATTAAGGCTAGGACCCAACACAATATTCTACAACATGGAAGAGGGATGCCGTAATCCAAATTGCAGAATATTTGAAGGTAGGTAAATGACGATTTACCAATTTCCACCATGAAAAAACGAAAATTGAAAATTAGGTTTTAATTGAATTGAAAATCCTAGATCCTTTGAGATTCATTGAACTATTCAATGGCATGTTTAAATCTCGATTGTGCCCTTCAAGTTTGTGACTGGGATGCCGAGGATCACAAACAAGGTGTGGATAACCATGTAAATTAGCTTCGTACTCTCGAGGATGTCATCACCTAATCAATGTGCCGGTTAACCACACACGCTCCATTGATCTATGATAATCTACGAGCTACCCATTGCCATCCTTCATTGGTCCCATATTAGTGTGCCGGTTAACCACACACGCTCCACTAACAACCAACAAGGTGCAATGTGCAATTTTATGGATTAGCACCAATTCCACATTTTTCCTACAGTAACTAAGATTTGGGGATTTGTAAAAGTGTTTTAGTTACTTCGTACTTCATTATACTTATAATGGAAGGTTGTGTCCTATCCTACCCGTTCGGCTAACGACCCTCCATTAGTCAAGAGTGCGGTGGGTAAGAGTGGATACCGATTCAATCGCCATTTTATAGGCAATTTCCTTAAACACCCCTTATAGACCAACTTCGTGAATGAGGCCTACTAACGGTAAGACTGACTCTTTACTTATACATATATAGTATTAAACTTTTAATTCTAGATAGTATAAGGATGTATTTTACACTTTTAAAATACTAGGTGGTTTAATCTATTAATAAATTAAACTTTTAATTTAATTAACTTAAACAATATTATTATGGATTTATTAATTATCTCCTTTAATTAAACACTTAATTAATTTAATAAAACTATAAAGGTGTAATTTGAACTTTTCAAAATACTAGGGTCTTAGATTTAATATTTCAAAATTAATACCTTTTAATAAAATTTTAAATTACAAAACTTGAGGAAAATTTTGAAACCTTTCAAAATATTAGGGTTTAACTATTTAAATTTCGAAAACTAAAACTTTTAAATTCAAATTTAAACTATAAATCCTAAAGGGTGTAAATTGAAACTTTTTCAAACTTACCAGGTCAAATATTTGACTAATATTAATCCTATATTATCCATATTTAACCAAATACTTAAATTTTGATGAGGATAACCATTCCAAACTTAAAAAATCGGATTTGGCAAGAAAAACGAGTTTTGGAAGCAATCCTCAACAAAACCTGGCAGGAAAATCGAAAAATCCGGCAACAGACCCTTGGACTCGTCGAGTAGGATCTACTTGTCGAGTCCATTCATGGACTCGGCGAGTCTGCTAGTCAGAAACAAAAAAATTTCGATTTTCAAGATCTTTAGTGGTTCACGTTTGCATCTATTCAATAGAAAAACGAACTAGGCTTTGATACCACTAATGGGTTATGAGCATAACATCATTCCTATGGTGTTCATGCAACCCTAATTGCTTTGATCTAGGTTTTTCTAAGTAAACATACAACATTGAATACCAAAGCAGTAAACCCTAATTGACTAGCATACAAATCTGAAACTGACATTTGATCAGAGTTAGAATCATTACCTTGATTGTTATGTAGCAATAACAATCACAATCCTTCTTGATCTTGACTCTTGAAAGTTTAGTGCCTCAAGTGTTGCACCTCTAATGGAGTCACAAACACTCAAGCAACGAGATGACTTTAGGAGAGGGAAGATTTTTGGCCCATAGGGTTTCTTAGAAGCATTTGCCGGAAATCCCTTAGTCATGGGGTCTAAATATACTTGTGGCTGCTAGGGTTTTAGGTGGAAACCCTAATATGACTGCTTAAGCCTTAAGCAGCCCATGGACTCCTTCCTTAGAGCCCTTTGGACGAAATCTTATGGGCTTCCCCATAAATTTCATCCACTCCACTCTATGGAGTCCATCAGCCCAACTAGCAACTAACAATTAATTGCAATATCAGTCCCCTTTATTTAATCAGTCTCTTTTGATCATCAAATTAATACTAAATTAATTTCTGATCAATACTAATTATAAAATATGATTTCCAAATACTATATTAAACTTGTAATATATTAATAAAACCATTTTCGAGTACCAATTTATTATTCATATAATAAATTCTACTATCTCTCCTCTTTTCATCCTATCAAGTTGCATGTGTGAAGGCAAACCAAAAGGACGATGCTCATAATCGGGTCAAGTACATACCAAAATAGTTATGGGCTTAGATACCTAATCCAACATTATTCATAATATTAGAGCGTCCCCAAATAAAATGCCAGAGATTGCATGTCACGTCATCATGCCAGACACTTGCCCTTAGATCCTGAAGTACCTGAAACAACCAACAAACTGTAAGCTAACGCTTATTGAGTTCCCCATGACATAACCCACACAATCCACATAATCACATAAACCATATCAGCCATATAAGGTACATAAGCCATGCATAAAAACATATAAGTATGCCCTGGAAACCCTCCAAGGTCTTACTCCGGGTGGCATGGGAACCCCCACATGGTCTTAGCCCACTGCCATGGGAACCCCTGCATGGCTTAACTACGGATGCCATGGAAACCCTCCAAGGTCTTAAATCGGGTGCCATGGGCACCCCCACATGGTCTTAGTCTGGAATGCCATGGGAACCCCAATATAGTCTTATATCTAATTGCCTTGGGAGCCTCCGTGGTCTTCCATGCAAGTATCATAAAGACAACAAGCATACCACATACCACATAATCGACTACCATACCACATAACACATAATGGGTCGGCATTTGCGCCTTCGACCCATTGGTATGGCGAGGAGACTCACCTCAAATGCGAACTGTAGCTGTGTAGGTCCAAACTCCGAGTATCAGCTCTGCCACCTCCCTAATCATAAACAACTCCTTAGATACAACTCAACCCTTCAAACCCTTAAAGGTCAACTCTGGTCAATGGTCAAATTAAAGGTTAAAGTCAACGCTCCGAGTTGACCTAACTCATCGAGTTATCCTTGTAACTCGTCGAGTCCATCCCAAGGCCAGATTCACGATGTTGCGATCCAACTCATCAAGGTTTCCTACAACTCATCGAGTTACTCCGTTTTCCAACAGAATCAGGGTAACCTCAACCCAACTCGCCGAGTTCCCCTATGAACTCGTCGATTTCTTCACTCTGTCAACTCAGTTAATGCATTAAGCCCTTTTTCACGAATCCAAAGGTTCCAATCTTCAGATCCCTAACCATAGAGACGTGTAGAAGGGTAAAGTTTCGAACTTTACCCCCAAAGATCATCTAATAAGCTTTAGACCGAAACCCTAGTTCCTTTGAGGAGGGTCTTGACCCATTTAGCCTCTAACCCTTGCTTCAACGTTCCATATTACAGATCTGAGGTCCTAAGGCGGTTTAATCACGTAAAGTTTCCAACTTTACGTCCATGCATGCTAGAAACACCCTCTAACGTTCATTTTTGGCTTCATAATGGACATATTGCATGAATGGGACATGGAGGCTATTAAAGTTTGCAACTTTAATCCTCTAGAGGTCTTATATAGGCCAAATCTACACCCTCAACCTCTGGAAACCTCTTTTATTTGGACATCCAAGCCAAAGTCCCAAAACCAAGCCCAAAACCTAGAAAAGATGAGATCTAATAAGCTACATGTCAAGGTTATGACTTTATACCTCCAAGATGCATCCTTTGATGTAGAGTTTATGGATCCAAGTTCACTCCTCCAAGCTTGATACTTCTATCTTCAAAACCTCCTTCAAAGATCTCAACCAATCACTCAAACACTCACAAAACTCAATGAACAAGGAGGAAAGCGTTTCTAGGGTTTTCTCTAGGCAAGGGGGCTGGTAAGGAGTTTAGCCCTAGGAGTTAAGTCCTTTAAATAGGGTGCAATACTCGAACAATTAGTGTTTTCCTTTCCAGTGCCAAGTCATCGAGTTGGAGCTCCCCAACTCGTCGAGTAGGTCCTCCAATCTACGCGGCTGGAAAGCTTTCTACTCGTCGAGTTGGAGCCTCCTAACTCGTCGAGTTCCTTTCATTATTTAAAAATAATTAGAATTAATTCATACCTGGACTAAGCGTTACAAATCACCCCCACTTAAACTAGACTTTATCCTCAAAGTCTGCTGATGCGAAGAGGTCCGGATAATGCTCCCTTATCTCTTCCTCCGATTCCCAGGTCTATTCAGAGCCTCTTTGGTGCTGCCATTGCACCTTAACTAACCTCACTTCCATGTTCCGCAGGGCTTTCGTTTTCCAGTCTAAAATCGCTATTGGTTTCTCCTTGTAATTCAGGCTCTCATCAACCTGAATATCATCCAAGGAGATGACCGTGGCCTTGTCAGTGACACACTTCCAGAGCTGAGACACATGGAAGGTGTTGTGGATCTGACTAAGCTTGACCGGTAGATCCAATCGATAGGCTACATTTCCTACCCGGGCAGATCTCCTGAACGGACCAATAAATTGGGGCCCTAGCTTGCCCCTCTTCCGAAACCTAATGACACCCTTCCATGGCGATACTTTCAGGAAAAAGAAATCTCCCACTTGAATTTCAAGATCCGAGCGACGCCGGTCAGCATAGCTCTTTTGACAATTTTGCGCGACCCGCAGCCTGTCGCTCACCTGCTGAATCAATTCGGTGGTTTTGAGCACCACTTCGGTGCTTCCCATAACTCGGTGCCCAACCTCCTCCAGCATACGAGAGTTCTGTACCTCCGACCATACAGAATACCGAATGGGGGTCGGTCGATACTAGCCTGATAACTGTTGTTGTATGAAAACTCTGCTAGTGGGAGGTATGTATCCGAACTCCCTCCGAAATCCAATATGCATGCCCGTAGCATATCCTCGAGCGTCTGGATCGTCCTCTCGCTCTGGCTGTCTGTCTGGGGGTGGTACACCGTGCTGAAGTGTAATTGTGTGCCTAGTTCCTTGTGGAACTTCCTCAAGAATTTGGAAGTGAGTCGGACATCGCGGTCCGAGACTACCGATACTGACACTCCATGCCTGACCACCACCTCTCTCACATAGATATCTGCTAACTTCTCAACAGAAATACTCTTGGTAACCGGAATAAAATGGGCACTCTTCGTCAATCTATCCACAATGATCCAAATGGAGTCCACACTCCTCACCGTCCTCGGTAACTTCGTGATGAAGTCCATGGTGATCTCTTCCTACTTCCACATCGGAATGGGTAGCGGCTAAACCTTGTCGTGGGGCATCTGATGTTCGGCCTTGACCTTCCTGCAGGTCAAGCACCGCTTAACAAACCATGTGATCTCTCGCTTCATGCAGGGCCACCAGTAACTCAGTCTCAGATCTATGTACATCTTCGTGGCCCCCGGATGAATCGAGAACTTGGACTTGTGCGCCTCCTCCAAGATCTTTTGCCTCACTGCCCTAGATACCGTTACCCACACCCAACCACACTGTGTCAAAAGACCCCAACCATCCCAAACAAACAACAAAATATGCCCCCGAATCCACTCTATCTTCCAATTCTCTTTCTTCAAACCCTCCACCTGAGCTTCCTTAATCATATCCAATAATGGAGAAATCACTGTCATCCTCCAACAAACGTTCCCGATCGGAGCACTTGCCGCCTTGCGGCTCAAGGCATCGGCCACCACGTTGGCCTTCCCTGGATGGTACAAAATCTCGCAATCATAATCTTTCATTACATCCAACCATCTCCTCTGCCGCATGTTAAGGTTCTGCTGATCCATTAAATACTTCACACTTTTGTGGTCAATGAAGATGGTGTACAAAACTCCGTATAAGTAATGCCTCCAGATTTTGAGGGCAAACACCACTGCCCCCTATTCTAGGTCGTGAGTGGGGTAGTTCGCCTCATTAGGCTTCAGTGCCTCGAGGCGTACGCGATCACATGCCCCATCTGCATCAAAACAACACCTAACCCTGTGATAGACGCATCACAATACACCACCAAATCATCCAACCCCTTGGGTAGTGGTAAAATCAGGGCCTCACATAGTCTCTGTCTCAATGTCTCAAAAGCTGACTGCTGATCCGGGCCCCACCGAAATGTCATATTCTTGTTGGTCAAGCGAGTCAAAGGTACCACAATCTTGGAGAAATCCTGAATAAATCTCCGGTAATATCCCGCTAGGCCCAAGAAGCTACGGATCTCAGATGCATTCTTCGGTATTTCCCATCGCATCACTGCCTCAATCTTGGCTGGATCAACCAGAATACCCTCTTAGTTGATGATGTGCCCAAAAAACTGCACCTCAAGCAACCAAAAATAATACTTCGAGAACTTTGAATAAAGCTTTTCCGTCCTCAGTGTCTCCAATACCTCCCTCAAATGCTGCTCGTGCTGCTCCTTGGTCTTAGAATAGACCAAGATATCATCAATATAACCGACCACAGACCGATCCAACATCGGCATACAAACCCTGTTCATGAGGTCCATGAACGCTGCTAGGGCATTGGTGAGCCCGAATGGCATCACCACAAACTCATAGTGACCGTATCGAGTCCTGAAAGCTGTCTTCGGTATATCCACATCCCTAATCCTCATCTGATGGTACCACGACCGGAAATCAATCTTGGAAAACCAAGATGCACCCTGAAGCTGATCGAACAAATCATCGATCCTCGGAAGCGAGTAACGATTTTTCACCATTAGCTTGTGACCCGTCCTTCTACTTTACAAACAAGATCGTTGCTCCTCACAGAGAGCTGCTCGGCCGAATAAACCCTCGGTCTAGTAGCTCCTGAAGCTGTGTAGACAACTTCTGCATCTCAGGCGGAGCTAGCCGGTACGGTGCCTTGGATATCGGAGCAGCACCCGACACCAAATCAATGCGAAACTCTATCTTCCTTTCCAGAGGCACCCCTCCTCAGGGAAGACATCCCAAAAATCTCGTACCACCGATACACTGCCCAAATCTATTTTGGTCTCGACCCTCGTATCCGAGATGTATGGCAAAAATCCCGAACAACCCTAATGGAGAAGCCTCCTAGCCCTCACAACTGAATAGAGAGTTGGCCCTTACGAGGCCCTCTCTCCCTAAATAACCAGTTTTCTCCCACTTGGGGTTCGAACTCTCACCAGCTGGCGCTCGCAGTCTATCATGGCCCTATTGGCCCCCAACCAATCCATTCTGATGATCACCTTCAACCCTTGCAACGGTATCAAAACCAGATCCTCTCCCCAAACACATTCAGGACCCATTCCCGATGTACTATCACATCACTCGCGGTGCGGTCATCCGTAATCTCAACATCAAGCGGGAAATCTAAAGTCCCTGGAGCATCCCGAAACTTCTTGCTAAGCGCAAGTGATACGAACAATCGGGTAGCTCCTAAATCGAAAAGAACATGAGCCGATATACCATTGACCAAAAAGTTCCCTATATAAGAGCACATATATATAAGCATAACAAATTAATATCGAGCGGGAAAATAAATTACGTACCAGCCATGACGTCTGGCGCTGCTCTAGCCTCCTCTGTGGTTCAACTGAAATGTGTGGCTCTTAACCACAGGAGCATCTGCCTTGGCAGGGTGGCCATCAATGATCCTCAATGTGGCAGGCGCAGGCGCCGCTACCGCTTCTCCCCCTCCCTGCAACCTCGGACAATCGACCCTTTTATGGCCGGTCTGGTTGTAGTGGAAACAAATCAAGCCCTTCTTGGGACAGTCCCTGCTCATGTGGCCTGGCTGACCACAGGTATAACATACCGGGCCCGTCACCCGACAAACTCCACTGTGCGACCTCCCACATTTGGCACAACGGCCACGGCCGTGCTGGCCCCTACCAGAAGAATCAGAGGTCTTAGGATTTTTAGCCTGACCTACAGCTGTCTGAGCCTGCTCTAGCTTCCGTTTGGTGCGGAACTCCAACTCCATCTCCTGCTCCCGGGCCTTCTCCACCATCTCATTCATGGTTTTGCACCCTGAAAAGCTCACGAACTAACGGATATCATCCCTCAACATGGAATGATACATGGTCCTCCTCATATCCGAATCTGCAGCATACTGCAGAATCAATAGTGCTCATTCCCGAAACTTGGCAGTGATCTCCGCCACAGTCTCGGTGGTCTACTGTAGCTCTTGAAACTCCCTCACTAAACGTTGCACCTCAATGAATAGTGCAAAATCCACGTCATAACGCCTGACAAACTCTTCCGATGACATCTCAGCCACTCCAGCTGATCCCACCTGGTGGGTCACCTCCTCCCACCAGTCCCTGGCTCGGTCCCTCAACATTCACGAAGCAAACCCCACTTTTTCCACCTCGTGGCAAGAGCGCATGTGCTGGGCATTCTCCATATCTTCCACCCAGCGTCGACTAAGTATGGGGTCCCAAACCTTAAAGAACTCAGGCGCTCCGCACGCCTTGAGCTCCCGGAATGAGGGAGTTTGGGCCCCGACCTGCCCCGCAGCAATCTCGACTCAGAAAGACCTGAGCCGCTCCTCCATGATCTCCATCATCCCCTTCTTGACGGTCCTGAAAATCACTGGGATAGCTTCAAGAATTCCCATCGTAACCTAGGCTACGATAAGATCGTGCAGCCTCTCGTCAATTGGCTCGGTATCGTAGCGCGACCCATATCCGGATCCTGATCCTGATCCTGATCTTGATCCCCCTTCTCCATGATGCGTCATCACTATTATGATCTGAAATACCATAAAACAGAATGATCAAGATATTCAAAAAGGGGATCCCTCCACACCGGTCTCCTTAGAGTATCCAGATCTAACATTAGTTTGGGTACATATCTTGTGCTTTCAGTAGTACGGGTCCAATACTACCTTCCACACCTACCTGTACCTTCCTTAAGGCTCTACCTGATAACTCTAATTTGTCCCAGAACAAAACATATCTCACAAACTACCGCATAATTCAAATATTAGGATATCGTAAGATTTTCTCCATTCCCATCAACCCAGAACTCAAATCAATCATAACAGGTTTCCCCATGCATGCAAATTATACATAGAACAGGATCAAATAGACTGTCGAATAACAGACTCTACCCTAGGATCACAACCGAGCAAGGAATAGGAAATAAGGCCAAACACTTATGCGATCCTGGCCGACTACGCACAGTTATGAAATCATACGCAAGCAAGATCCGTCCGATTACCACATTTAAAATATCAATATAGCATGGCTAACATATTGGGGAAAAACCCTTATGCGAGCCTGGCCGACTACGCACATTGCACGCTCCCTTTTTCTTACAAGAAATTGGTTTTAAGAAGTTTTTAACTTTTATTTTTGAAAACAATTTTACCATTTCCCCAGTTTGAGTTCTGACACACCCGAAAGTATGCCCGAATCCCTCAAACCAAGGCTCTGATACCAACTTGTAACATCCCAAATTTCCAATAATTTTTTTTCATTTTTAAGTAATGAAATGATTTTCATCAAATATAAAATTCCAATTACATTTGTTTTCAAAATCCATAACATCAAACAATTTATTCATAATATCAGAGTGTCCCCAAATAAAACGCCAGAGAATGCATGCCGCACCATCATGCTGGGCTCTTTGCCCTTAGATCCTGAAGTACCTGAAACAACCAACAAACTGTAAGCTAACACTTAGTGAGTTCCCCATAACATACCCCACACAATCCACATAATCACATAAACCATATCAGCCATATAAGCTACATAAGCCATGCATACAAACATATAAGGATGCCCTGGAAACCCTCCAAGGTCTTACTCTGGGTGCCATGGGAACCCCATAATGGTCTTATCCCACTGCCATGAGAACCCCCACATGGTCTTAACTACGGATGTCGTGGAAACCCTCCAAGGTCTTACATCGGGTGCTATGGGAACCCCCTCATGGTCTTAGCCTGGAATGCAATGGGAACCCCCATATGGTCTTATATCCAATTGCCTCGGGAACCCCCCGATGTCTTCCATGCATGTATCACAAAGACAACTAGCATACCACATACCACATAATCAACTAGCATACCACATAACACATAATGGGCCGTCATTGGCGCCTTCGAGCCGTTGGTATGACGAAGAGACTCACCTCAAATGCAAACTGTAGCTGAGTAGGTCTAAACTCCGAGTATCAGCTCTGCCACATCCCTAATCATAAACAACTCCTTAGATACAACTTAACCCTTCAAACCCTTAAAGGTCAACTTTGGTCAATGGTCAAAGTCAAGGTCAAAGTCAACGCTTCGAGTTGACCTAACTCGTTGAGTTATCCCTGTAACTCGTCGAGTCCATCCCAAAGCCAAAGTCGCGATGTTGCGATCCAACTCGTCGAGTTTTCCTACAACTCATCGAGTTACTCCTTTTTCCAACAGAATCGGGGTAACCTCAACCCAATTCGCCGAGTTCCCCTGTGAATTCGTCGAGTTCTTCACTCTGTCAACTCACTTAATGCATTAAGCCCTTTTTCTTGAATCTAAAGGTTCCAATATTCAGATCCCTAAGCATAGAGAAATCTAGAAGGGTAGAGTTTCCAACTTTACCCCCAAAGATCATCTAATAAGCTTTAGACCGAAACCCTAGTTCCTTTGAGGAGGGTCTTGACCCATTAAGCCTCTAACCCTTGCTTCAACGTTCCATATTAAAGATCTGAGGTCCTAAGGTGGTTTAATCAGGTAAAGGTTCCAACTTTACGTCCATTCATGCTAGAAACATCCTCTAACGTTCATTTTTGGCTTCATAATGGACATATTGCATGAATGGGACATGGAGGCTATTAAAGTTTGCAACTTTAATCCTCTAGAGGTCTTATGGAGGCCAGATCTACACCCTCAACCTCTGGAAACCTCTTTTCTTTAGACATCCAAGCCAAAGTCCCAAAACCAAGCCCAAAAATACAAAAGAGGAGATCTAATAAGCTAGATGTCAAGGTTATGATTTTATACCTCCAAGATGCAGCCTTTGAGTTAGAGTTTCTGGATCCAAGTTCACTCCTCCAAGCTTGTACTTCTCTCTTCAAAACCTCTTTCAAAGATTTCAAACAATCATTCAAAAACTCAATGAACAAGGAGGAAAGTGATTCTAGGGTTTTCTCTGGGCAAGGGGGCTAGTAAGAAGGCCAACCCTAGGAGTTAAGTCCTTTAAATAGGGTGCAATACCCGAAAAATTAGGGTTTTCCTTTCCAGTGCCAACTCGTCGAGTTGGGGCTCCCCAACTCGTCGAGTAGGTCCTCCAATCCACACAGCTGGAAAGCTTTCTACTCGTTGAGTTGGAGCCTCCCAACTCATCGAGTTCCTTTCAATATTTAAAAATAATTAGAATTAATTCATTTATGGACCAAGTGTTACATTATTAAAAGGTAGTTTTAACATTGGGAAGAGGATCCATGAGACGTATATGACTTTTAACCCGGTTATAAGACTCATGAAGACCACTAAGAGATTGCATACGTTTCATGATTTTAGCATGATCATTAAGTTTAACAGCAGCCTCACAAGTACACTCTGTAAGACTAGTTATACCATCAATTTCTTTCCATAAAACATCAAGCATATTAAAATAATCAGAAACGGAGATACGATTTTGTTTTAAAGAGTTAATTCGTTGATGTATATTAAACACATCAACTTTATTGTATGTTTCAAATAGATTGTCCAAAATTTCTTGAGCATTATCAGAATTTGCATGACTGGCATACATAAAGTCATTGATGGAGGACAACAGCCAGGAATGGACTACAACATTAGCCCTTTCCCATTTAGACACTTTACTAGCATCAACATATTCCTTTTTAAAAGAACCATCAACAAACCCTAACTTGTTTATAGCTTTAAGGGCCCTAGTCATAGAACTCCTCCCAATACGAAACTTTTCATTACCACTTAGTTTAACAGCAACAATGGTTGTATTAGCATTATCAGAAGGATGGACGTAGAGAGGATCATCGAAGTTAATCAAGTCATCCTTTCCACTTCCTACTGGAGGATCATTAGGACCAGCCATAGAAACAAGAAAATAACCACAAACAACAAATAAGATTCACAGAACAACGAAATAAAACAAAGAAAACAACTATATTGGTGTCCAAATGGTCACCACGTTTGTTGGGGCCCAAGACAACAAATATAGATTCAAGAGACACACCAGAAAACAAAGAATAAATACTGAATCAGAGATTCAAAGATAGCAAGAATATAAAAAAAATAAACACAACAAAAAGTAACTAGTGTACTCAAGACACCAGGATCTCCTACATCTAAACAAAAAAAGTAGACAAGAAAAAGAGAAACACTTACAGAGGTCCAAAGCAAATTTCGTAGATTGGAAATGACCGTTCACTTCCCTTAGGGTTTGTTCCATGAAAGAGTTTGTTAACATTACTTAACGGACATGTTAAATGTAATGGAAAATGTAACATAAACGTTACTACCTTAGCTAAGACCCGGTCTTGGTCTAAGCGAGCCAAGGCCAGGGCAGCAACTCATTTCTCATCACATGGTAAGAACATTCCACGTGATCTTCTCATTCACTCACAGCCAATGAGAAGGCAACAAATAGCCTGGGTGACGCCCAAAATTAACTTCACCTGATAGTTAGTTAGTGTGAATAGCTCTCCCAGTAAGAGGAGGCCACATTTCATGCTCATGAGGCACGGTCCCCACGATCCGTTAGTAACAGGTACAAAAGGATCTCTTCTACCTCAAGGAATGGGTCCATCTTCTCTCTTATGAAAATTACCACCAGATTTTCTCTCTCCCTCTCTCTCTCTCTCTGAAAACTAACTCGATCATCGGAGTGACGTCCCGGGAGAACACCCAGTCATCCTTTAATGATTCTTTTGTGATTGTGTTCTCAGGCAAGCACCCAAGTCGGGTCCATCGTTCAACATCCAAACCATCTGCGAACATGTCATAACATTTGGCGCCATCCGGACGTATCCTCAGAGTGATACAACCAATAGACGATGTCGGTTCTCTATATAAGGGGGATCTAAGCCCAACAATATCTGGAATGGCAGTAGAACATCTGTTCGAAACACACGAACCATCCCAGGTACTGATAACACAAATGCCATCAATCACGATAAGAACAACAAAACCAGGCCTCCAGAGCAGTTTCCGACAATTGTCATTGGATATCTCAAAAAATCAGACGACAAAATTAAATCCCTATCTGTTGCAGACAAATTCATTTGACAGCACTAAGGTATTCACTATTTCTAACTCCGTAAGAGGAGCGCACCTCACCATGCAGAAAGCGAGATTGAGGCACTCTCGAGAAACCTACTCAACATCAGTTTGTTGAGCAACGATCCCAGTACATCAAATTGGGATCCACGAGACCCACTCCTTATATCAGGGTTCATTCGTAACACGAAGGTCCACCGAATATACATTGACAATGGTAGTTGTTCTGATATACTCTATGAACACTATTTCCGGCAGCTACCTGATACGTGGAAGGAAGGGCTCCAACCCCCAACTGGTGGACCATTAGTAGGATTCACCGGGCATAGCTTCTGGACACTAGGTACCGTTTGGTTGCCCTTAACATTGGTCAGCCACGACGAAAGGGGCCGAATCACAAGGACAGTCGAATTCTCTGTGATCCGATACCAAGCAGAACACAACATTCTGCTTGGGCGATCAGCAATCACATTACTGCATCTCGTGCCATTGACGATACGTGGCAACATTAAATTCAGCACACGCCAGGGATCGACGACAATCCTCGCCACAAGCAGCAGAGCACAACATTGCCACCAAATCATAGTCGCCCTACAACTCGTGCGCGCGCCAAAGAAGTCTAAAGAGGGATGTTCCACCGAGCAACACCAGATAAACATGGAGTATCCAGAGCAGCTCGTGCGAATAGGCGCACAATTAACAGTCGAAACTAAGGCACGACTGGTGGCGCTCCTGAGGCAGTACTCCACCGTCCTCGCCTGAAAGCCAACGGACCTGAAAAGCATCGATTGATAGGCCATCGAACACAGCCTCAATATCGCACCTGGGAGTAAGCCTCTGAAGCAAAAGAAGCGAGGACAGGCGGCAGACCGCAATAAGGCTATTAACGTAGAAGTGGCTAACCTAGTGAGTGCTGGCATACTCAGGGAAGTAATGTTCCTAACATGGATAGCAAACCCGGTCATGGTAAGGAAAGCCAATGAGGCATGACGAATGTGCATAGATTATTCAGATCTCAACAACGCCTGCCCAAAGGATTGTTATCCTCTCCCGGAGATTGATCAGAAAGTCCAATCTCTTGAAGGTTTACGGTTCAAATGTTTTCTCGACGCATATAAGGGCTATCACTAGGTGCAAATGAAGCGAGAAGATGAGGCAAAAACAACATTCCATACCGAAAAGGGCACCTTCTGCTATCAAAAAATGCCATTTGGACTCAAAAACACTGGTGCTACCTACCATAGACTGATGGACAAGGTATTCACCGACCAAATTGGTCTGAATATCGACGATATGGTAATCAAAAGCCGCAATGAAGAGATGTTACTCCAAGATGTGGAAGAAACCTTCAAAACGCTAGTCAAAGCGCAGATGAAGTTAAATTCGGCTAAGTGTACTTTTAAAGTCGAAGAGGGACAATTCCTTGGTTATCAGGTGTCTAAGGAAGGGATTCTACCCAATCCCACAAAAATACAAGAGTTCCTCAAGTCGAAAACTCCCCACAACCTTAAAGGAGTACAGGAGATCAACGGTAAGTTAACGGCGCTTGGAAGATTCATTGCCAAATCGGCAGAAAATTCGCTTCCTCCGTACCAAACACTCAAAGGATGCTTAGACAACTACCGATTCTCGCCTCCCCGCTCCTGGGGGAGACGCTACAGATGTACTTAGCAGTGTCTGAGGAGGCTATCTACTATGTGTTAGCAGTGGAAAGGGAAGGCAAACAAATCACCATTCACTTTGTCAGTAGGGCCCTACAAGGGCCAGAAGGAAATTACCCGACCTCGGAAAAACTAGTCCTCACCCTGGTCTACGTAGTTAGACGTTTACGGAGATATTTTAAAGCCCACAAGGTGGAGGTTCTGACCAGTTACCCAATAAAACAAGTGTTGCTAAGGCCGGAAAAGTCCGGACACCTAGCAAAATGGGCCATAGAGTTGGGCGAACATAACATCCAATACAACCCAGAACCAGCATCAAAGCCCAGGCCCTTGCTGACTTCCTGGTTGAAATCCTAGATACCATCAAGGGAGTGCCGACGACAATCTCTGTTGACCCACTAGAGCCTGAGGCCGACAAAGAACTTTGGAAGTTGTACGCCGATGGCGCAGCAAGCAAAGAAGGCTCAGACGCAGGCCTGATCCTCCAAAGCCCCAAAGGCGAAGAGCTCACCTACGCACTACGGTTCGACTTCCAAGTATCTAACAACGAAGCAGAGTACGAGGCACTCCTGGCAGGACTAAGGCTGGCCGAGGAGGTTGGCGCAAAACAACTAGCAGCTCTCAGTGACTCGTTGCTTGTCACAAACCAAATCAACAGAGTATACGAGGCAAAGGACCCTAGGATGCAGAAATACCTAGCCACGGTCCGTAGTTTAGCCAGCACGTTCAATAGTTTTTCAATAAAGCAAATATCTCGAGGGAAAAATGCAAGGACAGACGCCCTTAGCAAGCTGGCTTCTACCTCATACGATCATCTCACAAAGAAAGTGATGATCGAAGTACTCCCAGAAAGGAGTAATGATAACCAGAAGGTCAATACCATATCAGCCCCTCCAGAATGAACAAAACCATTCATCGATTACCTGCGCCATGGCGTGCTTCCGGACGATCCGCAGGAGGCGAGAAAATTCAGAATCAAAGCACCGCATTTCGCCATAAGGGACAACCAGTTGTACCGGAGAGGATATTTAAGCTGGTGGCTCAGGTGCATCTCTAAGACAGAGGGGCATGTGTTTCTTGAAGAAAGCCGTTCCGGGGTCACAACAACACATGAAGGCGCTCACGCACTCACATGTAAGATACTTCTCTTAGGAGTATATTGGCCATACGTGTACAACGATGCCGCAACCTTAACCAAGAAATGCAAGTAATGCCAAGCATTCGCACCTTTCCAAATCAACCAGCCATGCCATTGACAAGCATCACCAGTCCCTGGCCCTTCCACCAATATGGGATCGATATAGTGGGACCATTCTCACCGGCGCCGGGAGGCGTAAAGTTTTTACTGGTAGCCATGGAGTATTTCACCAAGTGGATAGAGGCGGAACCACTAGCCACGGTCACCGGCAAGCAGATGATAAAGTTCATGAGAAGGAACATCTTGGCTCGCTTTGGAAATCCTGGGATCCTCATAAGTGACAACGAAACTTAGTTTGAAGGAAGTCCCTTCAAGGAATGGTGTGAGGACAAGAAACTCCACCGTTGGTTCACTTCAGTAGCGTATCCTCTGGCCAACGGACAAACGGAGATATCCAACAAAACCATAGTCAATGGTTTAAAGAAACGGCTACTCAGATAAAAGTCCGCTTGGGTGGATGAGCTCCCGAAAGTGCTATGGTCCTATCGCATCACAACAAGGTCAAGCATGGGAGAAACACCCTTCAGTCTAACCTATGGGACGGAAGCGGTCCTCCCATTGGAAATAATTGTTGGCTCCTTGCGAACAAAGAGTTTCGAGGAGGTAGCCAACGAAGAAGGGCGACGCCAAGACCTAGATATGCTCGATGAGAAACGAGAGGCAACACATATACGCTAAGCACTGTATAAGTCACGAACTGAGAGCTATTACAACCGCCAAGTCCGGGCCAAAAACTTCAAAGTTGGGGAATGGGTACTTAGAAAAAATGAGTCTAGCCATGCTGAAGCATTGGGGAAACTCAGTGTCACGTAGGAAGGGACATACAAAGTCATAAAAGCACATAAGAATGGTGCCTATGTCCTAGAAGCTCAAGACGGGCGTGCCATTCCAAGAACGTGGAATGCGCAGAGCCCGCGCCACTTCTACTCTTAAAACAAGTGTTAAAGGTAGCACCAGTGCTAGCTAACGAATTGTGTGTTCATTTTAGTATGTAAATGAAATCAACATAAATTACTTTACTATTTTCAGTCATATTTTGCTCTAAGCAAAACTAGAATAAATAAGAAAGAGCAATTCATATGCTCCTTATATCCAAATCTAAAGAGGTTGTGTACATTTACCGTGTGATAATAAGGACTGATCATCCAACGTCACATGAGCGAAATCGTTACAAGGAGGCAACCAAGGATTTTATATTAGAAAGGCTCATAAACTTCCCCCCACAACATGTCCATCAATTAAAGAACATGTGACATGAGTGTAGAAGGGTCACAACCTTCCACGAACATAAAAAACAAAACTGGGTGGGCCTCAAGATGACGATCTTGGCTACACCCAGGGTCTTTAAGCAGCAGATTAGAACAAATCTCTCAAAGACCAACTTCAGTAAAGCAAAAAGAGTTCACTAGCAAGAGAACTCTGACCAGGGGTGTAAGCAAACCCTGAGTAAATACCATGTCATGGCCAACATAAACCATACATGAAGCAAACAAAAGTAAACAAAACTGGGTGAACCTCAAGATGATAATCTTGGCTACACCTGGTCTTTAAACAGTAGATTAGAACAAATCTCCGAAAGACCATCTTCAGTGAAGCAAAAAGAGTTCACCAACAAGAGAACTCTCACCAGGGGTGTAAGCAAAACCTACGTAAACACCATGTGATGGCCAACACAAGCCATACATGAAGCAAATAAAAGAATATGTGCGGTAATAGCAAGCATTCATACCCACAAATACAAATTAAATATTGTCAACGTTGCCAGACTCCCGGACTTTCAGGCTGCCCTGGGGGCAGCAAATACAAAAAATAAAGCAAGAAATAGAGAAAATTGTTCAACAAAGTTACATCAAAACAAGCCAAACACAAAAGCTACTTACCAACAGAAGTGTTAGCATCACCGGGGGATGATTCCTCGTTCTGAGACTCCTGAAAGAGATCATGAAGCCCAACCACGTCCAGGGCGCCCAAGCGAAGATGGCCAACAAAGTTTGTCTCCGTGAAAGTCACTAGGGCGTCTTCCATATCTTGAGTCCTGGCTGCCACATTCTCCTCTGACTTCGGGTCGACCTCCCCGACGAACTCCTGCTCCCAGACTATCTTCTAACCCTGCTCCACACATGCGGTGACACAAGATTCTTTCACAAGAACCAAGCCTAGGAGGAATTGTTGACTTTCAATCAACCTATCCACAACCCGACTGACCCCGTCGCTAAGGATCCAAGTAATATCCCTCTCCAGCGCTCCCTTTGCAGAGTTCTCGGTCAACAGATCAACCTCCAGCTCTGTCACCCACTTGCTCAGACTGGTGTTCTCCAATGACAGCACCCCCACACGATCGTTCAGGCCCTTCACCTCTTCCCCCAGTTTCGCCGCTTGATCCGCCAAGCTCGCCATCTCAAGTAACTCCACCTGCTGGCTAGCCCCCAAGTCGCTCTTATCGACCTCCAACTTCGCCACTTGGGCCTTCAATTCTTCACATTTAAAGCCCTTCCTGTCCAAATCGGACTGGAGGGCCTCCATCTCGGAGACGCGTTCGACAGCCGCGACTAAATAAGACGACACTTGGGCAGCATCGTAACGCAAGCCATCAGCCATATGCTCATCAGACATGATACTTAGGGCCTCAGTCGTGGCAGGAGGAAATGCGTGCTGACACCACTCAAGGGCGATGTCATGATCGGAGACAAGATCTTGGGCAGTTAGTCCCCAAGTTGGCTTATAAGCATCCAGATGTGAGCCCATCAACAGGGGGTGGTTGTGGTTTTACCAGAAGAGGTGGAGGCAAGACCGTGAGGGGGCGAAGAGCAAGTGTTTGTCCCAGCTCCTTTGATTATGGGAATAGGGCTGGTTTTCTCGGTGCTTCCTTCTCCCATATGACAGGGCAGTTCAGTCGCCCTGGTTTGTGCCCCTCCAGCAGTTTTGAAGGACCTTCATTGGGGGCACGGTTGGAATCTTTAGAACCCTAGTAAGAGAATCAAATTACGTTTCTTACGTAGAGGGGGCCCGATGCTAGCTACCTCAGTTCGACCGCCGAAAGATGCTTCCAAAAGTACAAAACAACTCTTAACTCGGTGGAGACTCCTCGGGGACCCTGACAGTGTAGGATCCTTCTGAGAAGCACCAGTGACGACACCGTCCTATAGGTCCAGATTCTCACCAGCACCGGTAACACTGTCAGAAACGGCAGTCACCATAAGTCCTTAGCCAGAAAAAGGAGGGGGAAGAGCCTCCACTAGGTCAACGTCACGAACCTGAAGCTTGCTGTCAAACAGACCTCGAAGAGCTCTCTCTAAAGAAACAGTCTCCTCCACACCTGGTAAAAACAAGAAACAATGTCGGTTTAGCCAAAGCACCGCTTCGAACATAACTTGCCAATCTTTTCATATAAAAAAAGAGGGGGGAAAAAAAAGAAAAGCAAAAGAAATACCCTCTTTCTCAACAAAGAATTCATGCATCTTCCCACGAGCCCTCCAAGCAGCACTCATCCCACCGGCGGCCAAGAAACAGTCAGGCCAATCTTCACCGGTGATGCTGATCTTCTCCAGGGCATCATCCAATTCCTTGTCAACGCCAAACAAAATGGGGGCACGGTCGACGTACACCTTAGTCCTCGGATAACTGAGAACCACGAGATCGTTGTGAACCCACAAGAATTTCTCTTGCCAGTTCTTCTTTGACTTCTTATCTTGGATAAGAATAAGGACTCCCCGTCGACGGGAAAGGGTTCGAGTCCCCGACTGGGTGGAGGCGTTAAAGAAGTACTTGAAAGCAGGAACGGTCGGCAAGTGGCCTAGGGCACGGCAAAGGAGTTCAAAGCCCACTATCTTGTTGATAGCGATAGGGTCAACTCTCTTACTGAAAACCCGTACTCCCGGATGATCAAGTTGAAGAAATCAGTGGTAGGCAAGCGCAAACCTGCCTCGAACAGGGTGATTGGGATCCCGACTTCACCCTCAGGAGGATTATACAAAGAAGCATCAGACAAAGGGATCTGCACCCCGTGTTCAGAAACAAACCCGAACCAGAATTGAAAAGATTCCCACTCTTCAGCAGTGAGATTCCTTCCCAAAGTGCGAGAAGTAGCCATGGAAAGTTTTGGAGGAAAAAACGAAAAGGTTTCTTTCGAAAAGAAGTGTAAAGAAAGTAAGGTAGCAGGTGGGAAAGATGTGCCAGGGAAGAAAGAGATTTAAATAAAAAGAAAGGGGCAGCGGACCGTCTTCATGATGAAACCGCCGATCAATGGCAATTTCGCCCTGCCATCAATATAGGCTATCAATAGCATCCCACCACATATCTGTGAGTAGACCAGAACAACTCTGCTACGTCATGAACGCAGAGGCCTACTAGTTTAAGGGACTTGTTAACATTACCTAACGGACAAGTTAAATGTAACGGAAAATGTAACATAAACGTTACTACCTTAGCTAAGACCCGGTCTTGGTCTAAGCGAGCCAAGGCTAGGGCAGCAACTCATTTCTCATCACATGGTAAGAACATTCCATGTGATCTTCTCATTCTCTCACAGCCAATCAGAAGGCAACAAATAGCCCGGGTGATGCCCAGAACTGATGTCACCTGATAGTTAGTTGGCGTGAATAGCTCTCCCAGTAAGAAGAGGCCACGTTTCATGCTCACGAGGCACGGTCCCCATGATCCGTTAGTAACAGATACAAAAGGATCTCTTCCACCTCAAGGAACTGATCTATCTTCTCTCTTATGAATATTACCCTCAAATTTTCTCTCTCTCTCAGAAAACTAACTCGATCATCGGAGTGACGTACCGGGAGAACACCAGGTCGTCCTTTAACGATTCTTTTGTGATTGTGTTCTCAGGCAAGCACCCAAGTCAGATCTATCGTTCAACATCTAAACCATCTGCGAACATGTCACAACAGAGTTATTTCAAACAGATGTCCATTCCCTGACAGAGTTACTTTAACCGTAAAAATGGGATTGAGTGAGCAGACCAGGGGACGAACCACTTTACAAAGATTGCAAATCACAGATCCTTCAAGATCGAAAGATTTTCCACCAGATCTGCAAGAACAAAACAAAAAAACTCGTAGTAACTGGTTTCTTAAACAATAATCATATTTAAAAGATCTGATGAACACAAAACAAGATCTAAACTCGATCGGTTTCAGCTATTAACAAATATAAGAACAAATCAAAGTGGAATAGAGAACGATGAACACAAACCTATATGAAGCCTTCAACAGATCGTCGTCGAACACAACTGAAGCCACAAGGTGGCTCTGATACCATGTAACAAAATATGAACGCAAGAACTCAGCATATTCCCAACATTGACATTTCATTCACTATGAAACAGTCGGTTTTTATCATACAAATACAAAGGAAATACCTCACTACATTCACACTCAAACACTCAGATGATTACAAGAAAAAACAAATCTACATCGAAATGATTTTTATTGAAACCTTAATATGAAAACCGTATTCTGAAGACAAAGAGAAAGAACGAGAGAATATTAATCAGAGATTTCTACGAGTGATTTTTGAAATAAGCTACATTTGGACTATAAATACCGAGGAAAAACATTACCCATGGATGATCCATGGACCGGGTTTGGGTTGACAAACCTGTAACCAATCTATACCTGTATATACATTCACACACAAGCAACCCCTAGAAATAAAATAATTTTACACTATATACACTACAACATAAATTGTTACACACACAAATGATAAGTTTGTATTTTGTTTCAATAACCATACTGGCAAGGAGCTGAGCGGACAAAAAAAAGTAGTTACAGTTGAGGATTTTAAAGCCAAGAAACCCAATTAATATCATTTTTCTATTCCTATTAACAAACCAAAAATAGAAGTTATTAATATCTGTAATAAAATCAAAAATCGTTTCCGCTTTCTTGTTAGTGTTAAACGCCTTTGAGTTTCTAAACCACCAAAACACTGAAAAAATAGCCATGCAAATAGCTTCAATTGCATATTTCTTCAAATCCAACATTTAAATGGAGTCAAACCACTCTCAAACTCCAACTAAAGAGACTCATAGAGGTTGCTACATCACATTGAGTGGAAGGAATATCCATACCCCTTTTAGAAAGGTTTACTCTAGTTGGAAGTATGTTTAACATGACCCACCAAACTAAAATATTAACTTTTATAGGAATAAATTTCGACCATCTCGTAGAAATTGCAACACTATCCAAAATGAGCACATCAATCAACTTCCATGAGCAATTAACCAAAAACTCTCCCGACCCTTCAACATCCCAAATCTATCTATCAACATCCGTAATTTGAACATTTTGAATAATGTTTAGCAAACAATTAAGTTTCCCTATTTCGACCACTCCCCTAACATCTCTATGTCAGTGCAAAATCCAATGGTTATCAACATATTTGTCATTCAGTACACAATTAATGTCGATCTATAAATAAAAAAGCCTTGAAACCGATCCTTGAAAGACACACTACCACACAACACATAATTCTAAAGCTAGTACTATTACCATTTCCAACCATTTTTAAAGTCATAAAACGAAAAACTACCCTTATTGTTTGAAGTTTTTGTAGTCACAACAATTCTCACCCAAGTACTGGTGTCTTTAATTCGATTTTGAGAAAAAGGGAATCCTCCATGATCATTATGCAAAGTTTTAATGAATTTGACCCATAATTATGCTCTTATATCACAAATCTCGATCTCCAATTGGTTCTAAGGGACTCGAAATGTTCCTTCACCTGAATTGACATCAAGAAAAGAGACATATAGTAAATGCCTAAATAACCAAGAATCGACAACAATAATATAGAGCAACCACATATATAAACATTCCATTTAGATAATCGTTTTTCAAACCACTCCACCACCTTATTCCAACCTTTAACTTGAGACATATTAGAACTTATCGGAATGCCCAAGTGAAAAAAAGGAAAAACATTTGCCTTGCCACCCGCCAAAGTTGCTAACTCTTTTACTTCACTCGATTCCATTCTAATACTAAAAGATTAGATTTTTGAATGTTCAATCGAAGGCTGGAGGCAAAATAAAAGTAGTTAAGCACTCTAACAGTGTTATAAATGTTCTCTTTAAACCACTCACCTAAAATAAAACATCATCCGCATAAAACAAGTGAGTAGTGAAGAAGTCATCACCTCATACAAGAACACTTGTAATCATACCATCCACCACTACATCCACAATAGCTATGTGAAGACCCTTCATAGCTACAATAAAGAGAAAATGAGACAAAGGATGATCTCTCTTAAGACCGTTTCCGGCTGAAATTGTGAAGTAGGACTCCCATTAATCAACACGAAAGTCGTAGTCGCAAATTTCATCAACCATAAGAGGCCCATCTAAAATCTATTTTCCTTTAATAAACATTGACTTCTTATTACTGACAATGTTATTCATAACCACCGACAACCTATTTTCTAGTAACCTAGCCATAATCTTATATTTGGCACCAATATGACTAATATGAAGATTTTTAGTAACAACCATAGGACTATCCACCTTCCAAATTAAATTAAAAAAATGAAGCGTTACAACCCTTAGATAAAATCGAGGAGGCACCAAAATTACTCACAAAATCCATTATGTCGACTGTCATTCGCTCCTAATAATTGTTCAAAAAACAAAAAGAATATCCATCTGTGCCACATGATTTATCATCCTCACACGACCAAATAGCATCTTTGACTTCTTCAACCGTAAACATAACATCCAACCATCAAATTTGGATAGATGTGAGACTTTTAAATCTCAGACTCCTATCTAAAATCCTAATTGCTTCCACTTTACGATACTTTTTCTTTTTAGTAAGAAAGAAAACCATATTTAACTAAAATCGGATCCATAACCAAACTATACCCACCTTTATACATTTAACATATAGTTGATGCATTTTCTTGTTAAGAATACAATGATAAAAATTTGAGTTTTCATCACTTTCTATCCCTCATTTAATCTTTATTTTTTGCGCAACATCATAATTCTCTAACTTTTCAATCTCATAAAGTTGCTTCAAGATATTTCTTCTTTCTAACCCATTTGTAGGAAGGTTAGTTACAACATCCATCAAAGTCTCCATATTATTCAACTTTTATTGAAAATCTCTTTTTGGCTCTTGTTTTTCAGTATGTTTCTATTTTGCCAACTCTTCAAAAACATCTTCAAAGCCTTGAAATTGTTTTTCAAGGCCACACACTTATTCTGGTCCAAAGACTGAACTCCCCAAGCCTCTTTCACGATTTGATCAAAGTTAATGTATTTCGTCCAAAAGTTGTGCATTTTAAAAGGAATAACACCATAGTCTCAAACCACTTGTCTTAAAAGAATAGGCCTATGATATGATATGATACAAGAAATAGCTTCAGCTGTGATATTGAGAACAACATCAAAAAGTTCGTTAGAATTCAAAAACCTATCAAGCTTACTCAACTTCTCACCACTTGGACTAAATTCTAGTAAAAGTAAAACCACCTATCTTGACATTACTAAGACCGTCTTGATTAATAAAATTATTAAATTAGTTTGCATTGCTTTTATAAAAACATAGAAACCAATCTCTTTGAAGCATCACTAACCACATTAAAATTACCAAAAACAATATAACAACATGGATGTTGACTCATAAAAGTCAAAATGTAATTCCAAAACATTAACTTACCCATGTCATCTTGAGGAACATACACATTGATCATGAAACATTGAAGTTTCAAGAACAACCATTCGCCTTAAAAATTGATTAGATTTTCCATACACAAAGCACTCTTCTTCATAAAAACAACGAGGTTCCACATAGAGACCAAACCCCCCGAACGGCCACAAGAAATACTACTAGCATAATTGAATTGAAAATTATCCAAAATGCTTTTATTTTAGATAAATCTAATCTAGTCATATGCGTTTCATGAATACCTAAAAAAATTAAGATTTGGTTCACACAAAGATTCATAATCATCTTCGTTTTCAAATAATTACCCAACCCTCATGAACTCACAAACAATACATTCATTCAATTGTAGTTTAGGTTTTACTCTAATAGAAAAATAATTATTGTTGTTGAGATAACTAATAGTATTAAAATAATAGTTATTTTTGGAACCATAAATCTACTCTACTCCTAAACTACTTTTAAATCTATTTATGTCCTTAATGAAACTTCAACCCTCAGCGAAGGGGGACAACACCGGATACCGCTGGGTTAGAAACCCTTTGGTAAAAATAGTAGTTATTTATTTTGTTATTTTGTATACTTATTATATATTCTAAATTAAACGCGTCCAAACACAACCACATTTGTTTCTTATTTTTTTTCCGAAAATGTACAAATATATATTTTAAGCTAATGCATCTAATAATCTTTTTATAACATTAATTTACTTTAACTTGGCAAAAGAAACAAAAAGATATAAAATTATAACATTAAATAAATCGTAAACAATGTTAAATATTTGATGACACCAGAAATATAAACTTGGATTTACAAAAAAAGAAAACTTTTACTTCAAATTAATTAATTTTAAATTTATCTTTTGTATGTTATTATATTTAATCAACATATATTATTTTGATATTACAAAAACTAAACTTCAAAACAATTAGATATATGTTTGATCGAACATTCTACTAAAATTTTATTAACTATAGAAAACAATACAATTTAAACTTTAAGCCTTTTTAGCACCATCCAAGATTTAGTCATAAACTTGTTTGAATAGCTATTGTAAAATCACTATGGATGGTTTTAATCAAGGTCAAGAAAAATTTGTTTTGCAGCACAGATGGACCGACTCTTTGCCGTAGCAGAGTGGTGATTTAGACATTTTATAGCGAACCCATGACTACACGCCGCTGGTAAACGGTGATAAGATAGAATTACTAACAACCATTCATTCTTGCTCTTTCGTGTTATTCAATTCGAAGGAATTTGAGACAACATGTTTTATGAAAATAATCATTAGCATAATAGTGAAATATTACAAATAAATTTTACTAAAGTATAAGTTCATTTTTGGTAATAATGTTATTAAGAATGCAATAAATATTCTTTTGTTGGAAAATATTAATAAAAATTATGTAATTTTTATTAAACTTTAGACATATTTAAATGCATATATGTGTTCTATATTATTAATCTCTAGTGGGTTGTGTTCTTCTTTATGAGAGCTTCGTAAAGACATATGATGTGTCCAAAATGGAATATGAGTAAATGATATATCGATACTCAAAGTTGAATACTTGGTATTAAATTTAACAAACAAAATGGGTGTGGGAATGTCTCCCCCCACAATAGGAAGAAATAAACTCTTAATGAGTTTATAATCATGATAGTGTAAGAGCCTACAAGCTTTTTTATGTGGTTTTACTCCAAAACTTATGCTCCTGTATCAAGAGTGCTAATTGTGGATTCTTAGACTAAAGTCACCAACACTCACCTAACTCTTTTTATAAATTAATTAGATTCCCTAACTACCATCATATTCATCATATATTTAAACTTGTTTAAATCATAAGGCATCTCACAATAAAAGCCATTTATAAAAAATTTCATAGAAAAAATTATTCTTTAAAAACGTTTGCCATTTGGTCAAAATTTATTCCCAAATCTAGTCGTTCTTCTACCTCAACCAATAAGCTCAGACCATGATGCATGCAGATCTCCTAGGATATGTCACCAAAAAATATACATTAATTATATAAAAAACATAAGAAATGAAAATTAAAAAGTAAGTGAAAGTGTTAAAATGTATGATACCTATTGAACTACTAAAGATTGAATGTGAGGGCAAAGAACTCCTCCTTCACATGCTAACTGTAACCCGGTAATAAGACAAAGTTCTCTTTTGCAAAATGTAATGACCCAAAAAAAGTAATAAAATTTTTCATTTAAAAACCATAAAATTTCATTCATTGATTATATCAAAAGCCATCATTCATTACAGTATTCCAAAACATCAGAGTACAAATACATGAAGTGCGGAAATCATATGGAGAGGATGCTGTGCCATCACGTCAGACCATTCCCTTTTGAACTGGAAGTACCTGAAACCATAAACATAAATTGTAAGCATAAATCTTAGTGAGCTTCCCAAACTACCACAAACAACATACATAGAATATAACAACACGTGGCTATGTCAGGTCTATATCAACCCCCAGATCCGTATCAACCCAAAATAACAACATGTAGCTATGTCGGGTGGGTCCGAATCAACCCCCGGGTCCGTATTAACCCCGACTCGGTAATGGCTTCGAGCCCAATTAGCTCAATATATAAATCATACAAGCATGTCATACAAAATCATACGATAACATACAGTTTCCACTCATACAATACAGTGGGTCAGCCTTGGTGCCTTCGGCCTACTTAAGGTGGTAAGAAAGACTCACCTCACAAACAGACAAAAAGTTGAACTGACACGCTTCCTTGAAACTCATGCTACTGGTCACCTTTGCGAATAACAGTAACCAAAACTCAGACTACCATTTAAATACCTAAAATACCCCTAGGTCGAACCCTAGACAAAAATCCAGGTCAAAGTCAACTAAGTCAACCGAGTTGACTCAGTCCGTAAACGGGGTGTACTCCTTGTAAACGCGGGGCGTACTTCGCAGTTGACCGAGGATTGGGGGCCTGACCTGGTACACATAGTGTACCCTTCGGTACGCCCAATGTACGCAACTCCTCACCACCTCTCTTCTTAAGTGCTTAATCCTTTAAGCACTTACACCCAAACTTCAGATCTAGGCAACAAAAGATGTTCTTAACCATAAAGTTTCCAACTTTATGTTCTAGCATGGCTATTGTGAAATCCCTAATTTCATGGCCAAAAAAAGACCGATTTGTTTATGCTTTATTTGAAAATCAAAGTATCCTTTTGAAGAAATATGTTGCGGAATTTGTTCCCAAAAATATGATGAGTAAATTATCAAAGCATTTCCGAAGAAATGTGTTTTCATTATATTAAAAATGCTGGGATGTCATTGTCAATACAATATATAAGCATAAACAAAAATAGTAGAGGCCTTACAACATCTATTGTTCTAATGGCCTATAATCCATATATCTCTCATCAGATCATCACTCCTGTGCTCTATGGCTACTACCTGTAATACAAGAAACTAAGTGGGTCTGGCTTGGGAGCCTGGTGAGCACATAGGTTTTTCAAACCACAATAATTAAGTTTATTAATTTCATCAAATCAATCAACCTGATTACCCATTCCCGTTATCCTCACTTTCTGTCCCTAAAGCATCTAAATTAAGGGACCTAGCCTAAGGATTTTCATCAGGATGGACAACACTGCTTAGGGGATTCCTTAGCAATATATGTCAAAAAGGCAACCATGGGGA
Source organism: Lactuca virosa (assembly GCF_052849685.1). NCBI lineage: Eukaryota > Viridiplantae > Streptophyta > Magnoliopsida > Asterales > Asteraceae > Lactuca > Lactuca virosa. The sequence goes on along the minus strand of NC_136427.1, from coordinate 169,893,118 downwards.
GGATGGAGTACACCTGGTGAACACGTAGTTCAAAAACACCTACAGGTTGTGAGCCTGCCAACATTCCACTAGAATGTGTAGAATAGTCCGTGGTCATCATCTATACTCTGCTAGATGACTGAATCAGCTTAAACATAGAGGCTTCTCATCGATTATTTCATCATCTATATCATCTGCACTTCTTTACCCATCATAACTATAAGTATAAAATTCATATATAGTTTAAATCGAATAAAACATGTATATTTTGTTCATCCAACATAGATATCTAGAATACAGATAATATGCACACACAACACGCAATTTATATTAAATACTTCATATCTATGTATAAGATGAAAGTAACTATGCACTCACTTGTTAAAGTGATGACTCTAAATTTGGGCAGTGCTTCGCTTCTAATAATTTTCTTTTCCTTTGACGAAACCTAGTATCATTATTACCAGATTTTAGTCTAATATTTATTGCGACTAATTATTAGTCTAGATTCATCATTAACTCAAAGTCTACGTCATGATCTATCAAGTAAGGAACAACCAGGTAGGATCATATTGGAGGTAGGGTTCGTTTGGTATACGTAGTAAACTGTTTGGAAATCCTACTTTAAACACCTCACTAAATCACAGCCTAGACATCATCCCCGTAAGTAGACCAATCAGTATAACGACTTTGGATCACTAATAAATCTTGTTTACGGGTTCCTAATAACGATAATGAACTTAAACATAAGTTATACTTAAAGTAGGGTAAGCATAACTCGCTTACAAAGGGGTTTAGCTAGGAGTCAGGCTCTATATAAGTAGAACTTCTGAGCCAAAAGCTCTTCTTCTCAGAGCCTTCTGGTGCTCCGGGCTTCGCCTCTAAGACTTGGGAAGTGCTAGGGAAGGGGAGGGTCTAAGGGTGGTATTTGAGAGAGAAAGAATGGTTTTGGTGTGAAGAAAATTAGAGATTTGCTCCTCTATTTATAGGCTGGGAACTCGGAGTACGCGCGGTGTACATAATAGGTACGCTGGGCGTAGTATAGTACATTGGGCGTACTGTAAGTTACGCTGGTCATAGACGGACAGGTGTCACCATCCGGTGGCAAGGCACGGGGAGGAAGCAACGGTTAGGATTGTGGCACGTGTCAGCCTCACATCTTCTCCCATAATTTAATTATCTTCTAAATTTCGTAACTTTTGCATACGAGCTCCGTTGTTGACGTTATTTATATCCACGTGTAGCTAGCGACGTGATCTACAAGTTTCATTTAGACTCTGTCGGCTAATTTGAATTTACTTTTAAAGTTATATTTTAACAGGCTTAGACAGTTAAAGTCCGTTAAAAATTCATAATTTGTCATCCGACGTCCGTTTTCGTCTGTCTTTATATCGTTGAGCTCCTATTAAAGAGTTCTTCGATTCTCATTTAGATTGTGTCGGCTAAAAATCGATCGATGTAAAATCCGATTCCCGAGTTGCATACTGGTATGCCAAATCTTAGAAAAATCATAACTTCCTCTAACGAAGTCAGATTTGGACGTTCTCTATATGAACACTTTCAGTTTAACGTATACTATGACTTTAGTTTGGGTTGCTAAGGCTAAAAAGTATGTTATCACAGACTCGCTTTTTACGATACACAACGTCGTGCCGGTTTTGTCACAAAACTTCGACTGGTCATAACTTCTTCGTAATAAGTCGGATTTCAGCGTTCCTTGTATCCCCGAAATCCTTGTTACGACCACTTCAACTTTCTTTTAAGATATTGGGTAAAATCTTCATTCTATTTTTGATGCATATTTTTATTATTATTTTATTACATCGTTATAAGTATGTATATTGCACATAAATCACAAAATACTCAAATAATTCCTCTTAATTCAAAATAGGTTACAATTGTTGACCCGAACTATTATATCATAATAATAATGCTTAGCCGAGAAACGCGGGCGTTACAATTCTCTCCTCCTTAGGAAGATTCATGCATCAGTAAGCAGATGTGGATAACGACTCATCATGTCACTCTCTGTTTCCCAGGTGAGGTGTGGCCCATTCGAATGTTTCCATCGCACAAGCACTAGTTCGACCATCTTACATCGCAACTTCTTTGTCTTACTGTCAACAATTGCTTCAGGCTCTTCGATTAACCTCTTATTTTCATCCATCCTTAACTTAGAGTATGGAATTATATCGGGAACTTCTCCCGTCAACTTCCTCAAATAACACACATGGAAAGTGTTATGAATACGATCTAGTTCTTCTATCAATTCTAGCTTGTAAGCTTGGTTCCCAATCCTCTGAAGAACCTTGAATGCTCCAATAAACCTTAGACTCAACTTTCCTCTCTTTCCAAATATTATAAGTCCCTTCCATGGTGAGACTTTAAGCAATACCGAATCTCCAACTTCAAATGTCATTGGTCGTCGCTTCTTGTCAGCATAGCTCTTTTGGCAATCCTGAGCTGCCAACATCCTTTCTCTAATCACTTTTAGTTTTTCAACATTTGGATGGCTGTCGAGGCCCACAAACTGCTTTTCTCCGGCCTCAAGCAAACAAGACGGCGTACGACACTTTTATCCATACCAGGCTTGATAAGGTGCCATCTTAATGCTCGAATGGTAACTATTTTTGTAGGAAAACTCTACCAGGGGTAAATGCTCATCCCAGTTACCCTGAAATTCTAGGGTACATGCTCTCAACATATATTCCAATCTTTGAATTGTTCTTTCGCTCTGACCATTAGTCTGCAGATGGTAGGCTGTACTTAAACACAACTTCGTACGCATTTCCTCTTGGAGACTCTTCCAAAATCTTGAGGTGAAACGACTGTCACAATCCGATACAATCGTTAATGGAACACCGTGAAGTCTTACTATCTCCTTCACATAAGAATTTGCAAGCTTATCCATAGACCATCTCTCATTAGTTGCTATGAAGTGTGCACTCTTTGTGAACCGATCCACGACTACCCAAATCATGTCGTGACGGTTATTCATCTTCGATGGTTTAGTAAAAAAAATCCATGGTGATGTCTTCCCATTTACCCATGGGTACAGGTAAAGGTTCTAACCTCCCATATGGTTTCTGATTTTGCGCTTTAACTCTTGCACATTGTTGTGATATCTCGGAGATGGTTGGATTGAGATTGTAGATGAGTTTTGTGTGGGTTTTGTCTCATGTTATCACAGTGCAAAAGGAAAAAAAATGATCGTTAGCCGACGTCCAGGAGGAATTCCTGGGACGAAACTCCAACGATCAAGTTAGAATGCGTTCTGAGATAAGTAAGAGTAAAATAACAGGAAAAAGAGTTTCGTCCCCTTTTTAGTGAGGAAGAAGGATCCTTTTATATTTGTTTTGAGAGGCATGTGCCTCTCAACTGATTCTGTTGTGCATTCCCTCGTGAGGTGTGACGTGGCAGACCGATATTGGAGGATCCCCCGTCACGTCTTTTTGCCTCATATCCTCATTGGATAGAGGGGAATCTTTAATATTATGATGGTCGTGGATATCGTCAGATGGGCAAGTGGGACTCTCTGATTGGTCCCATGTTTGCCGGGGTGTTATTCCTTGGAGATGAGGTTAAGGCTCGGTTCTACACCTTAACCGCCATGCCAGTAATCTTTCGCGTTGGCGAAGGCCCGACCTTAGCCTCAGACTGGGTCTAACCGGGCTCTAACCAGGCCAAGCTTGGTGTTAGTTAGACTTCTCCTTTTTTGACGTTCTCCCTAAGGGATACGTTAACAAGTCCCTTAGGCTTGTAGGTGTATGCGTCGGCTTGATAGCGTTGCCGTTCAAGCCTATATTACAACATGTGTATGTCTGAGATTATCTCTAGCTTTTTAAAGGGTTTAGACAGCGCCATCAATGTGTGTCAGATCCATCGCGAGTCGGTTCGTGACGCCAATTTTTTCTTTAAAATCCCCCATTTTCCCAAGACCTTTCATCTTCACCTCCTTTCTTTGCTTTCGTTGTACCAACTCGGACATTTTATGAAATTTTCTTTTCTATCATTCATCTGTTCTCAACAATGGACCGTTATGGTAAAGTCCCTACCGTCGAGGAATTCCAACTTCTGCACGATCGTTTTGGTTTCTTACCGGAGCACGGTGTGATGATTCCGACAAAGGGGTTATCGATCTATGACTGTCCTCAAGGGAAAGTGGGGGTTTCGATCCCTCTATTCGAAGTGGGGTTGCACCTGCCGACATATGATTTTTTCGACATGATTATGCATCACTATGGCTTTTCCGTTGACAAGTTGACCCTAAGCGTTGTCAATAAGATTGTAGGTTTTGAACTGATTTGTCGATCTCTGGGTGGTATACCCACTTTTTGGGTTTTCAGTTACTTTTTCTGTTCAACTACAAATTCTCCCGTCCGCACTCTAGCGAAAAGGCGGGTCATTCGTCAATTGATCTCTCAACAAGATACTCCAAAGAAAAATTAGCAGAGGCAATGGCTCTGGGTTAACCAAAACCTTGTGGGGCGTGGGTTTCGTAAAACACAAGACTTTCCTTACCATCTTCCCAAGTTGTTCGGGAGTAACCTAACTCTTGGCAAACGACTAGGAAACACCACTATCGTTGGGGAGAACTGGGAAGATTTCATTCTTTCCGCGGCCGATATGAGTGCCATATGGAGGGCTCGCCAAAAGATGGCACAGTTATTCGTCGTGAGATGCGATATTCACTCATCTCCTTCTCCCCCCTTTTTTTAGAAAAGGAAAGAGAATAAGAACATGGTACCTTATTGGCTTATGAGTTCTTATGCTTGGCGTTTGTTTTCATAGGTGCTGAAGTCGAGATTTCCTTGGAGATGGCCCTACGTGGTCACTATCAGGGTAAGCTTTGCCATCGAGAGATCGATCTTGTAGAGGCTCATCCCCCTCCCATGTCTGAAAAATGCATGTGAGAGTTCGTTGGACCGTTCTCAACAGAAGGGAGAGATACTGGTTCTGGCGGACCTGCTTCGCTTTCCCAACCGGCTGTTGGGATCGTTTCCCCAGTTCGTTCACCGGTTCCGACTTCTTTCGGTTTGCCTGCGGGCGTACAAGCAGAAAAAGGTCCTTGTTGGGGTACAAAGTTATCCATGTATGACTTTGTAAATGGTTTGACTTTTGTAGACCCACTTGGATGTGGTGCTTTAGCCTTGTGACACGAGAGATAGAGAGTGAGAGAGAGAGACATGTAAACACCTCTATATAAGGTGGGTTTATTCCACATGTAGAGGTGTGCTTGAGAGATGTAAAATTGAGTGTGTAAGTGTGTGTTATTTATGTATATTTAGATCTAGATCCCTTTTTGTAACACCATACATAATCGAATGCATCTCTTAAACACCGAAATCACCATGTTCATTGCACGTTCTTTAATTCCGCAAGCCAAACCAAAGCTCATAATTCATATCAATTGGTATCAGAGCGGGTCTTCGAAGATCAACATGATTTTTTGAAAAAACGATTATCGGTTTGGCAAAATTTGTCACAATTGGAGCATTTTTGATGGTAGAATCTATTTGGTGTTCATCGAATCACAAGGTCAAAATTGGGTTCTTAACTGTGTTCGATAACTCATCTGATTTGGAAGTCAAAGTATATGAAGCAAAAGTCAAAATCTATGAGATCGAACAATCAATGTAAAAGATCAACTAGTGTTAAATTGTTTGGTACACGTGTTAAGAATCTGAAAGCGAATTGAGGTGTTAGTCGATTTGAGTTGTTTCAAGTTCGACTGATGTTCTTATTTTTCACTTTTGGAATCAATGGACTGATTTTTTGATTTGGAATGTTGATGGTTGATGTCGTTTTCGAAGAAGTGATGTACTGGAAATCGACAATTTGGTGTTGATATTGAGAAATCAATTTCGAATACATAATGAGTTTTGGAGTCGATTGTATCAAGTAGTGTGAATCGTAAGTGAAAAATGGATTCGTAAGTTACTGGAAATCAATTTCGTGAATCAACATGATGAATTCGATTTTGATGACGAGTTTTGAAGAAAAAGCGAATAAAGGATTATAAGTTGATTTCGAAAGCTTGGAGTTTATGTTCGTTAATTTGGAATCGATGGTCACCTGTTGGATTTTGGGGTTAAAGAACGAATGTTTGGATTTCATGATGTTGAGTTGCCGTTGATGAAAAGAAACTAACGAACAGAAAAGAAAAAAAATTCGTTAACAATGGTGGTGAGATTTCGTGACTGATATAACAAAACAAAAGTGATGAAGCTTTTGATTTAATGTCGAAAATTTGGGTTAGGAAAAACAACGAACTGGGAAGTATGAATGATAACGAGTAACGAAAGTGTTGATCAAGAATTTTCGTTAAAATGGTGCTAGGAAAAGCTATGGATTTCGTTACCGATTTCACGAAGTGAAGAAGAAGGTTTGGTGTTGATATTCACGAACCGTGAAACAAATGAATTTGGGGAAGAAACACATAAATTTCGAAATCAGTCCTTATACTTTCGAAAGTTTGTCATCTTTTACAAATTTCGACATTTGGGGCAATTTTTCGAAAATTTGGATAAAATAAGACAAAAGTTTCGCATTTGGTCCTTGTTGTTTCGAAAGTTTGACATCTTGTACCCACCTTCGATAGTTGGGATAATTTTCGACATTTTGGGACAAAAGGCTGAAATTTTCGAAAGTAGTCTCTGAAGTTTCGAAAGATTGCCAGTTTTTGCCCAAATTCGAAAATGGACTGATTTTGCTGAGAAATTGAAGAAAATGCATTACAGGCCCTTGTAGTTAATGCGAATTGACGTTTTCTACCCAGTTTCGCAAATGGGGGAGAATTTCACATTTTTGGTTGTTTCGAGTGCACCGGGTCACTACAGAATTTTGAAATTGACAATTTCTACCCATTTTTGAGAAATTTTGTCAAAGGCGGTTCGTGAACGAAGCTAAAAATTGAAGATTTTTTTCGGTTTTCCGGATTGAAGCAAAAAGTTTATGCCACATGTTAAGGGGGAGTTTTGACAAGAAAAATTCCGAATAGAGCACGTTCTCTTTCCTTGTTGGTTTTATAATCAAATTTCAATTATAAAAAGGGGGATAAATATATATATATGGAAATTCGAAAGTCGAATTTTTCATATTACGCAGACTTGAAGACCGAAGTGACCTTGAATTTTTTGAAGTTTATGAAATGATGCGATTGGAGTTTCGGAAGTGATTTCGGTTCAAGATGGGTTTGGAATTATTGAAGATTTTTGGGGTGTGTTTTTATGCTCAACTTTAGGGTGATTATTTGGAGTTTGAGAAGCTCTTGATCATTCGTTGATGCTCGGTTCGTTTGGTCTCACATCCTACAACCAAAATTGAAGAATCATGGAAGAATTGAAGATTTGAAGTTCATCTCAACATGGGTCACACTTGAGGCTCTTTCATGTAGTTGCTTGATTTTGGGAGATTTGAAGTGGGTCATCCATTCCTAACTTTGAGGGGGAGAATGTTGGGGTACAAATTTATCCATGTATGACTTTGTAAATGGTTTGACTTTTGAAGCCCACTTGCATGTGGTGCTTTAGCCTTGTGACATGAGAGAGAGAGAGACATGTAAACACCTCTATATAAGGTGGGTTTATTCCACATGTAGAGGTGTGCTTGAGAGATGTAAAATTGAGTGTGTAAGTGTGTGTTATTTATGTAGATTTAGATCTAGATCCCATTTTGTAACACCATATATAATCGAATGCATCTCTTAAACACCAAAATCACCAAGTTCATTGTGCGTTCTTTAATTCCGCAAGCCAAACCAAAGCTCATAATTCACATCAGTACTGCCCCTATTCGAAAAAGACGAAGTTTACGCATGGTGCCATTGTTGGACGAGGAGACTGAATCTGATGATGCGGGCCTCCGTCCTCGTAAGGTGCGTAAGACTGTGTCCGTGGCCAAGCTTCTTGGTGATATCGGTGATGTTCTTGGTGATAAGTTTTATGTGCCTGGGCAAAAGGAGAGGGTGGTGGTGCCTAGTTCTTCAATGACACCACCTTTGCCGTTTACTGGTTCACTCTCAGTTGATCTTGGTTCCGACTTTGTGTTTGGGGTGTACTGGGCTCACCTAGAGGTTCTTTCCAGCCGGAGAAGCCTTCCATGGTTAACGAAACAGGAACTTCGTCTCACTCCTTATCTTCCGAGGCCTATGCTCCGGGCTGGGCGATTTCTAGGGATTCCTTACTGTCGGAATACATCACCGCCTAGGAGTGGAGTAGCTGTGCTCACCCCTCGGCTACAATGACTTTGCTTGCGGGCCAATCGAGCGCTCGAATAGCCGGTGACCTTCGTTATGCCGTGCCTCAGGCTTCTGCCCTTATGGTTGCTGCGGCCGACCGGGTTTGCCGTGCCGGCGTGAATGAAACGCAGTTAAAAAATTTGCAAGGTGCCATAGTGAGCATAAGGGAGGAACTTCGTGATTCAGAGGCTGAGCGCCAATTACTTTCTGAGTAGAATTCTATTGTGGCCTGCGATAATGCCTCTTTGGAAGATCATGTGGCTACTTTGGAGGTCCAAACAGAGCGACTCAAAAGTTAAGTGAGTTCTCTTACTCAGGAGAAGGGTGTGCTAGCGAGTGAGGTGGCTAGGTGCCAACGTCAACTGGCCCATGCCTGTGTTGATGGTGCTGTTTCCCGAGGCGTTTTGAAATGGATGGTGGAGAAGGGGGTGGTTCACGTAATTGATAAAGTTATTGAGAGCGCAGAATTTGCCAGCGGGATCCAGGGTGTTCGTAAGGCGTGTGGGGCCCTTGGGTTCAAGAAGGGGAATCAACTAGGTGGTTGTTCCACCATTTCCGGTGAATCTGAAGCCCTGGATCATGGCCTTGTCGGGAGAAGGGCCGAATAGGTAGATTTTGCTGAGATAGATTTTGCAGGCCTCTTTCGTCTAGGGGAGCTAGATTATGATAGCTTCCACCAATTTTGTGGTAGGCCGGGTCCGGGAAGCTCTTCCTCAGACTCTGAGGACTAATTTATGTTTGTCCCTTCTATTCATTCTGTAATCTATTTGTATTCCCATCTACTATATGTGTAAGGAAGAATACCGGTTGTTAATAACCATGAACTGTGTATTTTGCTTTGTATTTGGCATGGAAGTGTTCTCTTCCCTCTTTTTTTATACATATTTTAAAGTGACCTGTGGTATCTTTAAGCTAGGGTTATTCGACGTTTCTACTGTGATTCTTTTCTGCACACTCCCTTGTTCTAGGGTTCGCATTAATCGGTTAATGTGTGCTTCGGTCGTCGTATAACCGCTACTATTGACTTATATTTCACTGATTTCTATGTTGTAAACAAGCCTTTTTATGTCAAGTTAGGATATGTTGGTCAATTTTCTTGACTATACTTTGAGGTTTAGCTACCAGTATACTGGCCGAGATCGTCACCTCAAGACCTTTTACTGTTCTATTCTCAGGGGAAAGGTTATGAATCTTTTAGAACCCCTTTTTTCCATTAATTAGGATTTATACATTCTTAGCTCTGAGATGTTAGTAGGACATTGTAGGTAAATATTATCACCCTTTTAAGTCCTACAGTTTCATTGTTGCATAGATTTTGCTCAAGTAGCGTAGGTGATCAGCCGTTGTTGCTACTTGGAAAATATACACAACCTATTTACTTTGTGTTTTTGCAATTAATTAAACAGAATTTTGGAAAGCTCTTTCGAAATGCAAATTATATTAACTCTAAACAAAAAGACAGGAAACAATAGACCATGGATGTCTAAGTATCAGGGCGCATGCCCGGTCTTTGCGTTGGCACCTGGAGTATGGTTATCCTGTGCCGAGTTTGACCATACTCCTTTTTCACGGCCCGCGCTTTATTTTTCATTGAGTGTTCTGCTATGACTACCTCGTCGCGGCTGTGCATCTTTTCCTCATCTACTGTAGGTGATTCTTGATAAGTTGGGGTTTCCTCTTGTTTCCACCACCGGGGCCCAACGTGAGAGAGCTGAATTTCGTCTTTCATGCTCTGGAGGCGTTTGCACTTTCCCTTATTCTTGACCCAGTGCGTGCTGAGACTGTGGGAAGCGCCTCCTCTAGGCCGGGTGAGGGTACCACCCACACTTTTCTACACACCTATCAACCTTGCGTTTCACACTGTCAATTGGGGTGTCATTTAGCTCATCAAAGGCCCTTATCGGTTCTCTTCTATAGGAAGGCTTGCATGTTAAAATGAGTGGCACTCTGCCTCTATTTTTGTTGCACCTGGGGCTTATCTCCTTCATTCCATGGGGTTTTGGTTCATGTTTGACATCGGCCAAGATTTGTTTCGAGTCCCAAATCGCTCTCTAGCAGGGCATGGCTCGGCCATTGACGGCACGCCAAGCTGGTGCCCTTGCCCACGGGTAGGTGCTTCTTTGCTTTGCGACTGTTGCTTCATACTCTGGTTGAGCCATCCTTAGGTCAGCGCTTGTTTCTTTCTGTGGAGGGATGTTGTGAGCCGATTGAATACATCTCTTTGCCTTTTCCTTTTCCTGGAACTGTGGATCAGCACTTGTGCTGCTGCAGATCTCCGCTGTGGATCCTCCGCCTTCTGGCAACTTTCGCTTTGACACAATTGGGTTTCTGGATTCCTTTCTCATTGGGTATCGCATCCATTATCTTGATTGGTTGCCACTACCATTGCCGATCCGTCACTCGTGCTAAATTTGAGAATACCGTGGAGAGTAGACGGAATCGCTTGTAGCTGGAAAAGCACTGGCTGACCTAGTAGAATATTGTGTTCAGCCGGACGGTCAACAACTTCAAATTAGAGCACCCTTGTTATCTGTTTTGCCCCGTCGTGACTGATCAATGTAAATGGGAGCATGACTGTTCCTGTTGGCCAGATGCCGTGACCGGTGAACCCAACTAGCGGGCCCTGGCATGGTGGCTAGAGGTGCTTTTTCCATTCAATTGGTAATGGCTGAATGCAGTGTTCATAGATCACGTTGACCCTACTTCCGTTATCGATGTACACTTGTTCAAAATGGTTTTGTCTAATGAAACCGATGATGTGCAATGGGCCATTTAGATCCCAATGTTCTGGCCTGGGGTCATTCGTTGAAAATGCTATGTTGAGTATGTTTTGATGGTATACCTTCGCGCCTACGTGCTGGCTCTAGCGACTGCTACATAGGCGGGGCCCGGTGATAGTAAGTATCTCTGCCATCCTTTCATGGTCCTTTCCCCCATCCTTTCGATTTTTAGGCGGGTGTTTAACCTCATCAAATTTTTCCCTAAGTTGTTTTGCTATATCAACTATGTTTCCAACTAGTTGTTTCTCATCGATCTCCTGCTTAAATACCATGCATTCGTTCGTATCATGAGTTTTGCTTTTACGATATTCACAAAACTTGGTCTTGTCCTTGTTCTCCTTTGCTGGACTCCTATTGATTGCATCGACATCGGTATGACCATTCCTATTTTCATCTTTGTTGAACGTGTTGGATAAGGTGTCTAAGTCCATACTATTTCTGGTATGTACTTGACCCGACCCGACATGGTCCATTTGGGTTGCATGGCATCATGCATTTGGATAGACTAAATGAGAGAAATAACACTTGTGGTTTATTAATATATTATAAGTTCTAATATATTAATAGTATTATTTAATTAGTATTGATCAAGAATTAATTTGGAATTAATTAAGTGATCAAAAGATGACTAATTAAATATATGGGTTGATTATGTAAATCATCCATAACTTATATAGTGGGCTAAAAGGCTCCATGGATTATCAAGTTAGGTTAAACCCATAGGATGCTCCATGGATGCTCCATGGGAGTTACAAACCCATGAGTCATGGAAATGAAGAGTCATGTCACATTAGGGTTTACATGGTGTAACCCTAGATGTGACACACTATATAAGGAACATGTTATCTACCAAAATCGGCTACACTAAGTACAAGAGAGGGCAAGCCGATTTTTAGAGTGTTATACATTCTCTCAAATTCATCCAAAAGCATTTGGTGTTGTGTGAAGCATTTGAGGCATCACACTTGGGGTTCTAGGCTCTCAAGGTTTTCAAGGAATCAAATCAACTACAAGGTATGTAATTCTAGCCATCTTTTAGATTAAAAGTTCCCCATGTATGCTAGATAGGATTATGAACCTTGGAAATCATATTTTGCATGTATTTTAGACAAACATAGCTCCAAGGTTTTCTAGGGTTGCATGTACACTTAGGGGTTTTAGAAGGCTCAAAACCCATCAGTGGTATCAGAGACTAGGCTTGTTTGTGAATACTTGATGCAAAATAGTGATAAAAATTGATTTTTTAGCTGTCTGCACAGGGGGCTCGACGAGTCCATGTGGAGGACTCGACGAGTCCAAGTGAAAATGCATCCAACTCGGCGAGTCAGTTCGTGCACTCGACGAGTTGGCCATGCAGAATACAGAAATTCGATTTGTGCTGATGGAAATGGACTAGAAACATTACCCTAAACTGTTTTGGTGTTGTAAAACTTGTTTTAGATGGTGTAATGTTTGTTCTAATCCATTTACAATGGCTAATATCAATTTTTCATGATTATATGTGTTCATATGTTCTTGAAACTTTGATATGAATATTCATGTTCTTATGAGTTTTGATAGATCATAGGAGTTACTTGTTTAAATGATTAATTCATGATCTTTATATGTTTTAATGGAGTCCATAACTTGTCCTCAAGTTATGGATAACCAAAAGTCTCTTTGTGTTAAAAACCATTAAAAGAACACATAAGTTATAAAATGAAGAGTCTTCATTTTAATGACTCATAAGTTATGAATGTGAAAGGTTTTGTAAAGTTACAAAATTTGCCCTCAAGTTTTGAAACATGTAAAGTCATTTAATAAACTTTAGTTCCAATCCCTAGATTTTTAAAAGTTAAAAATCAACCCTTATACTTTATAATATTATAAGTTAATAATATATATATATATGTATATATATATATATATATATATATATTTATATATATATATATATATATATATATATATATATATATATATATATATATAAGCAAGTCGTCTTACCATTAGTAGACCTCATTCACGAAGCCGGTCTATAAGGGGGGTATAAGGTTGTTACCTATAAAATGGCAGCTTAATGGGTGTCCACTCTCACCCACCGCTTCCTTGATCGGTGGAGGGTCGTTAGACGAACGGGTAGGACAAGGACTTATAAGTTCTCATTAAAAGTATGATGAATATTATAAAGTAACTAAATGTTTTATTAAAGTCCCAATCTTAGTTACTTTAGGAAAAATGTGAATAAGGTGCTAATCCATGAAATTACACTTTGCACTTTGTTCAAGTCGTTGGTGGAGCGTGTGTGGTTAACCGACACACTAACTTGGACTTAACAAGGTAGGTAAAGGGTGACTTAAAGATTATCATAGTATCGGTGGAACGCGTGTGGTTAACCGGCACATCGATTGAGTGATAAAATTTAAGGGTACCAAGTGATTTGCATGGTTACTTCACACCTCGTTTTGTGATCCTCGGTATCCCAGTCACAAAACTTAGAGGGCACACTCGAGATTGAAACATGCCTTTGAAAAGTTCATTGAATCTCAAAAGAATCTAGGAATTTCTAAGAACCATTTAAAAAACTAATATTTATATTTCGTTTTTCAAGGTGGAAATTGATGAATCGTCATTCACCTACCTTTCAAATATGTTATAGCTTAGATTACGGCATACCTCTTCTAAGTTATGATATATTGTGATTCGATCCTAGCCTTAATATTACATTTGGGTGTTTTATTAAGGACTCTCTTTATATCTAAACTAATCTTGTTCTCTTCTTTTCAGATGTCTTCCAACAACACTGCTTCTGGCTCAAACCCTACTGGCTCCTTTTCCCTTATGAACCTATGTGGGAGGGTCATCTTCGATGGTTCCAACTTTATGGATTGGATCCGGAACATCAGGATGGTGACTCGTTACGAGGACAAGGAATAGGTCCTCGATAAGGAGCTAAAGGATATTGATGAGTCCACTGCTACTCCCCAGGAGATCGCTGACTTCCGGACTCATGAAAGAGATTCCACCAAAGTGGCATGCATCATGATGGCCACCATGACAGCTGAACTCCAGAAGTCCTATGAGGACTACTACCCCTTTGAGATGCACCAAGATATGATGGAAAGATACCATCAGAGTGCTCGTCAAGAGCGGTATGAAATAATCTGCTCCATGATAACAACCAGGATGAAGGACGGAGACTCCGTCACGAGCCACATGTAGAAAATGCAAAGGTATGTGGATTGTTTGCTGAAGCTTAATGTGAACTTCCCTGAGGAGCTTGCAATAGATATCATTTTGCACTCCTTACCCTCGTGCTATGATCAATTCCACATGACATACCACATGAATAAGGAAGAAGTCACACTCAGCAAACTTCAAGGACTCCTAAAGACCGCAGAAACTGGTCTTAAGGGTAAGTCGGTTGTTAACACTCCTACTCCTACTCCTACTCCAAACTCCGCCCCTGTCTTGGCAATCGGGAAAGGTATATGGAAGAAGAGGAAGAGCTCTTCGAAGGGTACCAAGGCTAGGACCCTTGATGGCTCTTCTTCAAGTGGAACCAAGAAAGGTTTCGTCACTCCTTCTTCTGACCCAAAAGAGGCTGAATGCTTCTATTGCTATGAAAAGTCGCATTGGAAGCGTAACTGCCCAAAGTACCAGCAAGATGTGAAGGATGGGAAAGTTAAACCCAACCATGCAGGTATTTACACTATTCTATCTAATAACTCACCCTATTCTAACTCTTGGGTCCTTGATACCAGTTGTGGTATTCATATCTGTTCTGATTTGCAGGGACTAAGAAGAAGTGAGAATGTGGAGCATGGAAAGACAAACTTGATCATGGGGAATAGGAAAGCTTCACCTGTCACCAAGATCAAAGTTTATTCTTTGTTGCTAAGTAGTGGGTTTACTTTAGATTTGAATAAATGTTGTTATTCGCCAGAAATGACAAGAAATATTATTTCCTTTCATGCTTTGTACAAACAAGGGTTTACCTTTTCTTTTGATAATGAAATTGGTGGAATAAATGCTTTCTTTAATAATGTTCTTTATTTTAAAGCATTACCTTGTGATGGTGTGTATAAAGTTGTATCTATTGTAGATAATCTAGGAAATAATGTGTTGTGTATTGATTCTTCTGATAATAATAACTTGGATAAAGCATCATTATGGCATTGTCGTCTTGGACATGTGAGCAAGAAACGCATAGGCCAACTCCAAAAGGATGGAGTCTTGGAGTCATTTGACCTAAAGTCAGATGATAGTTGTGAATCATGCTTACTTGGAAAAATGACAAAGTCACCCTTCACTGGTTCTTGTGCTAGGGGTGAAGGTTTGTTGGATCTAGTGCACACGGATGTGTGTGGACCCTTCAAATCTGCCACAAGGGATGCTAATCGTTGTTACTTGACTTTTATTGATGATTATAGTAGATATGGATATGTCTATTTAATCAAGCATAAATCAGAGACTTTAGAGAGGTTTAAAGAGTTTAAACAGGAAGTCGAGAATCAATTAGGCAGGAACATTAAGATGCTTCGATCCGATCATGGTGGTGAGTATCTTAGTACAGAGTTCCTCGACTATCTTAAGGAATGTGGGATTATCTCACAATTGACACCTCCTAGGACACCACAACTTAATGGTGTGGTTGAGAGGCGCAATCGAACCTTGTTGGATATGGTTCGTTCCATGATGAGTCGAGCTTCGCTACCAATCTCATTTTGGGGGTATGCCTTAGAGACTGCTGCCCATATCATTAATCTGGTCCCTACAAAGAAAGTTGCCAAAACTCCTCATGAGACGTGGACTGGTAAAGTTCCCAAACTAGACCACATCAAGATTTGGGGTTGTGAGGCTTTTGTGAGACGCGAGACTCATGATAAGCTCGAACCTCGAAGTGAGAGGTGTATTTTCATCGGCTACCCACAGAAATCCTTTGGTTACCTCTTTTACAGACTTAGTGACAATGTGGTCTTTATAGCAAGGAGGGGTGTCTTTCGAGAGAGAGAGTTCATAAGCCAAGGAAACAGTGGGAGGCAAATTGACCTTGAATAAATTCAAGAGTCAAGTGGTGAAGGAACTTCAAATCCTAGCACTCAACCTGAGGAGGAAACTCCTGTTGAGCCAATTGACAAGTCTGTACCTCTGAGGCGTTCCACAAGGGTTAGGAATGCACCTGAGCATTATTATGGTTTCCATATTACTGCGGAAGGTGAGAAACTTATCAGTGATGAGACATTGGTAAGTCTGGATGAACCTAACAGTTACGTGGAAGCCATGGCAGGCCCCGAGTCTACCAAATGGAAAGAGGCAATGGACAGCGAGATACAGCCCATGTATGACAATCAAGTTTGGAACTTGGTTGACAATGTACCAAGTCGTAAGACAGTTGGGTGCAAATGGAGCTTCAAGAAGAAGACCGACATGGATGGTAATGTACACACATATAAGGCGCGACTGGTTGCAAAGGGCTTTTCTCAAACTCCGGGAGTTGATTATGATGAGACCTTTTCACCAGTAGCAAAGATTAAGTCCATTAGGGTTCTGTTAGCCATTGCTGTATTTCATGATTATGAAATATGGCAAATGGATGTCAAAACCGCCTTCCTTAATGGAAGTCTGGCTGAGGATGTTTAGCCAGAGGGTTTTGTCAGTACAGAATACTCTAATAGAGTGTGTAAGCTCGAGAAATCCATCTATGGATTGAAACAGGCACCTCGGAGATGGAATCTTTGCTTTGATGAGAAAGTCAAAGAATTTGGCTTTTCAAGGAGTGAAGATGAATTTTGTGTCTTTGTCAAGGCTAGCGGGAGTATAGTTAGTTTTTTGGTACTGTATGTGGATGACATACTACTCATAGGAAATGACATCCCAACCTTGCGGGAAGTGAAGTCCTGGCTTGGGAAGTGTTTTTCTATGAAAGACCTAGGAGAAGCTGCCTATATTCTGGGGATAAGGATTCTGAGAGACCGGAGTAAAAGACTAATTGGACTTAGTCAGAGTACCTACTTGGATAAGGTGCTGAAGAGGTTCAACATGCAGGACTCCAAGAAAGGAGAGTTACCCATTCAGTGTAACGCCAGACTGAGTAAAACTTAGAGCCCGAGTACTGAGGCTGAGATAGTAGAAATGAGTCGAGTACCTTATGCTTCTGCAGTAGGCTTGATCATGTATGCTATGACTTGTACTCGTCCTGATGTAGCCTTTGCTTTGAGCATGGTTAGCAGATATTAGGGGAACCCTGACAAGGCTCACTGGACCGCGGTAAAGAATATTCTCAAGTACCTACGGAGGACTAAGGACTGGGTCTTTACCCTCGGTGGGAGTGATGACTTGAGAGTTGTAGGGTATAGTGATGCTAGCTTTCAGACTGATAGGGATAATTTCCGTTCTCAATCAGGCTGGGTCTTTACCCTAAACGGAGGAGCAATTACTTGGAAGAGTTCCAAGCAAGAGACAGTGGCTGATTCAACTTGCGAATCAGAGTATATAGCAGCAAGCGAGGCAGCAAAGGAGGCGATATGGCTGAAGAACTTCATTGGAGACCTTGGAGTTGTACCAGCTATAAAGGAGCCAATGGGAATTTTCTGTGATAGTGAAAGTGCAGTTGCCTTAGCCAAGGAACCAAGGGATCATGGGAGATCCAGACACATCGACAGAAAATACCACTTCATCAGACATCGAATAGAAGAAGGACTCCTCGTGGCAAAGAGGGTATCATCGGATGAGAACCCAGCAGACCCCCTCACTGAAGGGACTGACTCGGGTTAAGCATCTCCAGCATGCTCGGAGCATAGGGCTGAAGGATGATATTAGTTTTAGTAGTTAGATAATTTTGAAATATATAAAGTGTAATTGACATTTGATGATGAATAAAAGTTGTGTTTATTTATGAGTAAAGTGTTGCTATCTCTTGTCAATCGTTTACTATATTTCTTTTGCATGTTTTGACTTCCAGAATAATTATGTTTGGTATATCATATTATTCGAATCTCCACAGTCGGTCATATGTTGGAAGTAGGTATGAATCAAGACTGTCATGAGATGGTTGCAGAGGTCTAAGTTGTTGGACATGGCTACAACACTCATGAGTGCTCATAACTTCTGAGCATTGGACTCAACCCACGCTCACTGGTATCACTTCATGGAATTTATCTCGAGTGATCGTGAGACGGTAATATCATATAAGTCTTCAAACCTAGAGATATGACTTGTTGCCTATGAGTTGGTTATGCATTGATCGTACGAAACCGCATTGGTAACTCGATGTTATAAAACGTACTTTTGTGTGTGATTCAACAAGTAGTAGAATAAGCATATGAGTCGAAGTTTATCTGTTCCTTCTTGGATTAGAAGCGATATCTGGGCCCCTCGGTGATTTTGTTTTGACCTATGTACCTGGCCCGGTCAGAACTAAGTTGATGTGTTCAATTAAGTTCTTTGTCAAACAAATCGGAAATCAGGAAACAAACTGCTGGACAATAAGTAAGACATTGTTCCATGTATTTGTCCGACTGATATCTAGAACAGAGGATTATATGATCACTTATCTTAAATGGCACATCATCATCTTCTTAGTTCCGAGAGACCTTGAAAGAGATACGATTGCTGATCGGTTCCTAAAGTCATACTTGCAGTTATAGTTATTAGACTTATCCAAGTGAGAGACTGTTGGATAAGGTGTCTAAGTCCATAACTATTTCTGGTATGTACTTGACCCGACTTGGCATGGTCCATTTGGGTTGCATGGCATCATGCGTTTGGATAGACTAAATGAGAGAAATAACACTTGTGGTTTATTAATATATTATAAGTTCTAATATATTAATAGTATTATTTAATTAGTATTGATCAAGAATTAATTTGGAATTAATTAAGTGATCAAAAGATGACTAATTAAATATATGGGTTGATTATGTAAATCATCCATAACTTGTATAGTGGGCTAAAAGGCTCCATGGATTATCAAGTTGGGTTAAACCCATAGGATGCTCCATGGATGCTCCATGGGAGTTACAAACCCATGGGTCATGGAAATGAAGAGTCATGTCACATTAGGGTTTACATGGTGTAACCCTAGATGTGACACACTATAAAAGGAACATGTTATCTACCAAAATCGGCTACACTAAGTACAAGAGAGGGCAAGCCGATTTTTAGAGTGTTATACATTCTCTCAAAGTCATTCAAAAGCATTTGGTGTTGAGTGAAGCATTTGAGGCATCACACTTGGGGTGCTAGGCTCTCAAGGTTTTCAAGGAATCAAATCAACTACAAGGTATGTAATTCTAGCCATCTTTTAGATTAAAAGTTCCCCATGTATGCTAGATAGGATTATGAACCTTGGCAATCATATTTTGCATGTATTTTAGACAAACATAGATCCAAGGTTTTCTACGGTTGCATGTACACTTAGGGGTGTTAGAATGCTCAAAACCCATCAGAATGGTCTATACATCCTCGACATGTGCCTGGAGTGGTGATTGTGCCTCTATTGGTTGCCATCTTGCCTCTCTTGTTGGGCTGTGCTCGGCCGGGACGCCGCTTCATCATGTTTGATGTATGTGTTAGCTACAGCTTTGAGATTGGCCTCCTTTCGCTCTTCCCCTTCGATTTTTCTCACGTATTTTTCCACACGAAACTTGAGTTTGTCCCTGGATCTAGGAACTGTTCCTTGCATCTTCCTCGATAGGGGTCCAGGAAGCAGACCTTAGGCGAAGGCACCTGTTACCAGGAACTCTTCATGTCTGGAACATTCAAGGTAGCTAGCATGAATTGATCGTAATAGTCAGGAATCGACTCTCCTTATTTTTGCTTAGATGCCATCACAAAGTTAGCGTCCCCTTTTCATTTCCTCAACTGCATGAAGTTGTCGAGGAAAAGGTATTTCAGCTGCTCAAAACTCGAGATACTGTCTGACCTCAGAGACTTGAACCACTTGTCTGCATTTCCCGTTAAGGTGCAGGGGAAATAAGTACAGGGGAAGCGACGATCCATCTTAAGAGATGTCATCGTCCACTTATAGTTATCGATGTGGTCATCTAGGTTTGTAGTACCGTCGTACTTTAGCATGTTCGGTATCATCACAGTGTGCGGAATCTCGTATTGTAGCAGTTCATGGCTAAAATTGGATCTTGTGCTTCGCATGGGATTGTCCATGTACGAATACGACATACCGCCATAGGCCATGTGTTGCTGCTTCTGGTAGGGCTCACATACATCTGGTTATGCATGGCTGCCGGTGAGATGTACGGTTGATACTGCTGTAGGTTTGGCGGCAAT
Organism: Lactuca virosa; assembly: GCF_052849685.1. Lineage (NCBI taxonomy): Eukaryota > Viridiplantae > Streptophyta > Magnoliopsida > Asterales > Asteraceae > Lactuca > Lactuca virosa. The sequence continues at coordinate 169,872,853 of NC_136427.1, read as the reverse complement.
CCAAATTGCTGGATTCCATATTCCCCTGCTGGGGGAGCCATATATGGGTTGGCTCCTGTGTATTGCTGCGTGTACGGATTGAACGATTGAGTGGTTGCCGCGAAGGGGTTGAATTTAGATGCTACTGGGAACTGAACACCGGATCGATAAGAATTGGATCCCTGATTGGTCGAGGTCTGCATGCTTGTGACTTGCGGGTGAGACGGTGCAGGGATTGAACCTGGGGTCTGTTGTACAAATGGGTTGAAGGTCGGTGGTTGTTGTACGAATAGTGGCGCGTATGGCAAGCCTGCCATGGTGGCATATGGGTAGACCATCGGGGGATATTATGGTTGCGGTTGAATATTGTGAGGGATCCAGGTTCCGGTGCCTGAAGTGTGTGGGAAGGAATGTTGCTGCGAAATAGGGATCTCTGTTTGTTGTGTTGCGATGATCTGTGGAGTTGTGGTTACGATTGCTACTTGTGGAGCTGGGTTAGCTGTTGGGCGCCATAGACTGGCTATGTGAGTTGCCGTCGTTTCAGCTATAGAGTTGGATGGTGTCTGTGAGACTGGTGTGCGGTTTGAAGCGTTTTCTTCCTGAACGGAAGTTTCCCCTCCATCTAATGGTTGCACTGGACACAACAGACTTCTCTCTGCTGTTCCTGATGCTACTGGGATTTCACCTGCCATCGTTGCTCTTTGGGTTTGCTTCGTGGATGTATCGTTGTATAGATACGCCCAGATGACGCCAAAAATTGTGATATCTTGGAGATGGTTGGATAGAGATTGTAGATGAGTTTTTTGCAGGTTCCATCTCCTATTATCACAGTGCAAAAGGAAAAAATGATCGTTAGCCGATGTCCGGGAGGAATTCCCGGGACGAAGCTCCGACGATCAAGTTAGAATGAGTTCTGAGAGACGTAAGAGTAAAATCACAGGAAAAAGCATTTTGTCCCCTTCTTCATGAAGAAGAAGGATCCTTTTGAACCTGTTTGAGAGGCGTGTGCCTCTCAACTGATTCTGTTTTGCATTCCCTCGTGAGGTGTGATGTGGCGTACCCATATTGGAGGATCCTCCATCACGTCTTTTTGCCTCATCTCCTCATTGGCTACAGGGGAATCTTTAATATTATGATGACCGTGGCTATCGTCAGATGGGCAAGTGGGACTCTCTTATTGGTCCCATGTTTTCCGGGATGTTATTCCTTAGAGAAGAGGTTAAGGCGCGGTTCTGCACCTTAACCGCCATGCCAGTGATCTTTCGCGTTGGCGAAGGCCCGACCTTGGCCTCAGGGCTCTGACCAGGACAAGCTTGGCGTTAGTTAGACTTCTCCTTTTTTGACATTCTCCCTGAGGGATACGTTAACACACATGTTACACATTCTGCCACATACTTTGCAACATCGAGCTTCATCGTCGGCCACCAGTAGTAAGGTTTCAGATCCCTATACATCTTAGTGCTATCGGGATGAATTGAGTACATAGTCTTGTGAGCTTCTTCCATCAGAAGATCTCTTATTCATCCCATCTGAGGCATCCAAATCCTATCTTGGAATACCTTCAACCCTTGAATATTTGTACCGAATACTAAAGTTTTGACTAAACATTCTTCCTTTCGTATATTTTTTTCCAATGCTTCTTCTTGAGCTTTCTTAATGCTTTCCACAATTGTTGAGAAAATTTTTATTCTTAACGCTCTTGGCCTCTTTCTTTCCAGGTTTACCTTTCGACTTAGAGCATTAGCTACGACATTTGCTTTACCAGGGTGGTAAAGTATCTCGCAGTCATAATCCTTGAGCAACTCTAGCCAGCGTCGTTGCCTCATATCCACTTCCTTTTGATCAAAGAGATACTGGAGACTTTTATGATCAGTGAAGGGTTTGCACATCGTGCAATAAATATAATGACTCCATATCTTTAATGCAAATACTATCGCTGCCAATTCCTGATCATGAGTGGGGTAGTTCTTCTCGTGTTCTTTCAATTATCGAGATGAATATGCTATCACTTTATCTTTTTGGGTCAGAACACAACCTAACCCAACTCCAGATGCATCGTTATAGACTGCGAAGTCTTCAACTCCGTCTGGTAAAGAAAGAATCGGTGCTTCGTACAACTTCTTCTTTATTTTCTCAAATACTTCTTCATGTTTCTCACTCCATGTATACGTAGCTCCTTTATGGGTCAAACCTGTCAATGTGGCAACTATCGAAGAAAAGCCTTGGATGAACCTTCAGTAATATCCAACTAATCCAAGAATGCTTCAAATCTCAGTGAGACATTTTGGTCGTTCACATTTCATTATAGCTTCAATCTTTGATGGATCAACTATTATCCTTTCTTGGTTAACCACATGACCCAAGAATTGCACTTCTCGAATCCAAAATTCACATTTGGAGAACTTTGAGTACAACTTCTCCTTCTTCAAAAATTCTAATACTTCTTGCAGGTGCTTGCCATGCTCCTGCTAGCTCTTTAAGTAAATCAGAATGTCATCTATGAACACTATCACAGATTTACCGAGGAATGGATTATAAACCCTATTCATTAAATCCTTAAATGTTGCTGGAGCATTTGTTAGTCAAAATGACATTACCAAGAACTCATAGTGTCCGTATCTCGTTCTAAATATGATCTTCTCAATATCTTTCTCTCTCACCTTCAGCTGATGATATCCTGACGTAAGATCAATCTTTGAGAAATAGCTCGAACCTTGCAGCTGATCGAATAGGTCGTCAATCCTTGGCAATGGATACTTGTTCTTTTACCGTTGCCTTGTTCAGCTCTTTATAGTCTATGCACATCCTCATGATTCCATACTTTTTCTTCACGGATAATATCGGAGCTCCACAGGGTGATGAACTAGGTCTATTAAAACTGTTGTCCAACAACTCCTGAAGTTGTATCATAAGCTCCTTCATCTCTATCGGTGCTAACCAATATGGTGCTTTCACTATTGGTGTCGATCTTGGCAACAAGTCTATTCGAAAGTCCACTTGTATATCAGGGGGCAATCTAGGAAGTTCATCGAGAAAGTCATCCGGATAGTCATACACCACTGGTATTCTTTGTATCACTTTCTTCTCCTTCTTTGAATCAATCACAAATGCCAAGTATGATGCACATCCTTTTGACAAACATTTTTTTGGCTTTCATCAAGGAAATGATTCTAGAATTCACTCTACGTTTGTCTCCGTACACCATAAACGACTCTTTTCCAGGTGGGTTCACTCTCACCATCTTCTTCTTGCATAATATTTAGGCATTGTTCACACTAAGCCAATCCATTCCTAGTACGCTGTCGAAACCGTTCAACTCAATGGGTAACAAATCCTCGTGGAATTTATTCCCGTTCAAGTCGATGACGATGATTTTAATGCAATCGCTAACATGTATGAATTTGCCACTGACATCTTCTACAACTAGAGCACTATCAAGTTGGATATAAATGAGTAATTTTCTCTAGAGTCAAACAATATATTGGTAGGTAATCCATTTACAAGAAAGGTACCTGAAGCGACATCTGCTGCATCCTTTGGTGCTTCCAGGGTCATCTGGAATGCTCTTGCCTTTGGCCTCGGCGGAACATTAGGCCTTGCTGCCTCTTTCTTCTTCGGACAGTCCTTAGAAATGTTCCCTTATTCGTTACATCCATAATACATCCTTTTGTTGTATGTACACTCATTGGCGTAATGCCCAGTTTTTCCACACTTGTAACAAATGACTTCCTCGCCACACTTTCCAAAGTGCTTATTTTCGCACTTCTCACACCATCTTGCTTCACCTCCTCCTCCTCCTCCAAATTTCTTGGAACCAGACTTCGAGAACTTTCTTTTCTTGTTGGACCTTGCAGATCCATCAAATTTCATCTTCTCTCCTACCTCAGCTCTCTCCAAACCCTTCTCCCTTATCTGGGTCTCAACATTTTTAGCTGCCTAGATGGAGACTTTCAAGGTGGTTGCTTATTTGACCATGATCAAAGTCTGTCGGCAATCCACTGGAAAACTTGTTGACCTTGGAGAGTTCATTTGGATCTAGGTAAGGAACAAGCTTCATTTTCTCCGTAAAACTTGCAGCATACTCGGTGATGCTCATTCTTCCTTTCTTTAGGTTCTAAAACATGTTGTTGAGCTCCAGTAGATCCTGCTCAGAGTAGTACTGCAATTTTAGCTGCACCAAAAAGTCTTCCGAAGACATCTAGCTAGCTTCTTCCTTAGGCATGGTATCAACTAGTAGCTTCCACCAGCTCAATACTCCTGACTTTAACAGTATAACCGCGAGAGCGGTCTTCTGTTTGTTGTTGCAGTCGCAACTTTCAAACATCATCTCCATCTCAGAGATCCAATCCATAACTTCAACCGATGTTGGGCTTCCAGAATGATTCGGTGGTTTGGATGCCATGAAATCATTATACTTGCACCCTCGTCTATCCTTTCCTCCATTGGGGTGGTTTCTTCTACCCACTCGTGGCTCAACTTGACTGACAGTCTGACTATAGTTTCCTTCCTCTCACTGTTCAATGTTTAGTTCAGGTTGTACGATGGGTATAGTCGGTTCTTCCCTATTATCCTGCCGCATTTGTCTCATCTCCTCTCCTTTTTCAACCATCATAGACCGAATCATTGCTTGGACTCCTTCCATTGTGATTGGTTCAGGTGCAACTGCTACTTCCGGTGCACGCTCAATCACAGGTCACTGATTAGCATTATCAATTCCATTAGCATTTCCGAATCCGCTTCAGGTTCTCGCCATGTCAATCTATACACCAAAGTAGGCAAATTTAGATATTTATTTACGATAAACGTTTAATCCTCCTTGTTCCTTTGAAAATTAACATGCCAATTCTAATATCGTAGTTGAACGTTTAGAAATCTGAATACATAAAGTTTCCAGATCCGATTGGCAACAGACCATATGTACGATCAAGTAATAACATATAAATATCGTAAATCATTTAGCACATAAAAGCAATTTAGGAATCTTTCCTAAAATAAGCTAGTGCTCGTGTCCAAAATATAACAGACACTCATCTCACAATCATCGCTTAGCATTCTAAGTTTAAGTCTAGAAATCCTACAAATTCCTAGTTCGCTTAAACTAATGCTTTGATACGAACTGTGACATCCCTAATTTCACGGCCAAAAAAGACTGATTTGTTTATGCTTTCTTTGAAAATCAAAGTATCCTTTTGAAAAAATATGTTATAGAATTTGTTACAAAAAATATGATAAGTAAATTATCAAAGCATTTCCGAAGAAATGTGTTTTCATTATATTAAAAATGCTGGGATGTCATTGTCAATACAATATATAAGCATAAACAAAAATAGTAGAGGCCTTACAACATCTATTGTTCTAATGGCCTATAATCCATATATCTCTCATCAGATCATCACTCCTGTGCTCTATGGCTACTACCTGTAATACAAGAAACTAAGTGGGTCTGGCTTGGGAGCCTGGTGAGCACATAGGTTTTTCAAACCACAATAATTAAGTTTATTAATTTCATCAAATCAATCAACCTGATTACCCATTCCCGTTATCCTCACTTTCTGTCCCTAAAGCATCTAAATTAAGGGACCTAGCCTAAGGATTTTCATCGGGATGGACAACACTGCTTAGGGGATTCCTTAGAAATATATGTCAAAAAGGAAACCATGAGGAGGATGGAGTACACCTGGTGAACACATAGTTCAAAAACACCTACAGGTTGCGAGCCTGCCAACATTCCACTAGACTGTGTAGAATAGTCCATGGTCGTCATCTATACTCTACTAGATGACTAAATCAACTTAAACATCGAGGCCTCTCATCGATTATTTCATCATCTATATCATCTACCCTTCTTTACCCATCATAACCATGGGTATAAAATTCATATATAGTTTAAATCGAATAAAACATGTATATTTTGTTTATCCAACATAGATATCAAGAACACATATAATATGCACACATAGCACGTAATTTTTATTAAATACTTCATATCTATGTGTAAAATGAAAGTAACTATGCACTCACTTGTTAAAGTGATGACTCCAAATTTGGGCAGCGCTTCGCTTCTAACAATTTTCTTTTCCTTCGACGAAACCTAGTATCATTATTACTAGATTTTAGTCTAATATTTATTGTGACTAATTATTAGTCTAGATTCATCAATAAATCAAAGTCTACATCATGATCTATCAAGTAAGGAACAAACATGTAGGATCATATCGGAGCTAGGGTCCGTTTGGTATACGTAGTATACTGTTTGGTAATCCTACTTTAAACACCTCACTAAATCATAGCCTAGACATCATCCCCGTAAGTAGACCAATTAGTATTACGACTTTGAATCACTAATAAATCATGTTTACTGGTTCCTAATAACGATAATGAACTTAAACATAAGTTATACTTAAAGTAGGGTAAACATAACTCACTTACAAGGGGGTTTAGCTAGGAAACAGGCTCTACAGGGGCAGAACTTCTGAGCCGAAAGCTCTTCTTTACAGAGCCTTCTGGTCCTCTGGGCTTCGCCTCTAACACTTGGGAAGTGCTATGGACGGGGAGGGGCTAAGGGGGGTATTTGAGAGAGAAAGAATGGTTTTGGTGTGAAGAAAATTAGAGATTTGCACCTCTATTTATAGGTTGGGAACTCGGAGTACGCACGACGTACATAACAGGTACAATGGGCGTACTGCAGTACACTGGGCGTACTGTAAGTTACGTTGGGTGTAGACGGACAGGTGTCACCATCCAGTGGCAAGGCGCGAGGAGGAAGCAACGGTCAGGATTGTGGCATGTGTCAGCCTCGCATCTTATCCCATAATTTTGTTATCTTCTAAATTTCGTAACTTTCACATACGAGCTTCGTTTTTTACGTTCTTTATATCCACGTGTAGCTAGCAACGTGATCTACAAGTTTCATTTAGACTCTTTCAGCTAATTTTGAATTAACTTTTAAAGTTTTATTTTAACAGGTGTAGACATTTAAAGTCCATTTAAAATTTCATAACATTATCATTATACGTCTGTTTTCGTCTGTCTTTATATCTTTGAGCTCCTATTAACGAGATCTTCGATTCTCGTTTAGATTGTGTCGGCTAAAAATTGATCGATCTAAAATTCGATTCTTGGGCTGCATACTACTATGCCAAATCTTAGAAAAATCATAACTTCCTCTTACGAAGTCAGATTTGGACGTTCTCTGTATGCACACTTTCGGTTTAGCGTATACTATGACTTTCGTTTAGATTGGTAAGGCTAAAAAGTATGTTATCACAAACTCAGTTTTTACGATACACAACGTCGTGTTGGTTTTGTTGCAAAACTTCGATGGGTCATAACTTCTTCGTTATAAGTCTAATTTTAGTGTTCCTTATATCTCCAAAATCCTTGTTACGACCACTTCAAATTTCTTTAAAGATATTGGGTCAAATATTCATTCTATTTTTGATGCATATTTTTATTATTATTTTATTACATCGTTATAAGCACGTATATTGCACATAAATCACATAATACTCAAATAATTCCTCTTCATTACTTCAAAATAGGTTACAATTGTTGAACCTAACTATTACATCATAATAATAATGCTTTGCCTAGAAACACAGGTGTTACAATTATTAAGTCCATAACTCCATAAACCCTAGTCTCTTAACCCATTAAGACAATCTAGCACTTGCATGGAGTGAAACTATTGATAAAAAACCCAAGTTTATGCTTTAACACCCCTCAAAACCTCTGAAAGGACAACTCAAATGCCTTGGAGTACCTTCTACTCACAAAGACCAAGTTTAGGACCACAAAGGGGATAACTTTGAGCTAAAATTAGATTCATAAGATTTCTACATCAAGGTTGAAACTTTTTACCTCCACAAGGTGTACAAGGGGGACAAGATGTTAGATTCAAAGCCTTGAGTGAAACACCACCACATCAATGCTCTTCCTTTTACTCCAAAAGCTCCAAATGGCATCAAAAATGTCTCAACAAGCTTCACAATGCACAAAACAGTCTTTAGAGTTTCGAAATACGGAGGGAGGCTAAAGATAAGAAGGTGCATGTGGCCATAAATTTGTTTAAATAGGGTCCAAACCCTAAAATTTAGGGTTTGCACCCTGTGTGTGTACACTTGACGTACCTTCATGCACCATGCATATTAAGGTGATACGAAGTACGCTCAGTATACGAGGGTGTATGCCCCGCGTACTACAACAACTCTGAAATTACGAAAATGCCACCAAGTACTAAACTTTGGAAGTAGAGCATAACTCAAGGGTGAAAACGAATACCTGAATAATAGATGTTACAATAAAGAAGAGCTTATACTGATCAACCTAGAAGAACATTTCCTCCACCTTTTTTTGGTGGATATATAACACGATAATAAGAAAAAGTTCTGCTTTCATGTCGCTCAGAATATCCAACTACCTACCATAGCACAACTGTCATAAAACTTCTATTTAGTTAGACCATTCTGGATTACGAAGTTCTGAACTCTTCATCGCATTTTAGACTGTTCTTCGCATTTCAAACCGCTCTTCTCATTCTTGACATGACAAATCCATTATAGATGTGTCAGAAGGTGGGTTTAATAGCACGGAAATGAAATACTAACATTCTATTACATGTTATCTAAGACATTTAAGGCTAACTAATGACATACAATAGCATTTTATGTATTCTGATTTAAGGCTATGTCCCAACATATCACAAAGAGTACTAAACGCTCCAATGAGGATACTAAGAAGTGAAAAGTTTGTAGTGGAGGAGCTTGTGTTTGAAGATATAAAAACTGAGTTAAACGTTAGTAATTTGATAATCATCATTGAAAATTATTAACCCACAAAAATTAATCTAATAAGACTAAGGCCCATATTTCACCTCTAATTACGAAAAGGTTTATGGTGCGACTTTGAGGACAATATGTGTCATGAGTGGAGGTTGAGAGGATCAACCATGAGTTCTTAGATCTAGTGCAAACTACCAAGAAAGTCACTGAAATGACGAAGAATTTTAGGGAGATGGCACTAGTATGTCCTTAGTATTCTACAACTAAGGATATGAGGATGACCCAATATGCTGAGATGCGACACATCAAGATATGAGAGTTCGTGAATGCCAGTCAGCATCCTTCACTTGATTCCATGATTGAGTCTGCTAGGGGACGTAAGATTGAGCTTGAGACCCAAACTCGGAAATGGAAGGCAATGCAGGCAGTGACACCAGTTTCTTTGTGGCCCAATAAGTCGAATACTTTTCACTCACACTCGGATCAGAAGAGCAGTGCATCCAGACAGAGAGATGGTTTGAGCAAGGGGACTGGAACTTTTTTTAAGTGTTGTCATATAGGTTATTGTGCTCGTGACTGTAAGAAATATGTGCATATATGCTAACATTGAATCCATCTGTGCCATGTCAAGGTTGATTGCTTGTTATTGAGGGCCAGAGGAGGAGGAGGAGGAGCACCAAAAGCTCCTAATGTTGCTCTTCTACGTATCACTGATGGACACGTGGTGTAGCAGGGACAGAGAAGGTTCGATGTAGAGCTATTCAGCTCACCGCGAAGGAGGCACGGGCAACGCCCAAGGTGGGGTAGGTACATTTTGTTTACTCATTCCTTTATTAAATCTTGTTAATTTATTGTATGTGTACCTTAATTTCTGTGTGATTAGGTACTTTCTTAGTCAACTATGTACCTGCCTTAGTATTATTTGACAGTAGAGATACTCACTCATTCGTGTCTCACACTTTTGGTGAGCAGTTGGGTCGTAATGTTGAGAGTTTAGGAAACCAAGTAGCAGTTGAGGTCGCTGATGACATGATGGTGACGATTATCCGAGTTTATTAGCATTGTCTGATAAAAGTATGTGGCGAGAGATTACCTAATGATCCGGTCCCGATTGTGATGCAAGAATAATGCGTGATAGTAGGGATAGACTGGATGGTGATGTATATGTTATGGTTTTGTATACTACAACATCCTATGGTGCACATACAACCCTAAATGCTTTAGATCTATGTTTTCTCTAATTATACATGAATATTGTTTCCAAAGCATAAAGCCTACAACTAGCATACAATTGACATAATCAACATAAAAGTGAGTTATAGAATTACCTCTTTGTTGTAGCTTGTAGTTTTTGCCTTTAAGAACTTAGCACCCCAAGTGTGATGCCTCAAACGGTTTACAACACACCCTAGAACAATTGGATGACATGAGAGAGATTACTAGGCACACAAATCGGTTATGAACTCCAAGAACACTTGTTGCAACCAATTTTAGCCATGGGGTTATGTATATATATGTAAGAATCCAAGAGTCATGGGTAAACCATAATCCATACACTTTGGGTTATGATCCATATTCCATATGGGCTAACTCTTCATGGAAACTTGCATAAGCTTAGCCCATCATGGATCAATAGCCCAAACCATATATATATATATATATATATATATATATATATATATATATATATATATATATATATATATATATATATATATATATATATATCATTGATTTACATAATCAATCCCCGTTAATTTAATTAGTCTCCTTTGATCACTAAATTAATTCCAAATTAATTGTTGATCAATACTAATAAAATAATATGATTTCATATTAATATATTAGAACTTATAATATATTAATAAATCATAAATAACCTCTTACTAAAATATCCATCCACAAATTGTCCTGGTGATATGCAACCCGAATGGACCATGCTACTCTCGGGTCAAGTACATACCAATTATAGTTATGGGCTTAGATACCTAATACAATAGTCTCCCACTTGGATAAGTCTAATAACTATTATTGCAAGTACGACTTAGACACCGCCTAGCAATCGTAGCTCTTAAAAGCCGCTGTCGAACTCTGATCTGGTCAATGACGCGTCCATTAGATAAGGGATCATATATTACTCCATTCTAGATATCGTATGGACATGAGACATGGATTATAATCATTCTCTCTGTCTATCTGATGTTTCCCGATTTCCGATTTATGACGAACGATTAATAAATCCAATCAGTCCAGGCTTGGCAAAGCACTTAAGTTTGTCATCACTAAATCATCGAGGGGCCCACAAATATCGCTTTTATCCCTCTAAGGATAAAAGGAATGGACAAACTTCGACTTAATTCTTGCTTGTACTTACTCATCAAATCACACACAACAATATATTTTATAACACCAAGTTACTGGTGTGTTTACATATGTCAATGTGAAACCGACTTGTAAACTACAACTCACATGCCTTGGTTTCAAGAATATAAGATATTATTGTCTCACAATCACTCGTAATAAAATCCATGAAGTGATTTAGATGAGCGTGGGTTTAATCCAATACTCGAATCTTATTCCAGGAGTACTCATGAACACTCCAGCAAACTTGTGTTATGTCTAGAACACCTAGACAATCTACAGTCAGATTCATGACCGTCTTTCCTCGATACCTACTTCCAAAGTATGATCGATTGTGGATAGTTTGAATAACCTAGTTATTAAGGAAGTCAAAACATGCAAAGTGAAACACAAGAATAATCGAATCCAATATGGTCTCAGAACTTATGAATATAAATAAAACACCTTTTATTTAATCGCCATATTGATTACACATTGTTCATTGTATAATGTTTCGATTAATCAACTTAATACTTGAATTAAAACAACAGTTATGCCATGCTCCAAGCATACACACTATGTTTGCCTATGGTCCTTTCTTTGTGAAATAGATCAATTGAAAGCATTTCAATGACACTCATTTCACAATTCCAAATCCTTATCATAAATGTAAGAATACCAAATTCTTGCCATTCTCTATAATCTGTTAGATTTTAAACTTATGTATAATGATCCTCTTGTAATGACTATGCACAAAAGTCACAGAGACTTGGCAACAAAAATTACAAAGTATTCCAATGGAGAGCAATGCAATGGAAACGAAGTCTCACATTCAAAGTACATTCCTTTGAACATCCTTCTTGCATTAAGTTTCCTAATCTTACACAGATTTAAAGAATAACTTCCACATAAGGTAATATTTCCATATTCCCATTTTGACAATCACTTCTGAACAAGAGTTACCTCTTTTCAGAATATGTCAATATGGTCCTTCTAAAATTCAGAATATACTTCCAACTGTCCATAAGCAACCAATCTTTGGTAAACCTCAGATTGTCCTCGATAATTGCTTAACCATTTTAGTAATATCTCGTTCTAGTGCCTTTTCCCTCTTAATGCCCTAAGCATTTGGAAAATTAGAACATATCAATATTATAGCATATGTATTCGATCCTATATCTGAAGCATATGGGATATGATACATAATGTTTCACATAAAGACATGATACTTTACCAGTCTCTTGCTTTAACATTTCCATATATAGAACTTCCTTATGTCGAATATTTACAACATAACATTCATATATATCGTTGACTAAATTTGATTAAAATCTCAATAAATGAAGTATGAATTCCTCTCCCTTAGTTATAGCAAAACAACTTTTCAAACTCCACAACTTTGCGAATTGAAACTTTTGTTTTCTATAATTAACATTGCTAACTTGCAACATTTACCATAATAATTATGCTCCCACTAGCATAATAATTACATTCTTATTAGCATAACACTTATGCTCCCACTAGCTTTGACATGTTCCCAGAAATCAGCTGGACTTCTAGAAGTCAATACTTACCGACTTTCTTATCAAAGTTCAGATTTCTGATACGAGATGCTTCGATAAGACTTTATCCAGGCTTCTCAAATTCATATGCCTTTCCTTAGATAGCTCACATGTATGTCTAAACAATTTAGAACTTACAGCAATAAGTCTCAAATGTTTAGACCATTGTCATTTCTCACAATTGAAACTATGAAGAGGGATGCCGTAATCATAATCGAATTTGAGAATGGAAATAACACAATTGCTATCTCTTTAAAATCTACTTAGTGAAATCGTTTCCTCACAATCATTTTCATGAATTGGAGAGAAACCTTATGACACTTAGATTTTTATGGTGTATATGTTCCTATCTATGTGAATTTCTTATAACCATAATCATAAGATAAGGTTAGTGACAAATCCAAACTCATATGAAATGAACTTGTTCAATCTTAATTTCTTGCCACCTGCCATCTCAAGGGCCTACCATTGCTTCCAAGTTGTTATGCAAACAATTGAGTACTCATAGATCTCACATAATTAGTCCACCAACTGGAATGCCACAGAAACAAGAATATGTCAACATGATAGGTTATAAACCTCAAGTCGTGTGCTAGTGATTAACAACAGGTTTATTCTTGATTAGTTCTTGAAACTATTCAAGATCATTAAGACTCCCATTGTCCTCTTGACATATAAGATTCACTTTGTCAAGGAACATTACTTGACAAACAAATATTCAAGAGTTAGTGCGGTTTCTTATCAAGACAAACACTTCACACAATTGGTCTTAGTTGGTCTTTGTCTTATCCAAAACATCACAACTTACCAATTTCAAATGTACAAGAGTAAGAAAAATTTTACTCTACATTTGATAAGTGTTATAAACCTTTCTTAAGATCATGTCATTCAAGGCTCAATCTTGGAGTGTGACTCTACGACTCAATTTTGGAACGAAGTATGATTTATTTTCTTGATTTAACCATTTCAACAATTTCTGATTCCTCCTTTTGGTCACAAAAATACACCAAGGTGTCCTTAGAGGATCAATTGTGATATTCTTTCATAATCACTAAGATAATCATAAAACACGATACTCAAGTACTCTCCCTTCTTCTCAGATTGGAGAAACTTTTATCTTTCTGCCTAATTTGATTCTTGTTATTCGTTCTGCCATACATTGAAACTTTTCCAATGATTATGAATTATACTTAATCTTGTAAGTATAACCATATTTACTAAACTTTAGTAAATCATAACGAATAATCTTATCGTTCTTTGTGGTGGACCTGAACAGCGCACAACCAAGTGTACCCGATCCCCTAGTCCTTCATTTGACTCACATATACATGTGAACAAGGAATTAGTCTTAATTTCCCAAGGGTGAAGGTTCTCATTCATCACACAATGCAACGTACATGATTCCAAGTTTCTATCCAACTGAAACTTGGGTGATGAGAATCTTTCCTTATTTGGTAAATTATGACACTACCACAAACGAAAGAATCAAATCCATTTTCCAATATTACTATCAATGGAAACATATAAGCAACAAGTTTCACAAATGTCATTATAAGGAAACTTAAAATAAAATAAAATCAAAATTTATCTTTTATTTATTAAAATTGCGGAAAACTTTTCCTTACAATGCAAATACATATGAAAACTATGTTGTTGTCTATTGCTAAGCAATCTATTATAGCTCTTAAGCAGCTGCTCAAAATTCTGATCATCGAACCATGCGATCGAAATCCATCTCTTCACGATCAGAATTTACTTACTCATCCTTTAAGCTTCCTTTCTTTTCTTTGATTCTACAAAATATCAAAATGTAATTACATTACATCATGTATTAAGAATCTAGAAATAGGAACTTAATAGAGGTAGATAGTGGACTTACTTGAAGCAGAGTCAAATATTTCGACTATACCATCCTTGTGGTCCATCAGGTAGCCACGACAGCTTCGCAACCAATGCCTTATCTCTTGGCAATAGAAACACATGGACTCTTTAGGAATGGTACACAGGACTATCTCATACTTAGGCTTTCTCTTTACCATTTGGTCAAATGACTTGACCATGGCCGATCCCTTTCCATTGGGAAGAGAAATCTTTTCTGGACTTCCGATGTTAGCATTGTCAATGTCCTTGGAAGTTTGGGGAAGTAGATCTTCCAATCAAATTTGCTTTACCAGCATGCCAAATCATTGTTGATTCAGTAGCAACAAGCAAATAGGTAAGATCGATGAGGGTCATGTCGTGATTCCCATATAGTAGTCCTTAAATAACCTGCTATATGACTTAGGAAGTCATTGAAGAACCAAGTCAACAACCAACTTCCTTGAAACAACGACACCCAACATTCCTAGCCTGTCAATGTGTGACTTCATCTCCAAGATATGTGCACACACAGACCTTCCATCTTAGTGTTTGCTAGCCAATAGGGCATGAGTGACCTTGAACTTGTGGGTCAGGGAGAATTATTGGAGGAGGTGGAGGAAGAGAAGTACCACTACAACACAAACAAGGGATTAATCTTTCAGCTCGATCGTCTTGTGGAATATCATCTTTATAAAGAAAAGTTTTTCCAAAAGGATGAGGTAGACCATAGTTGTCAGAACTAGACATCTATAAGGGATAAATTCAAGTTAGTTGATTTAAGTCCTTAATATAACACCCAAATGAAATATTAAGGCTAGGACCCAACACAATACTTTACAATGCGGAAGAGGGATGCCATAATCCAATTGCAAAATATTTGAAGGTAGGTAAATGACGATTTACCAATTTCCACCATGAAAAACAAAATTGATTATTAAGTTTAAAATGAATTGAAATTCCTAGATCCTTTGAGATTCATTAAACCTTTCAATGGCATGTTTAAATCTCGATTGTGCCCTTCAAGTTTGTGACTGGGATGCCGAGGATCACAAACAAGGTGTGAATAACCATGCAAATTAGCTTGGTACTCTCGATGTCATTTATCACCTAATCAATGCGCCGATTAACCACACACGCTCCATTATTCTATGACAAACATCGAGCTACCCTTTGCTACCCTTGTTAGTTGAAGTTAGTGTGTCGGTTAACCACACACGCTCCACTAACGACTTGGCAATGTCCAAAGACAATTTCATGGGTTAGCACCAAATTCACATTTTTCCTAAGTAACTAAGATTGAGAATTTATAAGTGTTTAGTTACTTGGTATTTTCATTATACTTTTAATGAGAATGTCCTATCCTACCCATTCGGCTAACGATCCCCCACCAGTCAAGGAAGCGGTGGGTGAGAGTGGACACCCATTAAACCACCATTTTATAGGCAGTAACCTTATACCCCCTTATAGACCGGCTTCGTGAATGAGACCTACTAACGGTAAGACTGACTTGTCTTATACATACATATATATATATATATATATATATATATATATATATATATATATATATATATTATTAAACTTTTTAATTTTATATAGTATAAGGTTGTATTTTAAACTTTTAATATACTAGATGGTTTAATCTATTAATAAATTACACTCTTAATTTAATTAAACTTAAACCATGTCATTATAGAATTATTAATTCTCTTTTAATTAAACACTTTAATTAATTTAATAAAGTCCATAAGGTGCAATTTGAGCTACTCAAATACTTCAATGTTCTAAATATAAAAAATTCAAAATTAAAAACTATTTAATTAATTTTTTAATTTATGAACCCAAGAGTTACACCTTTTAATTACAAGAGTTTCTTAATTTGAGAATTTTCAAATACCAAAACTTGAGGGCAAGTTTTGTAACTCTTGAAAAACCTTTGATTTCCATAACTTATGAGATTAATGTGGTTTTTATGAAAAAACTTTTCATGTTCCATAATTTGAGGACAAGGTATGGAGGACTTTAAAAACATTTAAGATCAAATATTTCAATTAACAAAATAATCAAATAATTTGTCTATGATCTAGTTAAACTCATAAGTCAAGATAATTGATATCAACAATTTGCAAGAAATTAGCCTAATCATATAAACTAATACAAATCTTGAAATTTTGACAATTACCTTTTGATTGGATGAGGATAATCATTACTATACCAACAAAATCAAATTTTATGAACTAAAACATTTTGTGGTAATGATCCTAATCCAAAACAGGCCAAAAATCCCGAAAATCTGCCATCAGAAGCATCAACTCGTCGAGTGCATGAACATGACTCGCCGAGTTGACCTTTTACTAAGTGGACTCGTCGATTCAGCTAGTGGACTCGGTGACTTCATCAGTCAGAGGCCCGAAAAACAATTTTTTTCAACTTTGAAAATTAACTAAGCATCAAATAGAATATAAAACAATCCTAGGCTCTGATACCACTATTGGGTTTTGTATACTACAACATCCTATGGTGCATATACAACCCTAAATGCTTTGGATCGATGTTTTCTCTAATTATACATGCAATATTGTTTCCAAAGCATAAAGCCTACAACTAGCATACAATTGACATAATCAACATAAAAGTGAGTTATAAAATTACCTCTTTGTTGTAGCTTGTAGTTTTGGCCTTTAAGAACTTAGCACCCCAAGTGTGATGCCTCAAACGGTTCACAACACACCCTTGAACAATTGGATGACTTGAGAGAGATTACTTGGCACACAAATCGGTTATGAACTCCAAGAACACTTGTTGCAACCGATTTTAGCCATTAGGCTATGTATATATATGTAGGAATCCAAGAGTCATGGGTAAACCCTAATCCATACACTTTGGGTTATGATCCATATTCCATGTGGGCTAACTCTTCATGGAAACTTACATAAGCTTAGCCTATCATGGATGAATAGCCCAAACCATATATATATCATTGATTTACATAATCAGTCCCCGGTAATTTAATTAGTCTCTTTTGATCACTAAATTAATTCCAAATTAATTCTTGATCAATACTAATTAAATAATATGATTTCATATTAATATATTAGAACTTATAATTTATTAATAAATCATAAATAATATCTTACTCAAATATCCATCCACAAATTGTCCTGGTGATATGCAACCCGAATGGACCATGCTACTCTCGGGTCAAGTACATACCAATTATAGTTATGAGCTTAGACACCTAATTGAACAGTATAATGAAAAGATTGTTTATCGAAACAAGCATGTGCAGGTTAGAACCCGAAGCGGGGGAGGACTATTGGTTTAAGAGGATACCCCTAGGTGGAGCACGACGATTTCTTCAGCCGTGACGGCTCGAAGGTGTCTACAACATAGAAGAGTTGGATACTTAGCTTACATAGCATACATGCATGAGGTCAGGAGAAACAAGACGATTAGGGATGTACTGATTGTGAAGGAGTTAACCGCTGCCCTCCCCGATGAATTGTCAGGGATCCCACTCAAGCGTCAGGTGGAGTTCCATATCGATTTGGTTCCTGGTGTTGCACTAGTGGCCAAAGCACCTTACCAGCTTGCCCCGCCGGAAATAAAGGAGTTTTACGAGCAATTGTAGGAACTATTGGAGAAAGAGTTCATCAGACCAAGTTTTTCACCATGGGGAGCCCCAATTCTCTTTGTGAAGAAGAAGGATGGTTCACAACGGATGTGTATTGATTACCATGTGATGAATACGCTTAAAATGAAGAATTGTTACCTATTACCGAGGATTGATGACTTGTTTGATCAATAATAGGGAGCATCTTGGTTCTTAAAGATTGACCTGAGGTCAGGATATCACCAGATGCGGGTGAGAAGTGAAGATGTAGAGGAGACAACGTTTCGCACACGCTACATTCAGTATGATTTTGTGGTGGTGCCTTTCGCACTCACCAACGCACCCTGCAACTTTCACGGACCTCATGAATTGGGTGTGTAGACCGATGTTGGATCGTTCGGTGATAGTGTTCGTCCATGATATTCTCGTCTACTCGAAGACAAGAGATGAGAATGAGGTACATATACGAGAGGTGTTTGGAGACATTGACGAAGGGGAAGCTTTATGCTAACTGTTGAGTTGAAAAACTCTAAGATCGATTAGATCTTTTAACAGGTAAAACAAAATAAGCAAAACAAACACTATGAACAAGATATAGAATCAAATAAAGCTTAATGATTCAAAAGTAGTCACGCCTCAGCAGAGCTCGATAAAGAACTTCCACTGTAAAGGCGAGCTAGGGTTTGTAGTACAAAGCAAATGATAATCAATGTAATCGCTAACACTCTAAGGCTACATGCATGCACCTTAAATACTAAACCCTAAACAAAACAATCACAGTTGGACAGGCCCAAACTGGATAGCAAAACCAGGCTAAGGACCGAGCCCATGACGCAACACTATAGAACCCAACAATCTCCCCCTTTGCGTCGAATGAGGCGAGAGATTATTTCTGTTGAGTAGCTTTCACCGTCTTCACAACTTTGAACAGCCTAGGATTTATAGCAAGAAGTGTTTGACGAAACTGAATGTACCATCGTAGCATGTCAGTAAACAACTTCTTGTCAGCTGCAGAATTCTGATTGTACTTGTGAATTATCTCCAAAATGTGCTCCAAGCAAGCAGTTGAGAAGAGATGCTTATCACAGAGGGCAAAAAGACATTTTTGCTTTTCACCCCTGATGAACATCACAGTGTGAAATTGGGGGTCGATTCTACCCTTGACCATGACATTCACATTGCCATTCCTGCCAGAAGGTTTGATCGTTGGACGCTTGTGAATGGCAGAGGCAATTTCTTGGTCCATCTTCGCTACTTCATGAATGTAGCAAACAAGCATTCGCTAGATATGGTCTATTATCGGCTGATACTCCTGAGGATTAGACAGCAGAATGTTGTTGAGGAGTATCCAGTCGTGAGGGTTAAGGTTCGGTAGATCAGCCAGGGAAAAGTTATGAATCGAGCCTTCAGAGCCTCGAGTCACTTTGAATTTGACGTTGACAAATTTCCCAGCTGAGTAAGGTTTCAGCACCTTGACAGTAGTAATTTTCTGTAAGCTCCATGTCAGGTACTGTGGCTGAGCGAATTCCAGATAAAACTCTAACAGATCCCGATCTACCTTCGGGTCCGGAGAGGGAATAGGAACAGTGGAGTTGAAGCAGTGGAAGATAAATGCCTTTCGAGTGATTGGCATATCAAATTGAGCGTCCTTCGAGTTTTCAAGGCCGAACGACATTACAGGTTCTAGCCAATGAGTACTCGGTTCATCTATAGCTTCTCTCTGGAGCGAAGTAATGGTCAATTCAGGAAAGAGTGACTTCTTTTTCTCCAAGAGCTCCTTTTCTTTCTGCTTCTTTTCAAGCTCTACCGATTCCCTCATAAGCTTTTCTTCAAGCTCCTTATCGGTCAGTTTTGTTTTCTGAAAAATGTTAGTGGGATCAGCTCCGTAAATATCTTCAATATCATCATCATCACTTTCATCATTTTCTCCAATTTTCTTCTTCTTTTTATCCCTTTTGCTGACCGAAGCTACATTAATCTTCGGTGCAGCAGTTGATGTGGGTTCGGGAGGAGGTTGAGTCTTGACCTTTTCCTTTTCCTTTTCCTTTTCCTTTTCTCCCCCTTGTTTCGGTTGGACAGAAGTCACCGAAACACCCTCTATCCGACTTAGGATATCCAACGCAGGTCTGAGTTTTTCATCCAAATGGCGTCTAATGGATATGGTCAGAATGGAGTCGTGAGCATCAAGAAGATGTAAGAGGAAGGAATGAACGTTTCCCACGGAGCTTCGAATTACTCCCCTCTCATACTTCAAATAATTAAGCTCTGTTGTGGCAGTGCGAAGCTTAAGATTTTGAATTTTGAGCTGAGATGTGCGTTTGTCAAGCTCATCCATAATTTGATTTTCGACAGCCAGTTCGGCTTCCAGCTGAGTCAGACGGTCCTTGACATTACCATGAAGTTTTTCATTAGCAGCTTCAATGGCCTGTCGAGCGGCTTCAAGATTAGACCGTTCGGTTTCAAGAGAGCGCCGGAGATTATCGACAAAAGCATTCACTGTCTGAGCATTCTTTTGAGCAGCAGCTTGTAAAGAGTCGAGGAATAACTGAGCCTCATAAATTAGTTTTTCGACTTTTGCGGTCGCATCTTTGCATTCTTTCGTTGAGGCCTCAAAAGCAAGCGAGGCCTTCTGACATTGGGAACTGGAGGCATCAATGGCCTTTGCTGCGGCAGAGAGAGATGCATCGTGCTCTTTGACAATAGAAGAGAATAACGACTTCAGAGAAGCATCGGAGTAAGCACCAGTGGATGAAGAGGAAAGAAGCTGATCAAGTTTGTCAGTAACAGCCTTTAAATGGCGCTTGGTAACAGGTGCATCGTCATCGTCATCACTTTGAACACGGTAGGGGCTGAAGTAAGTGGAATCAAACTCCAAGTCCTCACCGCCAAGAACAGTGTTGGTTTCGGTAGATGGGGTTGGTGATTGTGGTTCGGTTGTCACTTGAGGTTTGGTAGTGACAGGGAGTTCGGTTGTGATTGGAGGTTCGGGTGCTGATGAACGAGCCCCCGTATCAGATACATTGGTTCGAACTCCAGTAGTGGTGGTAGTAGTGGACTCAGTGAAGATGGGTGTAGGAATGGGAATAGTAGAGGATGGTTGAGAAGTAATGATAGGAAAAATCGGAGGGATGGAGACAGGAACAGAAACCGATGGAGGAGAAGGAGCATGGGACCGAACGGGTACCTCTGGTGTAGGCGAACGTGGTGGTGTATCACCACGAACCGAACCTTCATCCTCTGAGATTTCGCCTTCAGATTCACTTGGTGGAGTTGGTGGTTGATTAGGAGGTACATACTCTGAATCAGAGTCACTTAAGGACTGGAGAATTAGCCGGCGAGCAGGTTTCTTGACTTTCTTTGCTTTAGGTTGGGCTGGCGCTGCTTTCTCCACCTTTCGCTTCCTAGGGGTTTGAACTTTGGAAACATGGCCCCCCTTATCCCCCTTTTTTACTTCTGCCTTTTTGCCTCTTTTCGTAGGCATGTCTGCTTCTTCGATTGATTTCACCATTTCTGCAGTGAGTTCCCTTGGACCAGAGGAGGGAAGTTTCTTGTATTCCTGAAGAATTTTGCTTGAAGGAGGCACATATGCAAACATCGACTCAGGAATGGAGCCAGTGAAAACGAATTTTGAGGCATGAGTAACGATGATGTTGGTAGTGTGAAATGTAGCGATGGAAGAGAGCATGGAGTCTGCCATGATCGGAACATGAAACCGATCCATTGTCCACTGAGTAACAACCGTCCAGAATCGAGCACAGGAAATCTCGGTGTGGCGAGATGAAGATGATAAACTTTGAATCAGTTGATGCCATAAAACGGTTCCAAAATCGAGA
Source organism: Lactuca virosa (assembly GCF_052849685.1). NCBI lineage: Eukaryota > Viridiplantae > Streptophyta > Magnoliopsida > Asterales > Asteraceae > Lactuca > Lactuca virosa. The sequence goes on along the minus strand of NC_136427.1, from coordinate 169,850,886 downwards.
TTAAGACCGTGGTACACACCATAAAGAAGAGACATGAAGAACTTACTCGCACCATCAGAACCAGCACTTCTTTCAGAGAGCCCTTTGAATAGTAGTGTGAAGAGGCCATTCAATTGAGGAGGAAGGCAGGACTTTTTGAACCTGGTCACGGTCGTTAGGGTTTCAGTATAACCCATGTTGTAGAACATTGAGAACAGTGGGCCTGTGGCAATAGAATCAGGATTAACCATGGAGTCGTCGTTCGCAAGCCCTAGAAGAGTACAGAAACGATTCTTGGAGATTGAAGCCTTTTGATTGAGAATATCGAAGAAAATTTTGTCTGCCCCTTTGTCATATGTTGCAGAAGAGTAGATTTGAGAGAGACAAGACATTGGAACAACTTCGACTGTGGTTAGGGCTTTTGCAAGTGGGGAATACTTCAGACATTCCACCACTTGATACATGTACGTATCATATAGAAAAGGAGAGAGATCGATCAGTAGGTTCTGATTAGGCTTGATCGCAAGAAGAGTGGAGCGTGCAGTTGTCTCTTGAACAGATGATGATTCTGCCATGGATGAAGCTTGTTGAGAAAGAAGATGAACAGTGAGAAATTGATCGCCTGCGATTGCTCTAATGAAAAGGAGTGTGGTAAGGAACAGTCGCAGCGAAAATAGCCCTTATATACGATCTTGGAGAGAGAAAAATCATAAGTGATGACTGCTGAAATCTTGGAAACGGCTGTTGAAAAGGCGTGATTGTGACAAGTTGCATCCCCGATAAAGTAGAGATGACGCATGCTGACCTATTCAAATTTTGGCGCCGTTTAATCTTATCCTGAATTCAAATCGTTAGCCGTTTAAACTTCCTGCTGAGTCATCGAATCAATCTTCAATAAAACAATTACGATAAGATTCAAAGACGTTACACCAAATCACCGCCTTTAATTTCGAAACCATCTGAATAAACTTGTTAAAGACTGAACGAGACTTCTTTGAGAATAAAGAATGTGTGTGCAGAAGGGTGTAAATGAGAAAGAAATAAAGCAAAGTATTTGTGGAAAGTTGTGATGTCTTAGCAAGACATAAAGCTATTGATCCCGGGCATGGATCTCTTCCTTCAAAGTCAAGAGAAGCTTCAAAGTGCTTGTATGGCTTCCCGTTGAATAACGATCAAGTACTTGTTAAGAAGTATTGAAAGGCATCTTTTTAATTAAGGCTATATAAAGGGTGGCTTTCGCTTCAATTCATGATTTCAGAACTTGATATAAGACCTAAACAGAACGAAGTACTTGTGAGGCCAATGAAGCCTGTTGAACAAGTAGGTAGGTAACATATTCAGCGACTTGTTGAAAACTTTAGACAAGAAATCTCAAAAAAAATAAAACTGGACCCTTTTGGAAGAAATAGACTTGGTGAAAAACAATTTCATAAAGATCTCGCAAAAAGAAAATTTGAGATTTCCTAAGGTGACAAGTAATAGCTAGAACTTAGAAGAGTTCACCGTTAATTCATTATGGGAGTTGGATCTTGGGTTTCACTTAATTTGTGGTGAACGAAACTAAGATCATGAACACAGAAGGGGTGTAACCATAAACCTCAGTGGTTATTGCTGAGAGTCTCAAGGGTTACAAAATGTGAAGCGAACAGAGATGGAGAAAAAATTAGGTGGGTAAGAGAACCGAATGTGCCTCTGTTACAAAAAAATGACACAACAGAAAACTCTTGACTCAATGTGAGAAGAGTAAGGCAGCTTAAAATTAGAGTAAATATAACAGCCTAATTGGTGAGACAAGATTTGTATATATCAAGTCATTAAGGCTTTACTCAAAATCATTCGAGGCTTTGGTCAACATACAGCAGCATGCTTCTAGGGACTCTTAGCTAGTACAAAGATTGAGATTGATACCTGCCCCAGCTGCACTATACATAGAGAAACTAAAGAAAGTATTTTTGTATTTTATAAAATATACTGAAAAAGAATTAAAAACAGAAAGAAAATATTTTTGGATTTTATAAAGTATACTGAAAAAGAATTAAAAACAGAAAGAAAACATTTTTGGATTTTATAAAGTATACTGAAAAAGAATGAAAAACAGAAAGAAAATATTTTTGGATTTTATAAAGTATAGAAGAAATGCATAAATAAAGTTGCTGGAAAGGAGTATACATACTTTACAACCGAAACCATCAGACAAAAAGTTGAGGCGAAACGATACCGGTAAAACCAAACCCGAAATGGACCGAGCGTTCGGGGTATTTCAGTTCCTAGAAAAGGACCGAACCCGAAACGGACCGAACCCGAAATGGACCGAACGTTCGCTCTATTTCGCTTCCAACTTTTATTGAAACGATGGAGATTTTGGGACGGATTCAGCTTCCATCATTCCTAAGCCTTGCAGTATTTTATTAAAACTTGCTTCAGGTAAGGCCTTAGTGAAGATGTCAGCCAACTGATCAGTGGTTCTTACAAAATGAATTTCTACATTACCATCTTCCACATGATCTTTAATAAAATGATACCTCAGTGCTATGTGTTTCGTCTTTGAGTGTTGCACTGGGTTGTGACAAATCCTTATTGCGCTTTCTGAATCACAATATAGAGGGATTTTCTTCATATTCAGGCCGAAGTCACGAAGTTGACTTTGTATCCAGATGACCTGAGATGTGCAGGATGCTGCGACAATGTATTCTGCTTCGACAGTGGAGAGAGATACACATGTTTGTTTCTTCGATTGCCAGCTTACGAGTTTGCCATCCAAAAATTGACATCCTCCAGTGGTACTCTTTCGGTCGAGTCCACATCCCCCAAGATCGGCATCTGAAAATGCTTGAACAAAGAACCCTGAATTGGCCGGGTACCACAACCCGAGAGACGTGGTTCGTTTGAGATACCGAAAGATGTTCTTCACTGCCAATAGATGAGGTTCGCGTGGATTTGCTTGAAACCTGGCACAATAACAAACAGAGAACATTATATATGGCCAACTAGCAGTTAGATACATCAGAGACCCAATCATTTGACGATAAAGAGTCATGTCAGCGGCCGGTTTGTCCAGGGAAGGTGTTAGCTTTGTGCCGAACGCCATAGGAACCTTCACTTTTGAATCTCCCATCATACCAAACTTGGCAAGCAATGTCTTTGTGTAGGCCTCTTGATTAATGAAAATGCCTTCCGGTCCCTGTCTTATATTCAGACCAAGAAAAAAGTTAATAGGACCCATTGAGCTCATTTCAAATTTAGTTTCCATCAGCTTCCTGAACTCAGCAGTTATGCTTGAATTAGTGGAGCCGAAGATGATGTCATCAACGTAAATTTGAACGATCATAAGGTGGTTACCCTCTTTCTTACGAAAGAAGGTTGGGTCAACCGAACCTTGTTTAAATTTGGACATTTTCAAAAATCTCGTTAGAGTTTCATACCAGGCCCGTGGAGCTTGTTTGAGACCATAGACCACCTTGTCCAGGATGTAGCAGTGATCTGGATATGTTTCGTTGACAAAGCCCGGAGGTTGCTCTACATACACGGTTTCTTCCAGTTCTCCGTTCAAGAAGGCACACTTTACGTCCATTTGAAAGACTTCAAAATTTTTGTGTGCAGCATAGGCAAGAAATATACGAACCTATTCTAGCCTTGCTACTGGAGCGAAGGTTTCTTCATAATCTATTCCCTCCTCTTGACAGTAACCTTTCACGACCAACCTTGCCTTGTTGCGTATCACGTTCCCTTCTTTATCCATCTTATTTCTGAACACCCATTTTAATCCGACTACAGAAGCGTCTTTTGGTGTTGGAATCAGTCTCCACACTTTATTTCGTTCGAATTCATGTAATTCATCCTGCATTGCTTGCACCCAATCAGAATGATCAAGTGCTGTCTTGACTGTTTTTGGCTCGACGTTAGAGACGAATGAATTGAACTTGCAAAATTCTAATTTAGAGAAGAGTGCTGTTCGTTTCTCTTTTAGTTGAGAGCGTGTGAGAACTTTTTCCGTGGAGTCACCAATAACTTGAGATTGAGGATGATCCTTGGTCCATTTGACGAGTGGAGGATAATTAGGATCGAATGAAGGATCCAGTTCAGCATTCACTTCTACTTCAGACTCCGACAGATTGTCATCATCGTTATTGTTTACAATCTCCCCCTCGAGTGAAGATGCGTCTTCTGTTGCAGGATTAGAATCCTTCTCGACGAGAGGAGATAACACCTCAAATTCGGGCTCAGAATTATCCATTGGAATTTGACTTTCGATTGCCGAGCTCTCCCCCTGAAATGATGGATCAGGGTTTGGAATATCAGTCGAACCCTCCCCCTGAGCATGAGAGCAATCCTTTTGAGGTTCACTCGAGTCTGGCTTGTTGGTTTCACCAGGTTGATTTTCTTCCATATGTGCTGCAGCTTCATCGATTATCTTCTTCAAGTTATCTACCTTGTTGTCTGCTGCTTTGGATTCAGAGTGAATAGCCTTTTCGGGCTCATCAAACAGCAGCATGTATTGCTCAAATAAGTTGGAAATTGGAATAGTAACTTGACCAGAAGTTGGAAATATTTCCTTCACAGAGCTTTTGGTGGTTTTGAGCCTCTTGACGTAGTTATCGTCAAAGGTAACATAATAGGTTTCCTCGATTTTCTTTGAACGTTTGTTGAGAACCCTATATGCTTTGGAGGTTAATGAATAACCTAAGAAGATTCCCTCATCTGCTTTCACATCAAACTTATTTCGGTGCTCCTTTGAATTAAAGATGAAGCATCTTGAACCGAACACATGGAAGAACTTGACATTTGGCTTTCGGATGTTCAATATCTCATAAGGGGTGATCGAGAAACGTTTGTTGAGATAGGATCTATTCTGTGTAAAGCAAGCAGCAGCAATGACATCAACCCAGAAATACAGAGGTAGTGAAGCGAAGCTCAGCATTGTTCGGGCTGCTTCACTCAGAGAGCGGTTTCGCCTTTCGACAATTCCGTTCTGTTGTGGAGTGTATGGGGCCGAGAAGTTGTGGGTTGTCCCTTTTTCTGCAAGAAATTCTTCGAATTATTTGTTCTTAAACTCCAACCCATTGTCACTTCTTATGTTATGAACAACCTTTCTCAGCTGGACTTCGACTTGCTTGATGAAGAGCTTTAATTTAGGAGTGGCCTCTGATTTCTGTTTCAAGAAGAATACCCATGTAAATCGAGAGAAGTCATCTACTATGACCAGTATATACTTGTTACCCCAACACTTTCGATTGAAGAGGGACCACATAAATCAATGTGAAGTAATTCAAGTGGTTCAATTATTTTTGTGTTGACGCGAGAAGGATGACTCTGTCGACTTTGCTTCACCATTTCACATGCAGCACAGAGGTGTTCTTTATCGAATTTCAGAACAGGAAGACCCCGAACATGATCTCCAAGTACCAATTTGTTGATGTCTTTAAAATTCAGATGGGAGAGTCTTCGGTGCCAGAGCCAACTTTCGTTTGATTGAGCCTTTGATAACAGACAGATAGCTGGTTTTCCCCGTATAGGATTGAGATTCAAGGGATACATCTCTCCTTTTCGCTTTGATTTTAACAGGACATTGTTTGACTTCTTTTCAGTAATTTCTGAACCCTCATCATCGAAAGATACCTTTAGTCCCGTTCCAACCACTAGTTGCGAAACACTGATAAGGTTGTGTTGCAAACCCTCAACATATGCCACTTTTCTAATTGAGAATTCGCCATTGGTAATCATACCATAACCTTTGATTGTGCCATAGGAGTTGTTACCATATTTGACCGTTCCACCATTTGTAAGAGACCGAAACTCCCTCAGTTCTTCCCTTCTACCAGTCATGTGACGCGAGCAGCCACTGTCTATGTACCATTCATCATCAAACTGCTCGTCACGTATAACCTGCAAAAATTAAGCAGATTTGGGAACCCAAAGTGTCTTGGGCCCTCGTGAGCTTTTTACAGAACATGGATTTGTAACCGAAACATCAATTAAAAAGGTTCTTTTTATTAACGTTGTTTCATCTTTTCTTTTTAAGGTGAAAACTTTGATTTTATTTTTGGGTGGAGTTGCCGAATATGTGTAATTTACGTTAGCATACTTTCGATCAACATTAGGCTTAGTTGTCGAATCCTTTGCATTTCCTGGACAAAGTTTTTCTTTTCCCTTTTGATCGTTCTTAGACTGAAGATTGGAGCCAGGACAATTAGATTTGGAAAGAAAGTTATCCATTTGGATACAGCTCTTCTGTGACTGAGAGTGAAAAAGATTTTTCTTGTTTTTCTGCTCACTATTCAGTCTGGAATCGCAACCACCCTTTCGGTTTTTCTCATCTCTAGAACTGAAGCTTTGTGATTGATTGACATGCTTTAATGGACTGAAACTCTGCTTTCGGTTTGATTCACTTTGAGGACCGAAACTCTGCTTTCGGTTGAAAGAGTTCTGAGGACCGAAACTCTGCTTTCGGTTTGATTCACTTTGAGGACCGAAACTTTGCTTTCGGTTGAAAGTGTTCTGAGGACCGAAACTCTGCTTTCGGTTGAAAGAGTTCTGAGGACCGAAACTTTGCTTTCGGTTGGTATTGTTCTGAGGACCGAAACTCTACTTTTGGTTGAATTCGCCATGAGTACGAGTTTTGGTGTTTCCTTTCCATACCTCCTTTTGCTTAGAAGGTTTTTCGTAGCGAACATAATTGGGATTTTGAGATCGCCAGAACTGCTTCCTTTCAGTAAGGTTTTTCTTGTACCTCACATTCCTTTGATGCTTTCGATCTTTTACCTGTTTCAAATTCCTGTGAATGTTAGCCTTTTTCTTAGATTTCTGGACATAAGCTTCGCCTTTAAGTGAAGAGGTTTCGCTTGTGACTGCAACTTGTTCGATTGAAGGACTTTTGGTACCACTTGTGCTAGGTTCGTCAAAACGAGTAGGATCATTAAGTGGTTCGGCTACATATATTCCTTTCACTCTCCACGAAGTTTTCTGTGACAAACCTACTATTTCATCAGCGTTGTCAATGGGTGCTGACCAGAAATATTCATCACATCCTTCAACATTATCTTCTGCTACTATCGCCGTCAGTTCGGCTGTTTGTTGATGAGTAACTCCATTAGCTTTGTATACCTGATTTGGAGTAGTTTGAACCTTTTGATACACAACAGCCTTTTCTTTCAGGACTTTGGTCTTGTCTTTGGATAAACGAGCGAACTCAACCGAATTTTCAGAAATAAGATTTTTGTTAGTATCAGGTTTGCTCTTGACAAATTCTGAACAATCAACCACATCATCCACAGAAATGTCACTCATATCATCATCCTCGTCGAATTCAGAAGTATTTTCAACAACAATTTTGTTTTCTGAACTTAACTTAGCATTCAACAAGTCAAATTTCTATACGGTTTCAGTTTGGATTTTCAATTTGTCATTTTCATCCAACAAATTTTTGAGCATGTCCTTATGGTCTTTGGACTTTATGAAGGACTCTATTTTGTCAAGACCAATTCTGTAGGCAGGGGAGATATCATCAGAAGAAACAACGTTTTCACAGTCATATGCATCGGCATCGATTTCATCCTCCTTTAATTCAAGGAAGGGTAAAATCATACGATGTATTTTCTTCCCTATTTCACAATCAAGATGCAATTGAGTAATATTGGTGTATAAACGCTTAGCAATTAAACAAAACACATTTCACTATTTTAAAAGCTTTAAATTATCTCTTTGCAAATAAATTGTTTCATTCCTAGACCTAATCAACTCCTTCTCCTTCTGCTCAATCCATATTCGCCTCTCCTCACTCTTTGATGACACCCTGCTGATTTGATCAGTTGGGTTAGAGTTTGTGACGCGAGTTTGAGTTAAACTTCCACTTAAACTAGAAAATTTAGATTTTAAGCTATTAAGTTCATTTTCGTAGTCAATTATTGGAATTTTTAGAGAGATAAGAATGGATTGTACCTTCTGGATCAACTCATCACAGTCGTTGATCTGCTGACTGACAGGCTTTGCAGCGAAAAACCATTCTTCTCTTTCCTTCTCTCCATCCTTTCCTCCATCAGTGGTATAGCCTCGCATTTGTGACACTCTAGATGTCACCATCAAACACCTTCCTGTATTGTCCTCTTCTTTCACCAATAGAGCCTTGCCATGAGTCGGCTTCCTCACTTCTTCGTCCTCTGAATCTGTCAACCAAATTTCAATGCCTCCAAATTCATCATCGATCGTATTTCCCTGCACAATAAGAGCATTCATGGTGTTGTTAGATCCTGCTTTCTTCTTCTTGATTTCCTCCAAACGCCTTGTGAGGTTCGCTTCCTCGTCCTCATCTTCGTTCTTCTCGGACATCTTTCTGAGCATGCAGTCTTTTGCGAAGTGATTTTTACCTCCACAATAGTGACAAGTAAAGCCTGAGTCACCTCCAAGTTTCGGTTCCTTCTTTTGTTCTTCTGTCTGAGAAACACCTTTCGGTTCCTCCTTTGCTTTCTCGGCACTGTAACTGCCATGCCAGTTTCGGTTCTTGTTTGTTGGAAACCTTCTCTTGATGAACTTCTTGGGATTTGACACCATCAGAGCATAATCTTCGCTAGTTAGATCATATTTAGAGAGATCTAAATCTTCTTCCTCCTCAGCAGCATTCTTACCTTTGGAGATCAGAGCCAAGGATCCCATGCTGGAAACTACATTTGTTTCTTTAGTCAGAGCATTCTCATGCGACTTTAGAATTCCCACCAGTTTTGCAAGAGAATAATTCTTGAACTGTTCATGTGACTTCACTGTTGACACAACAGCCATCCACTCCGATCGAAGGCCATTCATGAATGTAACTTTCTGTTCAATAACCTTCCTTTCGATCCCGTTCTTAATCATCTTGCTTAAGAGATGATTGAATCGATCGAAGGATTGAACGAGCTTCTCTTCAGGATTCTGCTTAAAATCACCAAATTCTGAGAGCAACAGTGTTTGGATAGAGTGCTCAAGATCTTCATCTGTAGAGTACAATTCCTTTAACCTAACCCATATTTCCTTTGCTGTCGTGCATGAGCTTACCAGCCGAAACGTATCTGACTGTAGTGCAAACCTTATCATCCTTAAAGCTTTGATATTGCACTGAAACTTTTCCTTCTCGTCTTGAGGTATATCTTTCACATCACCAATGAGTTGATTATATTCCTTTTGAGTTTTAACTACTCTGGAAGTACTTGCATGAACGAAAGGGCCAACAGTGATTGCCTCCCAGATTAAGTAACCATTATCTTCAGATCCAATCACGTAGTCTTCGAAGTGATTTGCCCAGACTTCATAATCTTGAGTATATAAAATAGGAATCCTTGTCGTCGATCCTATACTATTTGAGATGTTGATTGGATTTGACTGAGAATCGTCCATCGATGTGTTGATGCTCGTTTAAACCTGCTTAAGATCAGACTTGTAAACAACTTTAGGGTAAGATCAAATATTTGGAGAACAACGTCAATAGTAGATGACGGCTCTATTAATATCAATCTAAGCGGAAAAACCCTAAGATCTTCTTCAACAGAAGAGATGTGTATGAGTTACACAGTCTCCTGCTCTGATACCAATTGTTGAGTTGAAAAACTCTAAGATCGATTAGATGTTTTAACAGGTAAAACAAAATAAGCAAAACAAACACTATGAACAAGATATAGAATCAAATAAAGCTTAATGATTCAAAAGTAGTCACGCCTCAGCAGAGCTCGATAAAGAACTTCCACTGTAGAGGCGAGCTAGGGTTTGTATTACAAAGCAAATGATAATCAATGTAATCGCTAACACTCTAAGGCTGCATGCATGCACCTTAAATACTAAACCCTAAACAAAACAATCACAGTTGGACAGGCCCAAACTGGATAGCAAAACCGGGCTAAGGATCGAGCCCATGACGCAACACTATACAACCCAACACTAACTTTTCCAAATGTGAGTTCTGGTTATGAGAGGTCTAGTTCCTAGGACATGTCATGAACCATAAGGGTATTATGGTCGATCCAGCCAAGGCTTTGGCAATTATGCAGTGGGAAGTACCGAAAACTCCCACCAATGTCCGAAGCTTCCTTGGGTTAGCTGGGTATTATCGGAGATTCATTTAGGATTTCTCCAAGACTACATTCCACTTGACCCAGTTAACAAGGAAGAAAACAACTTTTAGGTGGGGTGATGAACATCAGGTATCTTTTGAGGACTTGTGGAGACAACTATTGGAGTTGCAGATGCTCTTAGCCGAAAGTCGGTGGTGAATCGTTTTGGGGGTTATAGTGGATGACAGTGGTTACTCCTATGTTGCAGTTTATAGGTAAGGCACATGAGGTGTCAACTTTGGATGAGAACACCAAGTGTGATAGAGTCTCGGGCGAGATTTTGATTTTTACTTAGGACATTCGGGGTTTATTGACTCGCTATGGTCGGGTTTAGGTTCCCTATAACGGAGAAAATAAGTAGATATTGATGGATGAGGCTTATAAGTCCAAATTCTCTATACATCTTAGTGCCATAAAGATGTATAAAGACCTACTGGAGGATTACCGGTGGCCCTGCATGAAATGTGATGTCACCAATTATGTAGAGAATTGCTTGACATATCAGAAGGTCAAGGTTGAACAACAGAGGCCGCATGGCAAGTTTCTGCCTTTAGAGATTCCTATATGGAAATAGGAACACATCATAATGGATTTAATTACCAACCTTCCCAGGACACTGCGAGGATTCGATGCAATATGGGTCACCTACAACCGATTGACCAAAAGTGCTCACTTTTTGCCTACTGAAAAGAGCTTCTTGGTGGAGAAATTGGCATACATTTACGTGAAAGAGATCATCGTCGGTCATGGAGTTTCAGTTTTTCTTATCTATAACAGGGATACAAGGTATATATCTTGGTTTTGGGAGAAGTTTCAAGAAAATTTAGGAACTCAGTTGCGGTTCAGTACAAATTTACACCCACAAAATGATGGTCATAGTGAGTATATGATCCAGGCACTCGAGGGTATACTTCATGCTTGTGCCATCGGTTTTGGGTGTAGTTGGGATCGATACCTTCGGTTGGTGGAGTTTTCCTACAATAACAATTTCCATTCCAATATTGGCATGTCGCCATTTGAGCTGTTGTATGGTAGGAAGTGCAAAACAACCATTTGTTGGGGCAAGGTTGGTCATTAATTTTTGGGGAGCACGAACATTGTGCTTGAAACAAATGAGTTGATCCAGATGGTGCGAGAAAAAGTAGTTACTGAACAGAGTCGGCAGAAGAGCTACGCCGACAAGAGGTGATCCGATTTGGAGTTCCAAGTATGAGATTTTGTGTTATTGCAGATTTCACCATGGAAAGGAGTGATACAGTTCCTCAAGAGAGGAAAGTTGGGATCTCGATAGATAAGTCCTTACAAGATTATTGCTCGAGTAGGAAAGGTAGTGTATCGTTTGGAGCTGATAGATGAGTTAAGATTGATCCACGAAACTTTACATGTGTCTCACCTTTGAAAGTGTTTAGTGGATGAGACAACAATGGTTCCCCTTGAGGATATTTATATTGACGAGCGACTAAATTATGTGGAAAAGTCGATTACCATTCTCGAAAGGATAACAAAGACCCTATGGGACAGAGAAATCGGGTTGGTAAAGGTCCACTGGAAGAATCAGAAGAGTTCAGAGTGGACCTGGGAGCCAGAGATGGAGATACATGCACATTAGCCAGAATTTTTTATTGGCATTGACATCGAGGACGACGTCTAATTCAAGTGGGGAGAGTTATAACGCCCTAATTTCTGGTATATATTTTTTCAAAATTATATTTATTTATTTTTGTTTTTTTTAATATAGAGATAATTAATTCAGTTGAAAGGGGTCCTTTTTGCTAACTTTTAAATCTAAGTTACGAGCCTTTTGTATTTTGGGGCAAAAGTGACAATTATATGAACCGGAGGTTCCTTTATGAAAAATTTGGAATTTTTGTATGAAGGTCTCATACTTATGTGACCTCCTCTCCTTAGTAGCCCATGAGGTGAAATCCGGCCCTTTCTAGAACTGTTAAACCACTCCTAAGCCCTAAACATCGACCATGTACATGTATGTGTGTGATTATTTATGACCAAAAAGAAGAAATTAGGAAAATAGGGTGTTCAAGAGAGGTCGCGATCGGAAGAGAAGGGTTGTGGTGGGTGATCAAAGGTGAAAATGATAAGAGAGCTTGGTGGTGTCGATTTCTATCCAAGTAGGTCTATTAATCTAATTCAATTCCTTCTATTTTTTCCCTTAGGTTTGAGTACCATTATCACCACCATAAACCACCATGGCCATTGACCGTATCCACCAGAACCGACCACCACCGGCTACCATGCTAGGGTGGCAGTGGGTGGTGTCCCATGTTACATACTTATAAGCCTTGGTGCATTGGTTAGAAGCTGAAACCCTAATGGTGTTCTTCTCTTCTTGGCGTTGTACTTTGTTTTCCCTTTTAAGCATTATACTTGGGTTGTATTTGCACCATCAAATGGAATTTTTGTGATACCACCTTATAGTCACTGTTAGGTATTCATTTCAAGCAAAGGATATCGTTTTTATAAATGCTTAATGGGTTTAGATGTCAAATTAACCAAAAAAGTCAAACCTGGGAAATTATATATTTTACCCTTTTCTGTCCAGTTTTGAAAAACTTATAGAACAATCATGGAATGTCGGATTTGAGCAATGTTAGTGCCTGAAGTTCAGGTTTTCAGTCTAGTGTCTCCATGATTTTTTCCTTGACATGATGATGGCTCTAACTAGGGTAAAGATCGTAATTTTCACCAACTGATCCGAGTTTAGGTGCATTGACACCCCGTCTTTTAGAATCCATAGTAAATTGTAGAAAAATCGTATGGGCTTGTACAAGTAGTCACTGGAATGCTAGAGGACATAACTTTTGGAATATAGAAAAATATTGCAGTTTTGACCGGCTTTAGTTGTGCTAAAGTGGTCTCGAACAGACTTCTATTTCGGGCCATAATATGGAAAATGAGTAAATTATTTTATTTATATGTTTAGGTGAAGGCTACGCATTGATTATCTTAATTGCTATTATAGGAGGGTTATGAAGTAATTTAGTGTTGTTGGTTTCCTGGGGTACTAATTGAGGTCTACCCTGCAACTTGAGGAAAGTTTCTCACTACACTGTGTGATGTTGTGCATTCTTTACTCTTGCTCATGTGTGCTTGTAGGATGCATATGGATAGTACTAGGCTTTGCGAGTGTTTAGTGGGTGTACGATATCGGCTCGACGTACTGAGGAATATGCGTACCATATTCGCTATAGGTATCGAGGAATACATGCTGGAGGACTCGATGTACCGAGCGAGGGATCAGGCTTAGTCGGCATGTCCTAAGGGAGATCGAGCATAGGCGATGTGTTTATTCTTGTTTTTGGATTTGTTCTTTGAGTTGCATGTATGGCTATGTGGTTAGCTGTTATTGGTATTTGTATGATAGGGGTAGAGACTGTGTGATATTATGTTGTGTATGTGTGAAATTCACTAAGCTTTGTGCTTACCCTTTTCTCGTTAAAAATTATTGTTTTCGGATTGCCAAGTGCCAAAGATGGCAAGGAGTGACAATACACACTGGCTCGATACATATAAATGAGAGTTTATCATACAACTATTACCTATGTTTCGACAAGATTTTTGGGTTTTATACTTATGGGTTGGTTAGATATTTAATTGAATATTGGTATCAGTTTCTGAAAACTAAAAGAAATCAAAGTAATGGTTTTTAATTAATTAAATATTGTTTTTAAAAATTCAATTTACTGTAACTTTTGGGATGTTACACAATCTTAGAGAAATCTTGGATGAACCATCTAAAATAACATGTAAGATGAAGAAAACTCTAAATATTAGAGGGCGTCATCGAGACCTCCCATCATCACTGCCTTAATTTTGTCCGGATCGACCAAAATACCTTTCTAATTGACGAAATGCCCAAGAAAGTGAACCTCTTGTAACAAAAACTCACATTTGGAGAATTCGGCATAAAATGTCTCCCTCATCAAAACCTTACGAAAGTTCCTCAAATGCTCCTCATGTTGCTCGTTTGTCTTTAAAAAGACCAAAATGTTATCAATGAACACAATCACCGAACGATCGATCATAGGTCTACACACGTGGTTCATCAGATCCATAAACGCGGCGGATGCGTGGGTAAGCCGAAATGGCATCACCACAAACTCATAACGGTCATACTGAGTCATAAAGCCAGTCCTCAACACATCCTCCTTTCTCATCCACATCTGGTGCTAACCTAACTATATCAATCGTGGAAAGCCAAGATGCGCCCTAAAGCTCTTTTTCCAACAACTTCCGAAGTTGAGTGCATAACTCCTGCATCTCTGGCGGTGCAAGACGATATGGTGTATTAGTTATCAGAGCCGCACCTGGGGTCAAATCAATCCTAAACTCAACCAGCCTCTTTGGAGGCACACCCGGAAAATCCTTGGGAAAAACTTCTGGAAACTCACAAACTATAGGCACATGGAAAACCGACTTCATCTTCTCCTCCCGATTGTCAACAGCGTATGCCAGGAATACCATGCAACCATGGTGTAAATATCTTTTAGCCCTCGCGGCAGAACACAAAGTCGATGTAACTTTGGCACCCTCGCCATAGACAGTCGGTTCTCCTTACTTGTTGTTTGAATTACAACCAAATGTCGCCCACAACAATCTAAGCCCCAAACCGGGTCAACCAATATATACCCATAATTATGGGTGTGCATAAACCACACAAAACCACATAAACAGCCCACACTGCACTGCATAATGTCGTCTAGAACTTTTGCAGTATGGTTTGCGGTTTATAATTTTGTTAAACCGTATGATGTGGTATGGTTTGCAGTTTTAATTACAAAAAAGTGATTCAAATGCACAACATATATATATATATATATATATATATATATATATATATGTTATAATGTGGATGAACAACTATTGTGCAGACGTGCGGAGAGTGTTATTCTATGAGAATTACTAAGAGAATAGGTTGTTTAGTAACGTGAATACGTTCAGCCTCACACAACTATCATCATTTTCATTCATTCTCACTAATTCATATTTATTTTTGTTCTCACACATTGTTTTTCCCTCATTTTCATTTTTACAGAATACGACTCAATAAACATTGTGACAACATTTTGACAGAATAAGAATAATTAAAAAAATGTTATAATAACCTTATAGACAATTTAGTTAGTAAGAATGCATAATAATGACAATAATTATGTAAGATTAAACGTATTCACATTATGAAACAACATATTTTCATTGTCATTCTTACAGAATTGCATTGTTCATACGTCCGCACAATAGATGTCGTGTGTATATATATATATATATATATATATATATATATATATATATATATATATATATATATATATATATATATATATATAAATGTTAAAATTTTGGTATCGATGTACACCTTTTCTAAAGACAGTAATAGTATTTAGGAATGAAGCACACTAAACTAATCTTGTAAAAAGTAAATGGTCATAAAAGAAAATTACAGTGAAATGAATTAAAATTGTTTTTTTTCTTTTTTTATAAAAAAAATGGGTGCCTTGATTACCTGATTTGGGTAGTGAAAAGAGCTTATATAAACAACTTTATAACCACGGTGGGTTATAAGCTTTGTAAAATATGTATTCAAAAACTTTAGTTATGTGTCTTGCATAACTCAAAGACTTTAATATGTTTTGATAATTTAATAAAAATTAAAGGTTCTAACCGGTTAAAGGTACACTATTGTAACTTATAGAACTCCTGATGCATCGAGTTATTTGGAAAGAGAAATTACATCTATCTTCAAAAATTAAAAAAATCGCTTAATTTGAATGATTATAAATAATAATTATATGATTAAACAACTCATTAAACTGCATAAACAACAAGGAAAACGCATAAACCGCCCACATCAAAGAACAACACACAACGAGGTTTATAACTCTCGCGGTGCGGTTAGTGGTTTCCAATAAACTCGAACTACGGTGTGTTTGCGGTTTTGACTCTAAACCGCATCGTGCACATAACTAGCCACAATCACACTAACATGTCCCATAGGAATGGGAATAAGGTCGCTAGATAACTCTAAGCCGAAAATCTCTAACATACAATCGCGATAAATCCTCGGAGCTGAAACGGTATGATCATCGGCTATATCGACCTCGAACGGATGATCAAGTGCTCCTAGAGCAACATCGTAGCTCCAACTGAATGAAGGAAATACGAAGGACCGACTCACCCTAGAGTCGAACAACACTCACGCAGGTGAGGAATTAACTAGGAATGTTCCTAGCTACATACATAAGAATAAGCGTACAATAATGAATAACTAACAGAAAAAGATAAATATATACATACTAGTAACAATATCAGGACACTCTTCTGGCCTTCTCTACCGTAATCTGATAGGCCTGAGTCTTGGCCTTCGGGCCTCAGCTTTGCCTTGGCGTCCATTGGTAATCCTCAGAGTCACAAGCGTTGGAGCTTTCAATGCACTTGCTGATGCCAAAAAGGGGCACTTGGCCTTGAAATAGCAGACCTGGTTGTAGTAGAAGTAGACATGCATCCATTGCTTATAGTCACGACGTTAATGCCCCTCCTTACTACACCTGTAGCATCCAGTACTCATAGCATGGCAAAATCCCTCATGCGATTTCCCACACTTTCCACACTTGGGGTCCCTTTGTGCACCAAAACACGAATCAGTAGCCCTGGGTTTCTTGGCTTTAACAATATGGGTTTGAATATGGGGAGGCTTCCTCTTCTTTTAGAGCTCCAACTCAATCTCCCATTTTCGTGCCACCTCAACCATCTACTATAGTGTCTAGCACCTAACGACACGGAAAAACTTGAGAATCTCGGTCCTCAACATATCAAAATACCTCTTCATCTTCATATCCTCATCTACCGCATACTACGGACAAAATAGTGCTCTCTCCCTAAATTTAGCGGTGATGTTAGTCACCGTTTCCATTGTCTACATAAGAGCTAAGAACTCCCTATCCATCTGTTTCACCTCAATCGTACGCACATACTTTGTCTGTAACCTAGTAACTAAATCCTACCAGGTAATGGTATCAATAACTCTGTCCAAGGACCTAGACAGCCTTGCCCCAACAATCTATGCCTCCCTCATGTAGAAGACATGATACGAAATCATGGAAAGTAACCTCTTGGGTCAGCGATCCAACTAGTAAGAAAAGCACACCCCACGTCAGCTATCTAATGTATGTTGACGATAGGATCCTTTTCCCCCCATGAACAAAATAAGTCCCACATGCATAGAAATCAAGGAAAGCAACCTCTCGGTTCCGTAGTCGAACACATCCAACAATAATATGAGCAGGCACATAGTACGCAACGAACATAGCTATCAGTTGAGCCTTAATTGTTCCAAACATACGAGGAAGTTCCTCTAGAATAACCCTCTAAACATCAGATGTGATAATATGGTGAATGTCCACATCATTCGGACATGAATCCCCTGGGTCATCGCTGCCCGATCCTGAACATGATCCACTAGCTCGAGTAGTCACCCTATAATGAATTTGTAGTGGTAATCCCCTATACTACTTCCCACCTAAAGGTTTCCTGATCCACTTACACCTCATGTACTTATAGTAGTAGAGCCCATACTAACTTCCACACCTATGCGTACTCATACCAATAATCTCCCCAAGGTTCGAATTTTCCTCAATTGACAAACATATGTGCCTAAACAAGCAGATAATACCATACTTCCTATAACTTATAATTAGGATTCCCTCACTCGTCACTCCCGTACCACGAAAATCCCCTACTAGTTCTAATAATCGCCTTGCGAATGCAAGTCAGACGTAATAAAAAGTTAGATAGACAGTCAAATAAATGATCTTAACTAAAGCCCATAACCAAAAAAGTTACATGAAGTAATGGTAAATCAAAGGTTCGAACGAAATACAATACAAATTAAGTACAACTCTAGATAATTCAGTTAGCAACTAACAACATAGCATGAACTCCAGATAGCACAAAACAAACAAAATTCTAAGGCGAAAGGCATCTTAGACATCAGAAAATTCTAGCATGAAATTCCTACGAAGATCCACAAAGTACATATTTAGCATGCATTTCTAATAGTTCTTGCATCGATATATATATATATATATATATATATATATATATATATATATATATATATATATATATATATATATATATATATATATATATATATATATATATATATAAAACAAGAATGTACCTGAATGTCCACATCAATCAGACTTGAATCCGTTGGGCCACTGTTGCACACATCGTATCTTTCTCCTATCAATAAAACTTCTTTACAATTTTTTTTTAAAAATTCTCAAATCCTAGTTTGAGTTTGGAATCACACGAATGTTCATCTAAATCTCTCAAACCAGGGCTCTGATACCAACTTATAAGGTCGTAAATTTGACACCAATTTTTTTTAAAAAAATCATAAGTAAAGCAACCATTTTTCCATAAAGATGTCGTAATGACTTGTTTCAACCACAAATTACCATAAAATGTGAAAACAAGTATCAGAATATCAAAACTAAAATCATAAATATAGTAGATGTGCATGCATCACGGTCAAACTTGAGCCTTACTACTGCTAGATGCACAACCGAAAAAGCATTTAATCTAGAATTATAAGCATAAAGCTTAGTCAGTTCGCCAAGTACCGTAACATACAATGCATAAAACTGTAATACCCATTTTTCATAAAAAGTATGGTCATTTGAAATGTAGCTCACATGAAGACGAGTTTGTGGATATAAAGTTTGTTGAAAATGAAGTTTGTGTGAAGAATTTATGGTTATTTGAAAAGTACATTGTTATTTTTGGAAAATCACAGATCGACTATCTACGTGGAGTGTCACGATGGATGAATTCATGGTGACTAGAAGTCAACGATTAGGTCGCAATGCAAGTAGTAATTATCATGGTGCGACGAGGTTTCTGGTGTTGGATACGTATTGAGTGGGAGAGACACGTGTCAAAAAGGTGGGACATGTGGCAACAGGAAATGATGCATGGCAGATGGTCAGGATGTGCGGCCTTTTTCACAGTGTGATGGCCTATTGGTCGCAGCACGATTACTAGAATTCTTTATGTATAAATATGGTGCTATGTTGTTTAATATGGAGTTTTGTCAATTAAATTTAAAGAGAGAGAGAGAGAGAGAGAGAGACATACACACACACATACACACACACACACACACACACACATATATATATATATATATATATATATATATATATATATATATATATATATATATATATATATATATATAGAGAGAGAGAGAGAGAGAGGGAAAGAGAGAGAGAGAGAGCGGGAACGAGAGGGGGAGAGAGAGAGACCCAGAGAGAGATGGTTCTCACGATTATAATCAGAGAGTCAGTACTAGAACGTGAGGATATTAGCTGTCGAGTGACCTGAGATAGCCTCATGCTATGTTGTCACATTAGCTTGTTTTATAGCGTAAATTATAATCGGTTGCTAAACACGAGTGTGCTACGAGAATTCAAGATATGGTGTTATTACAGACTCCATGATAGATTAGTATTATGGTTAAATACTTAGTCTGGACGGTGAGGGTTGTTAACCCTAATTTTCATGAATTACCGGATGAGTGAGTTTTTGCTAACAACTTACGAGGTTAAGTTAATTAGTAGTTGTATTGTAGAGCTTGAATAGTCGGGTGACTTTTGGTCAATGATCTTTGATCGTAAGTAAGTTATGGCAGGTTTTGAGGAACCTGCTTTTTGTTAAATAAGTGTTAGTAAGTCATAAGCTAAGAGGTAGCGAAGGTCAAAGACCGAAGCTGGAGTTAGTCTAGTAACTAGCCAGGTATAGTAACTCTACTCTAACACTCGTTATTGTTGATGTGCGTGTCGTTACCCAATATGTTGATTAGGCATATATATATATATATATATATATATATATATATATATATATATATATATATATATGAATGATATGTGGTAGTTTGGTAAAATAAGAAATATATGATAAATAACAATGTTGAAATTCGATGGAGTATATCAAGGAGTGTTTAATGGCAGTGATGATTATTTTGTCCGCCTTAATGGTATTATAAGGCAATAGCCAATAATAACACTTGTTGATTAATATAATTGATGTGATGTTTATTTTTTGGTGATATGTTGTTATAATATCTGGTGATATATGTTGTTATGTTATCGTAGTAGTAATTCACAAGGCTTTATAGCTTATGGTGATTTGTGTATGTTGTGTTGCAGGTTAGGTCGATTGCAGTGCCCAGCTCGGAACATGTACTTTTTTCCAGTACAATTACTGGTGATAACTTCTTGTATTTTTGTGTTCTAGTGTACACCAAAATGTTTTTTCAAGATGTAAATAAATGAATTTTTGGAGTGTACCTAGTACGTAAATTTGGGAATTACAAGATGGTATCAGAGCCATGGCTTAAGTGAATTAGGTTCTTGTAGTAATTTCCTAAACTTCAACCTTAAAGTAGAAAATATTATTTGACAAGACTTGGTAGACATAAGTTAGTCAGATATTAGACATTTTAGGGATACAATGATATATATATATATATATATATATATATATATATATATATATATATATATATATATATATATATATATATATAAAATTCCCCATAAATTATGTTGCGGTACATGTTACGGTGAACGTTGCGAAGAAGATTGTGGTGGACGGTGTGGTGGACGGTGTGGTGAACATTCTGGTGGATGTTGCGTTACATGTATGGAGAAAGTTGTGGTGTATACTGCGGTGCATGTTGTTGTGTACGTTGCAGCGTGGGATAAAACAAGAAAGGTGATACTTGAAATGGTGACACTCGGGAGTATTAGAGTTTATGGTACTGTAGTTACCTGGAGTGTTGTCGGGATGTTTTGAAGTTCTAAATTTGCATATGTAGTCGATTTGCGGTGTGTCATTTGGAGATACATGACATAATGAAGTAGATAGAATAACAATATACTTCGTTGAGAGAGACATGAACATGGGTTATTCGTGATGTAAATTTGAAGTATGATGCTATTATTTGTCACACCCCAAAACCAAGAACGGCGGAAACGTTCTGGGGCGGAGGACGTCATGTGTAGTATCACAACACAGAATAATAGTAAACAAGCAAACAACATCATCCATTGCATTGATAATATAATTTTAATACAAGTGTGTTCTGTACAGTTTATAAGACACCAAAAATATGAATCAAGATAAAAGATGAGTCTTGAAATATGATTCATCTTCTCAAAAGCTGGCATCGGTACCTGTCTACTGATGACCTGAGAATACAAGTTATTTTGAAAGAGTTTATCAGCATTAAAGCCGGTGAGTTCATAAGTATTTAGTGTCATAATTTGTATGAAAATGTTTGTAAGAGTTTGAATGTAAAAGTATGTAAAATGTTTGTAGTAATTGTTTGTATCTCCTAGAAAATCCTATATTTTCCATTAAAAGCAGCCTTCTACCAAGGCATCATGTGTACTGTATGTTTGTTCATTGTAAAAAGTGAGTATTTTTCCCAAACGTGACTATCATTAGTAAAAATATAGTTTTACATTACCCTTTATGTGAGGAGGTCACAAGGTAGATGTAATGGGAAAATAATGAAGTACTGTAGTATAATAATATTATAACTACTATTGTGCTAACTACCTTAAACCAATTGTTAATTAAGGTATAATGTGATGTAATTGTAACCATACTTGATCGACCTAGTGAAACACGACGCTCGAAGACGTCGAGATGTTATGACATTCATCACCCGAAGACCTGCAGGTCCCACTGTAGCTAGCAGCAAGGTGTAGGACGGTCAGTCCAGTATAGATCTATACACGAATTCACGCTCTCCCTTCAGGAGACTTTGGATACAAGACGAGCCATGACAGAGATGCCATGCCCCGAAGTAGTGCCTCACATTTATGATATAGCGTGTATGTAGTGTATGTACTAGTGTAATGTATGTCTCCCCTGATTCTCATCATAGTAAGTTCTCTAGTATAGTATATAGTGTGTATGAATAGTATGTACTAGTGTATGTTCTCTCTATCTAGTGAGTAGTATGTTCTCTCTGACTCTCATTATAGTGTGTTCAGTTGTATAGTGTAGAGTATGTATTGTTTATAGTATGTATTGACTCATGTATGAACTGACTCTTTGTATGTTTCGTTGTACTAGAAATAGTAAGTAGTATACCTCTAAACTATACCTATTATAGTTCAATAGAAATGTTGTTTGTGTAAATGAGTGTATTAAAATAAGACAACAAGCTTTTATGTCTATACATGTATACATGATATATAACTAAGGATCAAATGACACTCGGACAAATAATAGGGTACTCTAAGTCCACAACCAAACAAGGAACAGGAAATAGAGTGTATTATCAATCCTAAGTCCTTCAAACCTTACTTATATAACTATATGTGTATTGGACATGATTTGACGATATAAGAGTTTAAAGAATTGAAAGTGAAGATTTGGAAACTAAAACTAAGTTTTATAAAGAGTTTAACATGTAAAAAGGTTTGATAATCATTTTCCAGTAGTTTTGTTGACAAAACAGTTTAAGGTATAGTAAATCCTTTTGTGTGCTAGTTATTAATCACATGTGATTGATATAATAACTAGTATGATTCAACTTGTATTCCCCCCCATAAAATCATTTAAAAACATTTAAAAGGTTAATTAAGGGGTATGAACTCACCTGTAGTGAGTGGATTGTATGGAAGTGTTGGACAAGGTGCTAGGTGTCAAGTGAAGACTTGAACACACACAATGGTCCTATTAACATATAAAGACATATGTATGCATCTAATTAGTGATTATAACACTAATTAAGTAAGTATAAACACCCTAAAGTGTGGAAAACACTTTGGTTTAAGGGTTAGAAGGCCATTGGGTAGCATCAAAGCGGATGGAAAGCATTGCTATTGAGTTCACGGCTCAAGGACCACTCCCCATGGAGTTTACGGCCCAAGGACCACTCCCCATGGAGTTTACGGCCTAGGGTTTACGGCCCTAGTGGGTTTACGGCCGTAAACCCATGGCAAACTCCACAAACTCGAAGTTTAAGGTCCTTAGTTCAATGGTGATAGGTTCTAGTCTAAGTTCTAAGCATTAGGAAGGAAATTAGGGCAACATTTCACCCTTATATGGAGTTTACGGTCTTGGGAGATGCCTTGGCCGTAAACTCTCTTCCAACCCGGATTTCTTGATGTTTCTAAAGTCTAAACAAGTTCATTCAAGCACACAACAAGCTAGGACAAGAGTACTTACAATATAGAAGCTTGTTTGGGTGTTTAAGGTCCAAGAACACTAGTGTGTGTTCTTGGTGTTTTGAAGAACACTTGAAGATCTATGAAAAAGTGAAGAATTCATGGATGAAATGATGTTAACAACTAGATGAAGGGTTATAACAACAAATCAAGTGAAGAAACACTTACGTTTTTGGAAGATTGGAAGATATAGGTTATGATACTTGAGAGAGAAAGTGGGAGTTCTTGAGCTAGGAAGTGAAGAATGAGAGAAATGTGGAGTAAACTCATGCTATATGCATGAGTTTACGGCCAGAAGGAGTTCACGGCCCAAACCCCATTTGTTTGGCCGTGAACACCTAACCAAGGTGTTGGTTGATTTGTTGATGCCCCATAGTCCTAGAATATACTTCCTTTTATTCGTTCATTTGAAGAACAAATATTAAAAACACTCAAACGGACTTTAAACCGGCTAAAAATTAGCAGAAAAGTATTTGACTTTTATTTGAAGTGCTTGACTGTAGGGTTTTTACGAATGGAAATTTCGGGTTGTCACATTATTGAATATAGAGAACACAACATTACTAAAGTTATATGCAACCCGTCCAGAAAATTTGATGCTAAAAGAAGTTGAATAAGATCGTGGAGCGAACACGTAGATATGGTGGCGCATAATTATGGATAATTTTGATAGGAGATTTTGTTGTGCCTAATACATTCGAGATTGATGTATGATGTAATATATAGATGTAGTGAGTTGCTAAATCACCAAAATGTTGATTAGATGTAGATACCTAGTCGTTGAAGTGGACCATTTAAAGTTCGGGTAACTTAGTGAAGTTGTGTGGGATAGATAGAGTATGATCAAAATTAGAGTCTAGTATTTATAGTTGTGATAGGTTTACAATTGATTGATATCCTATGCAGGCGGTAACATATAGTTATTGATCTGCCACTTATATATCTAATACAGGTGGCATCGGATATTTGTTTATGATTTGTTGGTTGATGTCCAATACAGGTGGTATTAGATATTTTTGATAATTATTTGGTGATGGATCCTATGAAGGCGGAAAAGGCTATTGGAATCTAATGATTTGTCGGTGTAATCTACAATGTAGGTGTTAACGAATAATTATATTGGTGTAAATTTTGTTGTATTACCTAGTATGGTGATTATAGGTATTTAATTGGCATCGATGTGAGACGTATATTATTTACCCATGAAATTGTGACATAAATTGAGTACCTAGTAGTAGTAGTGATATTATTTAGGAGTAGTTATGGGTCATGTGTAGTAACGATGTACCTTATCATATTAAGGTAGTGTTATAGTTTGTATATTTTTGGGACCTTAGTGTTAAAATGTCTTACATACGAGTTAGTGTCTAACTTTCTATGATGTGTATCCAAAGAGGCAGGTTATAGTTGTTGATGATTATTGATATGTTTTATCAGTGTTATAAGACAATGCTTATTAATGTAAGATCTTTGGTATAAGATCTGAGTAGCGTGACAAGCCTTATTGATGTTTTAAGGCAATTTCCATAAGTGGTCTTGAATTATATATATATATATATATATATATATATATATATATATATATATATATATATATAAAGAAAGTGTAAGATGAATTAGGTGTTCTATATACTCGCAACATATAAAGCTGGACAATAACTCGAGTATTTGATGATAGATATGTTGACTAAGATGTATGTGGAGTAGTAGTAGTTGAGTAATAAAAGATTAAAATGTGCAAATCACTACAAGTCTAGTGTGATTGTATATGTTTTACTGGTACGCCCAATTGTGGCAACATTGGTAGTAAAACACAATGTGTGTTATGATATGATTAGTTAAGTAGATTTAACGAGGTGAAATATATTATAAGTTGTATTACGTAATGTATTCATAGATAAATAGATGTATTTATCGATGTGGTTGAAAAGCGAAAGCAAAAAACTATCATTAATACCAAACATAATACTATTAGCAGTTAAACAACTAAGTGTTATGGTTCATTATAAGCAGTAGCAGGTGAAATACTACTATGGAATATTTGGAGTTGTAGTGAATAGTAGATGAAATACTATCGACGAGAATAAGTCGAGGTTTAAACATATAGTGATAATCTAAATTATCCTAGAACTTGGTGGAATATTATTAGTTAATAATTGTTAAATGTGTTGATGAATAATGAATAGTTATAAGTGAAGTGTTACTAATTGAAAGGAGATGGTATATTGTTGATATCATGTTGTAGTTTATTAAAACGCTATATTGTTACCCAATATAGCAATTAAGTGTATAATATATATACCTAGTGTCGTATAAGATATTACAGAGATAACATCATGATGAAGAGGTACAATGTTAATTATGAGATTGAGAGTATAAGTAGAAGAATTATTCTCCCCTTTTAATATTATAGAGGTGTAACTATAGTTGAAAATGCATCATGGAGTTTAATGAGAATATCTCATTTGTTAAAGAAGACTCTGAGGATGGAATCTTTGTAAGAAGGGAAGAACTTCTAATACCGTTTTGCGTAACATGTATTATCCGAAGGGGTATAATTTTTTTATAAGACTAGTAGGTGAAATAAAGCATGTAGTTTCTATAAGTTATGTATTGGTCTTTAGCAAAATATTGTTGAAGAAAATTTTAGTTCACATGGAGACGATTCTATGGATATAAAGTTTTTCGAAACGGAGTTTGTATGAAGAAGTTATGGTTATTCGAAAAGTACATTGCTAATTATTGAACGTCGCGAAGCAACTATGTAGATGTCATGAGTGGACAAAGCCATGGTAAATGGAACTCAACGATGAGGTTGCAACGTGAGTAGTAATTATCATGGCGTGACGAGGTGTCTGATGTTGGACACGTGTTGAGTGGGAGAGACACATGTCAAGAGGATGGGACACATGGCAGCAGGAGACGAAACAAGGCAGATGGTTGAGACGTGCTACATTTATCACGACACAACGACCTATTGGTTGCTATGCAATTCCTATAATTCTTGATGTTAAATAGGGGACGTTTGCAAATTGATATCAAAGAGAGAGAGAGAGAGAGAGAGAGAGAGAGAGAGAGAGACATAGATAGAGATAGATAGAGAGAGAGAGAGAGAGCTGGAGGGAGATGGTTCTCGGGATTATAACTAGAGAGTCGCTATTAGGACGTGAGGATATGAGTTGTCGACCAGCCTGAGGTATCCTTTTGTTATGTTGTTATGGTATCCTGTTTTATAGCGTAAATTATATTGGGTAACTAAACCCAAGTGTGTTACTAGCAATTCATGATATGGTGCTATTGCAGACTCGATGGTAGATTAATATTACACTTAAATACTTAGTCTGGACGGTGAGGGTTATAAACCCTAATTTTTCAAGAGTTACCGGATGAGTGAGTTTCAACTAATAACTTACAAGGTTAAGTTGTTTAGTTGTTGTATTGTAGAGTTTAATTAGTCTCATGAATTTTGGTCATGGATTTTAGCTCGTAAGTAAATTTTGTCACGTTCTAAGGAACATTCCGTTTGATGAATAGTTGTTGGTAAGTGGCAAGCTGAGGGGTAGCGGAGGCAAGAGACTAAAGTTGTAGTTAGTATACTAACTGGCTAGGTGAGTAACTATACTCTAACACCTATGGTTGTTGATGTGTGTGTCGTTAAACAATATGTGGATAAGGTATATTGTGATATTAATATATATATATATATATATATATATATATATATATATATATATATATAATTGAGAATGATATGTGGTAGTTTGGTAAATTAGTAACATGTGATAAATAACAATGTTATTATTGGATTGAGTAGATCGAAGAAGGGTTTCATGGTAGGGATGATTATTTGTTCAGCTTAATGGTATTATAAGGTAATAGCGAATTAGGTAGAATAATGCTTATAACTGATGTGATGTTTATTTTTTGGTGATATGTTGCTATAATATCTTGTGATATATGTTGTTATGTTATTGTAGTAGTTATTCACAAACTTTATAGCTTACGGTGGTTTATTGATGTTGTTTTACATGTTAGGTTGATTCTAGCGCCCGAATCAGATCATGTACGTGATGCCATTATGACTCCTGTTGATAATTTCTTGTATTCCAGTGTTCTATTATGCACCATGACATTTTATAAACTTGTAAATAAATAAATTTTTGGGGTCTACCTAGTATTAAAAATCTGGGCATTAAAACAACAATGGCTCATGAGTTGTTTCCATTTCACGATAAGACGTGTATATAGACTCACGACATGTTGTCGTTCCGTCGTCAACATGAGTCTATATGATCACGACCTCTAATTCTTTGTCGTCAACTACTTATACAAACATTTGACTGAATCATTAAAATAGACAACCAATTATATAAAAGACTATACAAGTCTACTTATAAAAATCTACTCTAACAATCCTTATACCCTATCATACTAGGATATACACTGTAACACATAGTATAATGAGATAACTCACTGAAGCTAACACTAGTAGTCTCACAGTCTCATAGAAATAAATAGCTATCATGAGCCACCTATAATACGAATAGAGCTCCAATTCAGTCTATAATTCAAACCCAATAACTTTCACCAAAATTCGAATTGGTTATAAAGTCAACAGTCAACGGTCAACATGGCATGACCATTGACCTTTGTTGTGTCGCAAATGCTAAATGAAAAAATAGTCGTGACACCCTATAGATCGTGTCACCGTTCATGTTGTTCAACAAAATTTTCATTAAGCCCTTAAATACTTAAGTCCAACATTCAACACTTCAAATCTAATTATTCTAAGACTCAATGGATAAATTTTCCAATTTTATTCATCTCCTACCCAATCCACACTTAAAATTCTAACCTAACTACTTATATGTCTAAAATTGTGTTGAATCCTTTGCATGGCAACACATGAGCTAAAATAAGCACTTAACATAACCTCCAACGGTCTAGAAGTCATCCATTATTAAGCATATAGTTCTGGAGTTCTCCAAACTCCAAGAACTTCAAAGGAAAACACCAAAAGGGACCAAAATCTCACATTACATCATGATTTATGCATTAAAATGAGAAAATCAAGGAACTTTATGACTTATAGAGTAGATAGAGGGTTTAGAAGGTGGAAACTTCAACTATAAATTACATTTTTAAGATCCACAAGCTACTTCTCCTTCATAAATCACACAAAAGCCATAATGTTCTTCACAAGCACAAGAGAAAAGCTACTATTTCGTTTTAGAGAATTTGAGCCTGAGATTAGAACAAACCCAAATCAATACATTTCTTAAATAGGGGTCAAAGCTGGTTATCTAGGGTTTTGGGTTGTGATGGCTTCGCGCCGCGATCCTTAAAGGCTTCATGACACTCCTTAATGATGTGGATTGCGCCGTAATTCCTAAATATTAGCATCTTGGCCTAGCCAAAACCCCAAATCATCTTAACTTCAAATAAAATGAAAAGATAAACCACATACAAAAATCTAGGTGTTACATCCAAATTTTTACCAATTAGACAACATAATAAAATTTAAATTTATCTAAATTCAAATCTTTTGATACATTCAAAATACTATGAAAATAATTCAACAATTCAAAAGCCCTCTTATTCTTTCTTAGTTTAAAAAAATGGTTATCAAATAGTATAAAAACAAAGTCAATAGAATGTTTAAAATTATATAACATGATATAAAAAACTGATAATGTGTGTCTAGTATTATAAAAATAAAGTTTAATCAATGTTTAAATTATATTAGATAGTATAAACAATGATAAATTGATTTTTTTTTGTATAAATTAAAATTTTATATGTAAAATAACAAATAACAACTTGGGTAAAAAACGTATTTACAACATATTTAAAACTTTATGTGTATATTAATAGAGAATTTCATATATGTCCTTATTAAACATGAAAAAATCATATTTACTCGGTTTTCTTTCTAAATATCATATTTATCTTTCTTAAGCTCTTAAAATGTCATATTTGCCCAAAGATAAAAATTTCATGTTTCTTTATTATTTTATAATCATTTTTTATATTTTGAAATCATTATAATTATAAATAAAATAAAATAAAATAGACCATATTACCCCTGCTTCTAAATTTTCCAATCCTTGTAACAATTCAACATCTTCAATTATAGGTAGCATCGTTCATCGTTAATCATATCACAGAATCTGAGTTAAGAGCACAAAACACTACAAGAATAATACCCTTTAATGACACGCGAACAATGACACGCACTGATTTACGATACGCATTTTTTGTGTCCTAAAAATAATGTCAGTCTTCCAAATTTTGAAGGATAGAGGACACACATTTGTGCATTCCCTAAAATTATTGTCCCACAAAAGAAATTACAAACACGGAGGGCGCTTATTTTAAATGTGTGTCCTCTAAGAATGTCTTTTTATAACCTTTTACTCAAAACACACGTTCTTAAAGGTGGAAATGATATCCTTTAAAATTCTAAAATTTTGAAATACCCCGCTTCAAGATCTCCCTCATTCTCTTCTTCCCTTCTCTCTACAAACCCTAATCACAATACCATCTCTACTATACACCTCCGACAATTCATAACCCTATTCAACATATGCAACATATGCCGACTCTCGAACGAACTCTCTCAGTGCTCTCTGGCCTATGCAATAATCGAAGATCTCACCTCGCCTCCCCGTGCCGGCAACATCAAGTTCGTCGACCGTAGGCTTACTTCTTCTATTACTCAAATTTACAAGCCCTATGTCCCATTAAGGTGTGTATCGGTTGATTTTCTCTTCCCAATGTTTTCATTCTTCTATCATAACCCAATCTTGCTAAATCCCTTTTTCTTCTCGGCTTAATTTCTCTCCAGTTGATTTATGATAGTAGGAACAAACCTCCAATTTTTGGTGAATCTAACAATCGATGATGTATGATTAGGTGAAACAATTGACTAGGGTTAATTAGGAACAAAGACACGGGGAAACAGGAAAGGGATGAACAAGAAACACACATTATATTTAAGGTAAATCATTTCTCTTTTTTTTTCTATGTGTTGATGTATTTGTATCTGAAAGTGTATATATACGTGAAGCTGTATTTATACATGCACTAGATTAACTAAATGTATGGTGTTTTTAAGATTGCTCATTTGTTGCTTTATGAGTCTGTATACACGTATATATTGGATGTTTCTTTCCTTGATTTACATCAGGAAATAGTTCATTGCTTTTTTATTTAACAATGTATGGATCTTTTGTTTTGGTTGATACGTTTTCCCGTTAAAGATATGAACTGCCTTTATCTTTCTCCTGACTCCTGCTAAGCGTGTTTGTATTTAAGTGTATTTGATGTTTATTTTCTATTCTAGGCATTGTTTTTTATAAACAAAGTAATGAGCGTTTGGTGTTTTACTTCATAGATTGGGTATTGTTTTCTTAAAATAGGTCTCGTTTCACCATGTTGACACTGAATAAAATGATTTTTATTAATTGGTTCATGTTTTTGGTTATTGTTCATACAATAATAGAGTTTTTTGTTCTTTTTTTTTTTTTGAATCTATATGAAGAAACAGAAACTCACACTCACAAAGTGCTCCAGTTTCCATGATCCATCAAGAGATTTCATGTGCTGACCTGGAAGAAAATCCCTCATAGAATATGGCCTCTATTTCTCAAATATTCCTGGTATAATCAGTGAAGAGAATGCAACTCCTACTATACACCCTGAAAGTTATATGGACATTGATGGTTATGCTGCTGAAGATGTTCAATCTAAAGACAATGATTTGTAATTGTTAAATTGCAAAATTCATCTTGCTAGTTTCGATGGTTCTGAAATGGGTCAATTGGTGAACATGGTTCATAGAGTAAGTCATTCTCATTATATATGTCTCAATGAACAATTAACACATATTATTATTGGA
Source organism: Lactuca virosa (assembly GCF_052849685.1). Classification (NCBI taxonomy): domain Eukaryota; kingdom Viridiplantae; phylum Streptophyta; class Magnoliopsida; order Asterales; family Asteraceae; genus Lactuca; species Lactuca virosa. The sequence continues at coordinate 169,819,660 of NC_136427.1, read as the reverse complement.
AATCCCTCAGAAAACATAAGTATCTCTTCATGCCAATCATTTATCTTTTATTTTTTTCTCAGTTTATTTATATATAATCATTAAAAAGCAAGTATATTTCATTCCAAAGCCACTCACTCATTTGCTATGAATAACGCAGTGAGAAGAAAGGAGTCTTTCAAGTAAGCTCCCCTTTCTTGGCCTTATATTATTTTGATTTTTTTTACTGTTATTTGAAGCCCTAAAAACTTTTAACTATTTGATGTATCACTAATTGTTGGTTTATTTGTTATTTGAATGTATCATTTATTGTTGGTTTGTTTGGTTGTTTGTTTAAAGATCTCAAGTTGCTATGTGGATTAGGAAAGGGGGTGGCAATTTGGTGGATACTGATACCCAATAGAATTTGAATTACTTTGGTGAAGCCCATGGTGTTTATTGCGGTCGAACCAAATTTAATGGTGCTATTACTGTATCCAGTTATTGGATTCGGTGTTGTCTAGGGTATTTAATTCATCTATCAATGTAACCAAATGAAATATCCTTTTTTTAGAATGGAAATGAAATATCCTTTTTGACTACAAGTATTTAATGCTATTAGAATATGTCTATTTGCTATGTTTAATTTGTTCTCTAGCTTAATTGTTAGGGTTCCTTAGCTTCTCTAATTTGGCTTTCAATTGGCATATTGTTTTTATGTTGCACAATATTATTTATCTCTTTTTCTATGCATTTTAATTGGCATATTATTTTTATGTTGCATAGTTGCATTTATCTCCTTTTTATGCATTTTAATTGACATATTGTTTTATGTTGCACGGTTGCATTTATCTCACTTTTTTATGTATTTCAAATGATAAGAGCTAATAAAAGTTGAACATTTCTCGTGAAGGATGGTCGTTTGCTCGATGTGAGCAGTCATAGTCTCTTCTCTCCATTATATTGTGAATTCATTCTTTCAGTCCCAACTGGAGTACAAGGTAAAGAATCTTCCACTTCACACAATTCCAATAGCTTGTTTTCAATTTCAACTTTATTTAATGGGTCTATCTCTTTTATTCATTATTGATATAGCTTAGTGAAACAGTAAAAAGAATCGAGCAAGAGCTTGGAAATGCTAAATATGATTTTAATGAAAAGCAAAGTGAGCTAAATGCAACCCCTCCCCTGACACAATGAAAGATAACATTTTCACTTTTGTAGGTTATTTTATTGAAAAATGAACATAGTCAAGCACAAAGTGAGCTAAATGCAGCCTGTAAGAAGGTCAAGGATTATGATTCAAAAATCAGTAGTATTCTTAAAGGTCTGCAAAAGCATAGAAATAAAATGGGTGAGAAAAATGTTGAGAGAAAAATTTAGAAAATTGTAGGGTTCAAAGTACTACATGGATTATGGCAATGGGCTCCCTTGATGAAGTGTAGGTTAAAAGCCCAAAACTTGTCTTATTCCCTATAAACAGTCATGTATTATTCATAATTAGGGTTAAGAGTGAGGCAAAATGTAGCCGTCAAAATTATGAGGTTTCTTATGTACAGTTAGATTCTTTAGTCTATTCTGAAAGTGTAATTTCCTCCTCATGTTCATGAATAAATCAATTGATCATTCGACAAATCTTCATAATTGTGTTTGTTCTTATTTTCCGCATCTTATTCATCAAATCGTTATTAGGGTTTTAATCCCAACAAGTGGTATCAGAGCGGGTCTTTGAAGATTTGTTTGATGATTTTCTGCACAGATTTTTAAAGATTTATGGTGTTTTGGCGGTTTGAAATCTTACTTTCTGTTCAAGCAACTTTTCACGAAGATGTATAATATTCTTCTATTGTTCATCATGGTATTTTTCTGTTCTTTGGACCTGTTTTGTTTTGAGATCAATTTTTCTATAGATCCACGTTTTGAGGCTAAATAATCGAGTCTTATTTCTTTATCACTATTGATTCCGATTCATTTGTATTCATGTGTACTTGGGCCAGTTACTGCTTTCTTGTACTGTTCACCGGTAGTTAAGCCCACTTGTCTCGTTCTTTGAATTCGCTTACTGCATCGACTAATCTTGATTTTGTGTTTTTCCTTTGTTATTTAGTCGATATTCATAATCAATCCCTTTATCAAGATTAATTTTGATTCTATCTGATTTTTTGTTCGATCTAAGGCACTGCATTCATTCAACGAATATCAATTTTGTTTCTTGATATTTCGTTCTGTAAAGTTAAAGATGTTATGGAGATTCGATGTTTTAAGGTTTTTGTGAGTACAGATAGTTATGGTGATGAACTCGATTGGAGCGTCGTATGATCTTGAAATCGATCTGAGAATGTTGATTTTGGTGTTTGTCAATAATAGATTTGGATGGTCAAACTCGAAAAGTCAAAATTAAAAATGTGAATCTCATGGTACGAACGTCTCACCTGCGAACGAGCGGAGCTTCTTTATCTGTGCTCACACTCATTTTTCCACAAACGTTCATAACCTTTGGATTCGGGGTTGAATATGATTCGAGCTCTTCTAAAGCGTTTACAGAGAAGTAACCTTTACAGTAACAGTTCTTCATTGAGCTCTTCTAAGGCCTTGATATATCTCTGATTTCTAGTATTTTCTCGATCAAGTGGCGTTACGAATCTTATATTTGGGTTGTTACATGATATTTTTTGGTGGCCCCCTTGATGAAGTGTATGTTAAAAGCCCAAGACTTGTCTTATTCCCTATAAATAGTCATGTATTATTCATAATTAGGGTTAAGAGTGAGACAAAATGTAGCCGTCAAAATTATGAGTTTTCTTATGTAGAGTTAGATTCTTTAGTTTATTATGAAAGTGTAATTTATTCCTCATGTTCATGAACAAATCGATTGATCATTCGACATATCTTCATAATTGTGTTTGTTCTTATTTTCCGCATCTTATTCATCAAATCGTTATTAGGGTTTTAATCCCAACAAAAATAAGGTACAAATACTGATTCATGTTATTTATTTTTTATGTAAAATTATTATTTTTGGTGGTGAAAACTCAAAAGCTTATGGTTTTTGTATGTACAGGTGAAACGTATGGAAATGGAACAGAAAGAGTGTTCATCAACGGTTGATAGATTAACTTAAAAGATTTTATACATTTATTGTATGAAATATATTTGTTGTTATATAATGTATTTTATGTTGTGTTATGAGACATTAATTGTCATTTAATTTGAAAATTAGTAAATTTATAAAATAATTTATTTAAAAAATTTTTAATTAAAATTATGACACACTATGTGTGTAGTAAATGCATGTCATAACGTTACGGCACGCAAATGCATGTCGTCTTCCTTTATGATAAGGGCTTCCTTGATACGCATTCTGTGTCATCTATGCGCGTCGTAATTCCGCGTCGTAATGTTACGACACAAATGCGTGTCGTCTTCGTTTATGACAGGGCCTTCCTTGACACGCATTTGCGCGTCGTCTGTGGCTTTTATGACACACAATGTGTGTCATTAAAGGGTATTTTTGTAGTAGTGAAATCATTCACTTTCACCATTTGTTTCAGTAAACTAAACCTAGAACATCTCACGTAGCTATGACAACCTCCCAACTTTTCCTGATGATGTTGAAATCGTCATATTATACAATCATATGCATCATTAATGGTAGCTTAAGGCACTAACTAATTATTCACTCACTAACTGTAGTAGTTTATCTTGAATGAATAATAATTGAATGTATAATTCTTTATAGTAATGTGAGTTTGCATTTTTCTACATTACGATGAGGATTTGCATGAAGAGTGTGAGTTCCTTGCAGTGGGGTCAGCATCATGCAATCAATTTTCTTTGTTAACGTCTCCATGTGTGTTTGGTTTGGGTTTTATTACGAATGTGCAATTATTTTTTAGCTGTCAACCACAACAACATCGGGTGGTTTTCTCTTCTCTCTCGCTTCTTTTGATGGTAAAACCCTATGCCATGGCTGTGAATTAACCTCTCCATTTTTCTACTATTAATTTCTTTTATTTTTACTTTTGCTTTTTTTTAAGCGTCTTGGTGTTACGTGTTCCAGATTTCACATAAATTGAGTTTTTGAATTATAGTATATTGTTCTTTTTCTTGGTCTTACATGTTCTTGCTTAATGGTGTTAGTGGCTTCTCCTAATCTGAGGATTTCATATGATCTGTATTTCTAACTTGTTAATCCATTGGACAAAAGAAATAAAAAGACAAAAAAAAAAAGAATTGTCATATAAATATCAAAAAGGAGAAATTCAGTGTTGACTATTCGGGTATTTCTATAGCAATTGGTGTTATTTAACTCCAAATAGGGTAAGTTTTCATTGGAAAGAAAGATCACAAAAATAAAAATAAAAATACATGTAATCTTGTCTATTTGAGATGTTTTACTTCCCATGGCCCTAAAGAAATATTAATTCTAACTTTATTATGGACTTCAAAGTTGTTAACTTTAAACCTTACGTGGATTAAGAACTCATAAGTAATATATATATATATATATATATATATATATATATATATATATATATATATATATATATATATATATATATATATATAGAGAGAGAGAGAGAGAGAGCTAGGTTCATTTATTTAAACTAAGTATTGTGTTATCGTATGCATAAATGTGGGCCAATCAAAATTTAAAATATAAATAAATAATTAAATAAATAAATAAGGGTAATTAGGTAATTTTATAAACAACTTCCCTAAATACTTTCCTATAATTATGCTAGTTGATTTTAACCTAAATTATCCCCTTTTAATTACCATCGACGTCTGCATCCCAATTCGTTTCTCTAGTATCTCCGATAGTATCTTCGACCACCGATGGCGGAAACAATTTGTCGAGTCCAAAACCGGAAGATGCTGTGAAGATCTCCAGTAAAACCGAATCCAGTCAATTTCGATGAACGAATGCGAGCCCGATTTCAATTCCGAATCCTAGACCTTTCGCTCTGAATCGTCTGCGGGGAGGACGTTTAAAGATGGGGCTTTTAGGGCTCCAAACGGTGGGGAGAGTTCATCGGCCACTGCTGTGAAGATCTCTAGGACTGTACCCAATTATGCAGGGTATGTCTTTTATGGTATTTTGCAATTTCTTTATCTAAAATTCTATACATCAATTGTGCAAATGAGTAGGGTAATGATGGGATGATATACCATTTGGATATCAACGGATGATTTTATTTTCATCTGAATTTTAAAGTTTGCTATATATCACAGTCGTAGTTTATTCCGTAAGCTCTCTTATGTAACATCATGTTCTAAAACCTAGATTCAACTCCTTGATATCCATTCTGATTGAACTATGATCTTTTTATACAATTGTGAATCAAGCATTGGTGATAAGTTATTAATTTTTATCAGGTTATGGGTTTGATTGTTTGACAGGGAAGAAGGAAGAAGGAAGAACAAGAGGGAACAATTGGTGTTTGGGTGGTCCGAGGCTAGCAGTGAAGAAAGGAGTGCACGTTAGTTCAATTCAGAAAGGGTAAAGGGAACACCATTTCAGTTGTACAAAATTAGATATTTTGGGGTTACTTTTGACAGAAAATCGATGGGTGTTTGTAGAGTTGATTGGGTTTGTTGTTTTCACAGGAATGGGAGAAGGAAGAACACGAATGGGAAACTGACCTCTTTTTTTTTTGTTTGTTTGCTGGGTACATAAGGGCAAGAACAAGATTGTTCTTGTATTTCTTGACTGTAATCCATGTGACAACATCTATTGTGAAAAGGAAACACTTTTTCCTTTGGGTTTGAATGTAGTAATGTCCTGAAAACCATAATGAAATGGAATCACAGAGGTATTGGTGAGATTCCAATTCTATTGGAATGAAATCACGAATTCCAATTCTGTTGGAATGGAATCACGAATTCCAATTCTGTTGGAATCACAGAAGTTGATGCTTGAAGAACGGACCACAAAATTGAAACGGACCACATTATTCTTTTAGAATGTATTAGTCGTTGTTAGATTTTGATGTTTTCTTTCCCGTTTTGAAAGTTTTTTTAGTTTTATTCTTTAACAATAAATGTAATTCTTAACAATTGTTACTCGTATTCTATAAGAAATAATGTATTTTTTGTTCTTATTCTTCAATTTATTCTTCAAGAATTTGTTAATCTACAAGAAGTTTTTAAATTCATGATCAAGAAATAGGTTCAAGAATATTTTTATTATTTATGGTTCAAGAATATTTTTATTTTTGAATATACTCATAAACATATTCTGTCAGAATGTCCGATTTAAAAGATTTATAATTCGTAAAATCGGATTTTTAAAATTAATAGAATCTATGATCCCTTAAAAAATGTATTTTTCCTTTATTACATCTATATTAATTGACTAAATTACCCTTGTAATTAATTATGACGGTTTTTTCAATTATATTTAATTCAATAATATATATTAATCACTTTCTTAAAATAAGTAAATTTGATTAGCCCACATTTATGCATACAATAACATAATAATTACTTTAAACAAAATAACCTAAGCCTATATATATATATATATATATATATATATATATATATATATATATATATACACACACACACAGAGAGAGAGAGAGAGAGAGAGAGAAAGAGAGCTAGGTTTAGGTATTTAAAGTAATTATTGTGTTATTGTATGCACCAATCAGATTTTAGGTAAATCAAATCATTTAATAAATAATATAAGGGTATTATAGTAATCTTATTATTAGTTAATTATGGTAAAATAGATATATAATTGGATATTAGCTGTATTCCTAGTAAATCGCAAGAAGCACATATATATTTCTAACATTCAATCGGCATCAAGATTCAAAACCCTAAATTGAAGCCAATATCGTTTTTTGCTTCTTCACTTCTCAAATCCGATCGACACCTCCCAAAATCACACCTCCTCTTCTTCGCGTCTCCTCCCTCCGGTCGACAGAAGCCAAATGATTGCAGCTCCCTTCTCTCTTCTCCAATTGATCGATGAAATTAACAGCCCTTTAATCTTGCTGATTGATCGGACGTAATTGTCTCCCTTTTCCTCCTCTATTTCTGATTCGAATAGCACCACACTCTTATATTTTTTATTGGCAGAATTGATGAATGTTGGTGGTTTGGCAGAGGTTAATGGACTTATAAGGTTGGGTGTTTGGTGATGGTGGTGGCTGGAAAGTGGTATAAGGTGGTACTGAGTGGTTCGGTGGTGGCAGTTTTCACGAGACAAGGGGAGGAATAAGGGTGGTTTCGATTGGCTGCTGTGATTTGGGTTCTCATATGTGGCTGTTTAAGGTAGATTCGTTGGTGATGAAGGTGGGATAAAGGATGGAGAAGTGTGATGTTTTTTGGGAGTTTGAAGGTTGTTAACGGTGATGGGTAAGAAATCTGTAAAGTACAAAGTGAAGGTAGTTTGTCACTATTTTCATATCAAATTTACTTCTTCTTATATGATAAAAATCAATTTGTTTATGTAGATGATTCAATGGATGATATTGATGCTATTTTCATATCAAATTTGTTTCTGTAGATGATTCAATGGATGATATTGTCACTATTTTCATATCAAATTTACTTCTTCTTATATGATAAAAATCAATTTGTTTCTGTAGATGATTCAATAGATGATATTGGTGCCATTCCAATTCTTTTGGAATGGAATCACGAAATTCCAATTCTGTTGGAATGGAATCACGAATTCTAATTCTGTTGGAATGGAGTATGGATATTTTCTCACTGATTTATGCATGTTCTACAATTCTTGGTTATTGGTTTTGGTGCAATTCACAAGTCCACATATTTTTCCAAAGAAATTTAGTTTCTTTATTTTTCATTTGCTAATGCATTATTGGAATCTAAACTACAATTTAGTTTTGTTTTCACAGAAGTTGATGCTTGAAGAACGGACCACAAAATTGAAAGTGATTCTAAGCAACATTATTCTTTTAGAATGTATTAGTGTCGTTGTTAGATTTTGATGTTTTTTCTTTCCCGTTTTGAAAGTTTTTTTAGTTTTATTCTTTAACAATAAATGTAATTCTTAACAATTGTTACCTGTATTGTATAAGAAATAATATATTTTTCGTTTTTATTCTTCAATTGATTGTTCAAGAATTTGTTGTTCTACAAGAAGTTTTTAAAGTCATGATCAAGAAATAGGTTCAAGAATATTTTTATATTTATAGTTCAAGAATATTTTTATTTTTGAATATACTCATAAACATATTCTATCAGAATCTCCGAATTAAAAGAATTATAATTTGTAAAATCGGGTTTTTAAAATTAATAGAATCTATGATCCCTTAAAATATGCAATTTTCCTTTATTAAATGTATATTAATTGACTAAAATACCCTTGTAAGTAAATTATATTATATTTTTCAATTATATTTAATTCAATAATATGTATTAATCACTTTCTTAAAATAAGTAAAATTAATTGGCCCATATTTATGCATACAATAATACAATAATTACTTTGAATAGAATAATCTAAGCATATATATATATATATATATATATATATATATATATATATATATATATATATATATATATATATATATATATATATATATATATATATATATTAGGCATACAACATCAGGTAAATTTGGGCACTAAAATCAAGGGGATCAAAAGTTAATCAATTGGAAGAATTTTAGGTGAAATCTCCATATTGATAACCAGAGAATGTAGATTAGCATACAAGATAGTAACTTTCATATGACAATATAATTTGGTCTTCGTATCCGTTAGGCAGGCAAACAAACAAAAAAAGTCACCGTAGAGAATAATGAATCATACTGGTTGATTCCATCCCATCCAAAATATAATTTATGATGTTTTAAATTTGGAGAATAATGGATTATAAAATGATAAATGGGTAAATATGATATTTTGAAAGTTAGGATATAGATTATATTTCAAACTTAGATTTATAAGAGTGTATAAGAGTCATTTGATAAAAAATAAGTATTTAAAATGATTATAAAATGTTTAAAATTGTTAAATAAATGATTTGGGCAAATTTGATATTTTCAAAAGGAATATATACACTAAAGTCCCAATATTTTCATCGATTTGACAAGAAAGTCCTAAAATTTATTTTTTTGACAGTAAAGTCCAAACTACCGGCAATTTTTGACACTTTTACCTTTTTTTCCCGGTTAGCCGGTAATTAGGACTTTTTTGTCAAAAAAATAAACTTTAGGACTTTCTTGTCAAATCGTCAATTAGGACTTTACTATCAAAAAAATAAAGTTTAGGTCTTTCTTGTCAAATCGTTGAAAATATTGGGACTTTAGTGTATATATCATTTTTTTGGTAGAAATTTAATGGTATGATACTCTTTAAGTATAAGAGTTATTGAAACATTTCTAGTCAGGTAGATCCTATTGAAATCCTTAATGTTTGCTTCTCGTTAAATCGTTTTTTTAATCTCAACAAACCGATATTGAAAAAAATGGAGATAATCAAGAAAGAAAAGAAAGAACCAGGGTTGTGTTAGCTTTTTGCAGTCCCAAAAATGGAGAAACAAGAAACCGAAAAAAATGAAATTGCCATTCTTTCCTTTCTCCACATTCACACCCTTTTGACTAGGTATGTGTTGTTTGTGTTTGTATAATCTATCACCACTTTTTAGTTCAAGATTTGGCGGCGAAGTAAGAAGAAAGTTTTACAAGTCTTTTCACCCTTGTAAAAGTTTCTTCTTGCTTCGCCGCCAAATCTTGAACTAAAAAGTGGGAACAGATTATATAAACACAAACAACACATGCCTAGTCAAAAGGGTGTGAATGTTGAGAAGGAAAAAAAAGGACAATTTCGTTTTTCGGTTTTTTATTTCTCCATTTTTGGGACTGCAAAACGCCAACACAACCCTGATTATTTATTTCTTTCTTTATTATCTCCATTTTTTTTTCAATGTTGGTTTGTTGAGATTTAAAAAACTATTTAACAAGAAGCAAACGTTAAGGATTTCAATAGGATCTAGCTGACTAGAAAATGTTTCAAGAACTCTTATGCTTAAAGAGTATCATACCATTAAATTTCTAACAAAAAAATTTATATATACACTAAAGTCCCAATATTTTCAACGATTTGACAAGAAAGTTCTAAACTTTATTTTTTTGACAGTAAAGTCCTAATTGACGATTTGACAAGAAAGTCCTAAACTTATTTTTTGACAAAAAAGTCCTAATTACCGCTAACCGGGAAAAAAGGATAAAAGTGTCAAAAATTGCCGGTAATTTGGACTTTACTGTAAAAAAAATAAAGTTTAGGACTTTCTTGTCAAATCGATGAAAATATTGGGACTTTAGTGTATATATTCCTTTTCAAAACTTATAAAAAGTAAATATGATAGTTTGAAATAAGGATGGATAAATATGATATTTTGATGTTTAATAGTGCATATGGCGTAATTATTAAATAAATGAAGTCAATATAAAAGTAGTGATCGATGTAGACAAGTAGTCTTTATTAAAAGCAATTTATGAATTTATGAGGTTGATCTTAAATATTTGGAGCGTAAGAAAACTGAAAAACCTAGTACCCAAGTAGTGATCGATGTAGACAGCCAAACTTTTGAAATCGTCCCTCGTTTTCTTTCTAGATATACGAATAAAGGGCATGCTCTTAGACACCATAAATTTTGCATAACACAAACTCAAATCAGTTAAGAAGATGCTGATGTCAACAAAAGCACTCACACACTTCAAGCATCCGTCTCACCAACTCACCGAACACATAGCAGATACCATATACATATGTGACGCGTGCAAGATGTATGGAACGGGCACAAGGTTCACTTGCACACCCTGCAATTTTTACCTACACGAGTACTGCGCCAAATGTCCCCTTTCGCTCCCTTTTACTGTAAACCACCCCCACCCAATGAGTCTTGTGGACTACAATCCTCAAGTCAACCATACCAAACCTTGTAAAATCTGTCGTAACCCAATTCAAGGTCTTGCATACATGTGCAAAAACTGCGACTTCTGGATCCATCCTCTTTGTGTTTTGCATTACTTAGGCCTCCGACACTTCTTACATCTCTCTCACAATCTCACCGAATTCACGGCGAATACATACTACAGATGTAATGGATGTTACGTCATTGGAACCGGAAAGCGATTCAATTGCAGCACCTGTAACTTTGATTTACTTGAATACTGCGCCGACTCTCCCACTTGGCTTCCTTCAACTCAGATCCACCTTCACCCACTGAGTCTTTTTGTCGACAAGCACCAGCTCGACAAGACCAAATTTTGTCAAATCTGCCGTACAGCTATTCAAGGTCTTGCTTACGAGTGTAAGGGCTGCAATTTCTGGGTTCACTCGCTCTGTGCTTTGCATAAAATAGGACACGGACATGGTGGCCAATCCAGTATTTTCAACCAGGTTGTGAAGAACTATATAACATTTTTTTCCTGGCAATGAGCTATATCTTCTTATTTTTATGCTAAACATATTACAATTTCTATTTTCTAGGGCAATGGTATACACAACAAGGTAGCTTTCAAGTATCTCAGCCTATGCAGATACAGAGAGTAGCTACAAACTCGATTTGGAATGGGGCCTCTTCCTATAGTCCTCATACAACGGGAGGTGACGTGGGAGATGGGGATTCTCTTTATGGGCTCATCAATATAATTCAGTGTTCCTTTGAAAGTATTTTTTTGAGCTAGAGGCTCATGGTATTTGGATTATTCTTCCCCCGTAAAATTAATGCTTTTTAATTTTCCCATTTTATCATTGTACTATTATTGTCTTGCTATTTAGCATATGGTACTCTTGCAATTTTGATTATGATAAGATGGAACTAGTTAAAATGTTATAAGTGATATATTTGACAAGGTGGCAAAAAAATAATTTATCGAACACATAGTAATACGCCTTCTTTATTGGGTGAACGTGTAACACAAGGTTTTTGGGATTAGAATCTTTAATTGAATTAAATAATATATTTTAATAAATTAAATATAAATAAATAAGCTAGTTAGAATAATTTAAATAACAACAGTTTATGAAAATTTAATTAATGTATAAGTGTTAGAAGATTAAATGTCCAAATTACAACATTTGGAGATAAGGGAACTTAAATTGTCAAAAGGATGAAAGCGTTGTTGACCAAGTGGTGACCAACTTAAATAAAGTTGGACTAGAAAAATCATTTTATGGATCAGGAAGGACTAGGTGTGGAACTTTCAAAGTTAAGTGTAACAAGTATGTTAAATGAGATTGTGTTGGCAAAATATGCATTCTTAGGGTAGAAATCAAAATTTTGCAAATAAGATGTATCACCTTGTCCTCATTTAAGATTTAACATGATGTTGAGTTGTTAGGATCTCTATATATGGCTATTCCATCTTCGAATGGTATTTTGAAGCAATAGATCATAGTCATCTAGTGAATACTCAAGCATTTCGCTTATCAAAATCATGCTTAAGGAGCAATATCTCATCATAAGAGGAATGAAAGAGGAGGGGATGACGATTTTTGAGGTTTCAAAAAGAGCTCTAAGGTTGGAGTTTGAAATTCAAGTGAGAGATTGAAGTCATCAACAAGTATTTGAATCACTTGAGGTATAATTCTTCCTAACTTGCTTAAAAATCAAGCTAGGGTTTTGGCTATGGAGTTAAATCCGTTTAGCAAGTTTTAATGGTTAGGGTTTTATTTTCTAACCATCCTAGTGTGGTTGATATGGTTCTAAGCTCAAGTCACCACTCCCATGGTGAATTATGAGTTTAGGTAAAAATCTAGCCATGAACCCTATATTTCATATTGGGGATTTTGAAGTTTTTAAACTATGGTAGATGGATCTATGATCATATATGAGGTTTTGATGCAATAAATACATTATGGATATACAACCCATTTCTAAGGATTGTGTAGCATCCCATAAATACGACTCAAAAATTTCATTTTTAAGTTTACCAAATCACAAACATAAACATCATTGATTCCGAGATCACGAAAACACAAAATAGTTATAGTGTATAATCAAGACAATTCGTGGGAAAAACATTATCAGAGCATAAGTCCCAAAATCACTACTGCGGAAAATCATAGTGTGATGCGACGCGATCAAGTCGGCCCCTTCCCCTTTGAGTCGGAAGTATCTGAAACACAAACTAAAACAGTAAGCACAAAGCTTAGTGATTTTCCCCACCATACCACATACCAATAATAAACATACTGCCAAGCATATCCGGGTGCGGGCCTACCCCTTCGGTCTATTTCAACCAGATACTGTCGAGCATATCTGGGTGCTCGGTCTGCCCCTTCGGTCTATTTCAACCGGATAATGTCGAGCATATCTGGGTGCATAACCTGCCCCTTCGGTCCATTCCAACCGGATACCGCGTCTATTTCACCCCTACCACTACACGTAAATCACATGATCATCAAGCAATATGCGAAAAATGATAATTATCACACAAACAACCATCATACTATACAATAAAAGGAGGGTCGGCCTTGGTGCCTTCGACCTGTAACATTCACAAAGGGAGACTCACCTCAACTGCAAATGTCAAATCGTACTCCTTGGACGACTCAGAACTCCTCTCCATATAGCACAACAAGCTTCCTAATTAGACATTAGATCTAAACCTGTCCCCAAGGCCCAAACCCTGATTCATGACATATGGAAAATTTTCCCTAATCTTTGCCCTATTGGGCCTCTTCCTTCCAAGGCCCAACTTTCAAATTAAAATGTCCAAGTCCATCCAACTAATCCTTAGGGCCCAATAAGGCTCAATACCATAAATCCTAGGCCTAGGCCCAGAGGCCTTAATCCACAGGTGGGCTTGAGGCCTAAAAACCACATTTGACCCACTGCATGTGTACGCGTGGCGTACTTGGCACGTACGCCCAACATACGCTGCCCTTGACCAGATACGGGAGGTTGACCCAGTACGCACAACGTACCAGGGGTACGCCCAGCGGCCAGCCACCTTAGAAGCTTCATTGTGACTTAATCAGTTAAGTCCTAACGTCCAGAACATAGATCCAGGCCCTTAAAGACGTCCTAAACCATAAAGTTATAAACTTTATGTTGTTGCATGCATGTATGGGGATCTAACACTTGCTTGGTTGAGGCAAAACCATCAAGGCCCGATTTTTATGGCTCCAAACACTTCCAAGAGCCTAAAAGGACAACTCATATGGACTGGAACTTCTAAAACCCAAGAAACCTCAACTATGGAGCCAAAATGCAACATAAAACACCCCAAAACTAAATCTAAGCATGCAATGGTCAATGTTAAAGCTTTATACCTCAATAAGTCAGAAGTGATGTCAAACATCTGGATCTACAAGCCCTCTTCACGTTCTTACTCCTTCTTCAAACTCCTTCTTCTTCAAAATCACCAAATATCACCAAAAATGCTCAAGATTAACTCAAAATGCATGCAAGAGGCTTAGGGTTTGAGTTTAACACTTTAGAGACAGTGGAGGCTGAGAGAATGAAGGTTGGGACGAACTTAAGGTGCAAACACTAAAATTTAGTGTTTGCATCTGGCCAGCTTACGCCCAACGTATGCATGGGTACGCCCAGCATAAGCAGGGGCTTCCCCCGCTTCGCGCCTCACCTTTGTAGGTCGTGCGTACACTATGTACGCCCTGCGTACGACCCTACCATTCTCATAACATTATCATTATTATTATTATTTGATTAAGATAATACCTAGCAACTCGGGCATTTCAAATCTCCCCTACTTGAATTACACTTCGTCCTCGAAGTCTGCTGCTGCTGCTGGGAATAACTCCGGGTAATGTTGTGACATCCCCAATTTCACGGCCAGAAAAGACCGATTTGTTTATGCTTTATTTGAAAATCAGATTATACCTTTAAAGAAATATGTTGCGAAATGTGTTCCCAAAAACATGATAAAGAATTTATCAAAGCATGTCCGAATAAGTGTATTTTCATTATATTAAAAACCTCGGGATGTCATTGTCAATACAGATCAAAAGCATAAACAGAAACAACATAGGCCTTACAACAACTATTTATTCTAGTGGCCTATAATCCATTGATCTCTCATCAGACTGAAACATCCCAAAAATACAACCCAAAAATTTTTGTTTGAAAGCATTACTAAACCATAATATCAAACATCAAAAGATAGAAACCATGAATCGTGTATCTCAAATGTCATAATAAATTGTCAATTCAAAACTAGTATCAAGATAATGTCAAAATATCAGAGTCAATCTCTCAGGCTAAACTATGGTGTGTGCCATGCCATCATCCTGAGCCCTTCCCTTTGCTAGCTGAAGTACCTGAAACCAAAACTGAAACTGTAAGCACGAAGCTTAGTGAGCTCCCCCAAACTGCCACATACCATACAATAACATATAAAGCAACTACTGGGCCTTGCCCACTGCATCGGACCGAAGTCCGGAAACTGCATCGGACCGAAGTCCCGAACTAACCAGGGCCATGCCCTCTGCATCGGACCGAAGTCCGGAAACTGCATCGGACCGAAGTCCGGAACTAACCAGGGCCTTGCCCTCTGCATCGGACCGAAGCTCGGAAACTTCATCGGACCGAAGTCCGGAACTGACCAGGGCCTTGCCCTCTGCATCAGACCGAAGTCCAGAACTGACTGAACATAGCATAACATAATCACAACTACTAGCGTAAACACATATATTGCATACTGCATCAGACCGAAGTCCAGAACACATAACACAAAGACATGCTTGAATCACAAAGACATCAAGCACACTGAACTACTGCATCGGACCGAAGTTCGGAACTACTGCTAACTAAGCGGGCCGGCATTGTGGCCGTAGACCCGTTCCTACTGGAAGGAAACTCACCTCCTAAGGCTGGCTGCTGAAATGCTGCTCGGGAACTGTCTGTCTGCTGCTCCGGTAACTCCCCGACTACAATTCTCAAAAGACACTTAATCAGACACTGATAACTAATCTTAGGGTAAAGTGATTATTTTACCCCCTGGTCAAAGTCAACAATCCGTTCACCTGACTCGCCGAGTTGGGCCGCCAACTCGTCGAGTCCCTATCTTTCCTTCTACTCCCCTTCCCGACTCTAATCATCGAGTTTAACGAAGACTCGACGAGTTCTCCTTTTATAATAACATCAAGTCAATCTTCATCCGACTCGCCGAGTTGTATGAACAACTCGTCGAGTCCACCTTCATCATATGAACATGTCCAGTCTACGACTCGCCGAGTCGTATGAACAACTTGTTGAGTCTGTTCTTGCAGGGAAGGAGATTGCCTTGGACTCGCCGAGTCAGGGCGTAGACTCGCCGAGCCCCTCTATACTCAGATCCATGTCTTATCTCACTGGGTCTTTACTTCACTCACTAACGGACTCGCTACTACTGAACAAGAAATCCAAGAGTCGCGACCGGACTCGCCGAGTCCGAAGAACGACTCGTCGAGTCCTTTGCATGCAGATTCTATTCAGCCGATTCTAATCAGTTTCGATGCATCCAAATCATAGATATGGGTTTCTGGGACAATCTGAACATGTAAAGTTGCTAACTTTACGTGTACCTAAGATGCCATGAAGCAATAACGCTCAAACTTGGCTATAATGGGGGTTACTTGTCTAGAACAAGGCCATGGCTGCCAAAAGGTGGCCTTCTTGAGCTCCTGGAACTCAAGAGAGGCTAGATCCGAGATATGGCTTGATTACAAAGCTTCAACACTAGGGATTTGGGGTTTTTGAGCTCAAAATCTTCAATTTGGGGACAAACTAGATCTAGCAATACAACCAAGATGAAAGCTTTATTACCAGAAAGGGTGGCCAAAGAGGAGTACAATGTAGATCTACTTCTTCTTCCTTGAGTTCTTCTACCTTATCCTTCTTCTTCTTGCTCAACAATGCACCAAGATTCCTTCACAAGGGCAAAAATCACTCACACACACTTTAAGGAGGCTAGGGTTTCGGGAATAAGTCTCTGAGAGGTGAAGGAAGCTGGGATGGGGGCTATAAGGACGTTTAAATAGGGTACAAACCCTAAGGATTAGTGTTTCATCCAGATTGGCCTACTCGTTGAGTCCAGGCGCGGACTGGTCGAGTAGATCACTTAAAACCCGTGTCCAAACCTGGCATCTACTCGACGAGTTAGGGCTACTACTCGTCGAGTAGCTCTTTATAAAAGACTTTTAATAAATTAATACGTACCAGGAACGAGGCGTTACAATTCTCCCTCACTTATCTTAGACTTCGTCCTCGAAGTCTGCTGCTACTGATCCTGAAAATAACTCCGGATAATGCTCCCTCATCTCCTCCTCGGTCTCCCATGTCCATTCCGAACCCTTCCGGTGTTGCCACTGCACCTTCACTAGCTGAACCACCTTGTTCCTCAAGGTCTTCGTCTTCCGATCTAGGATCGCAACTGGTCTCTCGATATAATTCAGGCTGCTATCAACCTGAATATCCTCCAATGGTACCACTGCTGACTCATCCACCAAACACTTTTGTAACTGAGAAACGTGGAAAGTGTTGTGAATCTGGCTAAGCTCTGCTGGAAGATCCAATCGGTAAGCAACCCGACCCACCCGGGCCAAAACCCTAAAGGGACCAATGAACCTGGGGCCCAGCTTGCCCCTCTTCCGGAACCTGATGACAACCTTCCAAGGTGAAACTTTCAGGAGGACCATATCGCCCACCTGAAACTCCAAGTCCGATCGCCTCCTGTCGACGTAACTCTTTTGCCGACTCTGCGCAGTCTGCAGTCTGCTACGGACCTGCTGGATCAACTCTGTGGTCTTGAGCACCACCTCAGTGCTCCCGATGACCCTCTGACCGACCTCTCCCCAACAAATCGGGGTCCTACACTTCCTCCCGTAAAGCATCTCGAAAGGAGGGCGGTCAATACTGGCGTGGTAACTGTTGTTATACGAAAATTCCGCTAATGGAAGATACGTATCCCAGCTGCCACCAAAATCTAGAACGCATGCCTGAATCATGTCCTCGAGAGTCTGAATCGTTCTCTCGCTCTGCCCGTCCGTCTGAGGGTGGAAAGCGGTGCTGAAGTGAAGACGAGTCCCCATCTCGTCATGAAACCGCTTCCAAAACCTGGAAGTGAACCGGACGTCTCGATCTGATACTACCGATACAGGCACTCTATGTCGTGCTACTACCTCGTGCACATAAATATCTGCTAGCTTCTCGGCCGATATACTCTCCTGAATCGGTATGAAATGCGCGCTCTTGGTCAGCCGATCCACTATGACCCAAATCGAATCAACTCCACGTGCGGTCCTGGGAAGCTTAGTGATGAAATCCATAGTGATATCCTCCCATTTCCACACCGGAATATCTAACGGCTGCATCTTGCCGTGGGGTCTCTGGTGCTCTGCCTTGACCTTCCTGTAGGTCAGGCACCTCTCCATGTACCAAGCTACGTCCCGCTTCATGCAGGGCCACCAGTAATCGGGTCGAAGATCTCTGTACATCTTCGTCGCCCCTGGGTGGATGGAAAACCGAGACTTGTGGGCCTCATCCATCAACACCTGTCGTACTCCGCCCCAGTACGGTACCCAGACCCTCCCATGAAGGGTCAACAATCCTCGACTGTCATATTCAAAGGAAGCTACTCGGCCCACAATCCTCTCACACTTCTGCCTCTCCTCCTTCAGGCCCTCAACATGTGCCTCTCTAATCTGCTCCAACAATGGAGTAATCACTGTCATCCTCAGACATATATCCCTGATCGGGGCTGCTACCGCCTTGAGGTTCAGAGCGTCGGCCACTACGTTGGCCTTGCCCGGATGGTAAAGGATCTCACAGTCATAATCCTTCACCACGTCTAACCACCGACGCTGCCTCATGTTCAGATTCGGCTGATCCATGAGATACCTCAAACTCTTGTGATCAGTGTAAATGGTACAACCGACCCCATAGAGGTAATGTCGCCAAATCTTGAGGGTAAACACTACTGCCCCTAACTCTAAGTCATGTGTCGGATAGTTAGCCTCGTGAGGCTTCAACTGTCTAGAGGCGTAAGCTATCACATGACGTCGCTGCATCAAAACTGCTCCCATACCTGTGATCGAAGCATCACAGTAGACTACAAAGTCCTCTACTCCCTCTGGCAGGGTAAGAATCGGCGCCTCGCACAATTTCTGTCTGAGGGTCTCAAATGTCGCCTGCTGCTCAGGCCCCCAGCAAAACACCACCGACTTCTTGGTCAGTCGGGTGAGCGGAACTGCTATCTTGGAGAAATCCTGGATGAATCTACTGTAGAACCCTGCCAGTCCTAGGAAGCTCCGAATCTCAGATGGAGATCTCGGGACCTCCCACTGCATCACGGCCTCTATCTTGGCCGGATCTACAAGTATACCCTTCTGGTTGATGAGGTGTCCAAGGAAATGCACCTCACGCAACCAGAACTCACACTTGGAGAACTTTGCAAACAGTCTCTCCCTCCTCAACGTCTCTAGCACCTCTCTCAGGTGCTCCTCATGCTGCTCCTGAGTCTTGGAATAAACCAAGATGTCATCAATGAACACTATGATGGGTTTCAAGCAATACATCATTCCTATGGTGTACATGCAAACCCTAATAGCTTTTGGATCTAGTTTGTCTAATGA
Source organism: Lactuca virosa (assembly GCF_052849685.1). NCBI lineage: Eukaryota > Viridiplantae > Streptophyta > Magnoliopsida > Asterales > Asteraceae > Lactuca > Lactuca virosa. Next base: position 169,800,130 of record NC_136427.1, on the reverse strand, counting down.
ACATGCAATTGAATATCCAAAGCTATAAACCCTAGATCTATCATATAAGAACTGAAATAAGGGTTTAGTAATTACCTTTGATTGTTATATAGTAATAACAATCAATTCCTTGCTTTGATTGGCTTCAGAAAGCTTAGTGCCTCAAGTGTTGCACCTCTAATGGAGTCACAAACACCACTAAGCAACTTGGATGAAGAGGGAGGAGAGAGGAGGTACCAAAAACGGCTGGAAACCCTAAACGAAGACTTAGCCACGTTTTTGGGTCTCAAGGGTTCTTTAAATAGGTAGGTAATTAGGGTTATCTAACAAGGAAACCCTAATTTGACTGCTTAAGCCCTAAGCAGCCCATGGACCCCTTCTGGAACATGCCTTGGACGATTTCTAATGGGCTTCCCCATAGAATTCGTCCAACCTATTATTCCAAGGTGATCCATAGCCCAATTATGTAATTATCTTATAATTACACAATAAGTCCCTTAAGTTTAATTAATCTCTTTTAGCCACAAAATTAATTCTTAATTAATTCTTGACTAATATTAATTAAACAATATGATTTCTCCTTTAATACATTATTCTCATAATATATTAATAAATCATAATTAAACCTTTCTCTCCTTAATTCATCCTACATATTGCTATGGTGAAGGCAAACCAAAAAGACCATGCTCATAATCGGGTCAAGTACATACCAAAATAGTTATGGACTTAGACACTAATCCAACAGTCTCCCACTTGGATAAGTCTAATATCTATTTTGCATTACTTCAGAACCTGATCAGCAATCGTAGCTTTCAAAAGCCGCTGTCAACTCTGATCTTATCAGATACGCGTGTCCTTTAGATAAGGGATTATATATTCCTCCATTCTCAAGATATCGTATAGACACAAAACATGAATTTGATCATTCTCTCTATACTGTTTCCCGACTTCCGATTTATGACGACTGATAACAGACTACAATTGAACACATCAACTTAGTCCCGGCTTGGCCAAGCGCTTAGGTGTCATCACTAAATCATCGAGAGGCCCACATATATCGCTTTTATCCCACTTTGGGTAAAAGGAATGGATAAACTTCGACTCAAATGCTCGCTTGCATTTACTGATCGAATCACACACAACAATACGTTTTATAACACCAAGTTACTGGTGCGTTTTCTTATTATCAATGCGCAACCGACCAACAAATAACAACTCACACGTCTCGGTTTCAAGAATATACAATGTTATCGTCTCACAATTACTCATGATAAAAACCATGAAGTGATTCAAGTGAGCGTGGGTTTGATCCAATACTCTAATCTTATTAAAGCACTCATGAACTCTGCAGCAAACTTGTGCTATGTCTAAACACTTAGACAATCTACAGACAGATTCATGACAGTCTTCCTTCATACCTACTTCTAACGTATGACCGACTGTCGAGGTTCGAATAACCCAGTTATTCTGGAAGTCAAAACATGCAAAATGAAACACAACGATAATACTTAATCCTATATGGCCCCAAAACTTTTGAGCGTAAATAAAACACTTTTATTTAAACATCATATTGATTACTCATTATTCATTGCTTACTGTTTCAGAAAATCAACTTATTACTTGAATTACAACAATAATTGTCCCATGCTCCAAGCATGCACACTTTGTTTCCTATGGTCCATGCTTTGTGAAATAGATCAATTGAAAACTTTTCCAATGATGCTCATTTCACAATTCCTAATCCTTATCGTTAGTGTAAGAACACAAGGTTCTTGCCACTACTAGAATACGTTAGATTCTAACATTTTATGCAACGATCCTTTCGCAAAGTCATAGCACAAAAGTCACCAGGACTTGGCTAATGAAATTACAAGGTCTCTATCAGAAATTGTTACAAACAATTCTATAGATGTGATGTCTCTCACTCAAAGTACATTCCTTTGAACATCCTTTTGCATAAAGTTTTTCTAATCTAGACATAAATTCTCAATTTCCAACTCCCAATATGGAAACATTTCCATATTTGCCATATGACAACTCATTCTAAATAGAATCTTATCTATTATAATGTCGATATGGTCCATCCAATACTATACTTCCAACTACTCATAAGCAACAAATCCTTGGCGAACCTTAGATCGTCCTTTGATAGTTGTTTAATTATTTTAGTCAAATCCAGTTCTAGTCCTTTATCCCTCTTAACGCCCTAGGCATTTGGAAAATTTTAGAATGGTCAAATATTATAGCATTTGCAATGGATCCTATACCCTAAGCGTATGGGACACGATGCATAATGTCTTACATAAAGATATGATACTTTATCAATCTTCTGCCATAATATTTTATGTGTCACGTTCTCACAATTCGAACTATGAAGAGGGATGCCGTAATCATAATCGAAATTTGAGAACACACTATGTATCCTTTGACTAAATTTATTAAAATTTCTCAATCTAAGCTTTAGATTCTGAAACAAAGTATAATATTCTCTCCCTTAATTATAGCAAAACAACTTTTCAACCCTTGCAACTTTGCAAATTGAATCTTTGTTTTTCTATAATTAATATTGCTAACTTGCAATACTTACCATAATAATCATGCTCCCACTAACATGATGATTATTTTCTTACCAGCATAACACTTATGCTCCCACTAGCTTTGACATGTATTCAGAAAACAGATGAACTTCCAGAAACAATGCTAATTGAATTCTCTAAGTTCATATTTCTAATACTTGATGCTTTGATAAACCTTTATCAAGCTTCTTAAACTCATACACCTTTGCCTTAGAAAGCTCACACGTGTGTCTAAACAATTCAGAATTTATGTTACTAAGTCCCAGATGTTCAGACTAATTGCCAAATCTCACAATTCGAACTATGAAAAGGGATGCCATAATCATAATCGAATTTGAGAATATAATTTTCACAATTGCTATCTTCTTAAAATCTCTCTTAGTGAAAGCATTTCCTCACAATCATTTTCATGAAGGAGGGAAACCTTATGTCACTTAGACTTTATGGTGTATGTGTTCCTATCCATGTGAATTCGTCAAAACGAAAGTTTGCGACAAATCTAAAACCATATGGACTGAACTTGTTCAATCTTGATTTCTTGCCTCATGGTAACACGAGTGCCCACCATGTCTTCCAAGTGGTTTAGCAACTCATCCTTACTTATCAATCTACTTTCCATTGATTAAGGTGTTTTGTATTTATGCATTCAAATAAGAACTCATAGAACTCACATACATATTTAGCTTAATTGGAATGGCACAGAAACAAAATAATGTTAACACGATAGGTTATAAACCTCAAGTCGTGTGCTAGTGATGATTAACTAGGTTTATTCTTGATTTGTTCTTGAAACTTTTCAAGACCATTAAGACTCCCACTGACTCCTTGACATATAAGATTCTCTTGTCAAGAAACATTTCTTGACAAACAAATATTGAAGAGTTAGTGTAGCCTTTTGTCAAGTTTAACACTTCACACAATTGGTCTTGGTTGGTCTTTGTCTTATCCAAGACATCACAACTTACCAATTTCAAATGTGAAAGAATAAGAAAACTTTTCCAAATTCCACATTTGACGAGTGTTATAAACCTACTTAAGACTTGTCACTCAAGTCATAATCTTGGAGTATGACTCTTAAGACTTGATATTGGAACGAAGTATGATTGACTTATTAATTTAACTATTTCCATAATTCTCGATTCCTCTTCTTAGACATGCAAATGCACTAAGACTCACTTATAGGACCAATTGAGAAATAGTTCTTAATCATTAAGACTTATCATAAAACACAATAAAAGGTACTCTCCCTTATTCTTAGAATAGAGAAACTTTTATCTTTCTGCCTACTTGATTCTTCTTATTCGTTCTGCTATTGATTGAAACTCTTTCAGTCAACTCAGAATTATACTTAATCCTATAAGTATAATCATATTTACTAAACTTTAGTAAATCATGACGAATATCTTTATCACTCTTGTGGTGGACTTGATCGACTCACAACCTAGTGTAGTCGATCTCCTAGTCCTTCACTTGACACTTTGTCAAAGAATTAGTCTAATTTCCAAATATGATGTTTCTCATTCATCACACAACCAAGTTGTATGATTCCAAGTTTCTGTCCAATTGAAACTTGGGCGATGAGAAACTATCCCTATTTGGTAAATCCTCGACATTTCCACAAAGAGCAAAACAAGAATCATATCCAATTCAACATTGCTAGAATACAAACATCCATTTTCACACATGCCATTGCAAGGATAAATAAATAGATAAAACTCAAAATTTATTTTATTGCAGAAAAACTTGTCCTTACAATGCAATTCAAATGAAAACTATGCTATTACATATTCCTAAGCAATTTATTCTAACTCTAAGTAGTGGCTCAAAATCCAATCTTCAAACAATGCGATCGAAATCCATTTCTTCACGATCAGATTCACCTCACTTCTTCCCTTAAGCTTCCTCTCTTTTCTTCGATCCTACAAAACATCAAAATGTAATCTTATCACATCATGTATTAAGAATCTAGAATAGGAACTTAAATGAGTTAGATGGTGGATTTTACCTGAAGTAGAGCCATATGTCTTGACTCTCCCATCTCTTAGATCTCTCAGGTAGCTAGGGCAACTTCGTCTCCAATGCCCCTTCTCTTGGCAGTAAAAGAAAATGGACTCCTTTGGTACATAGCAAGGGAAAATCTCAGTTTTTTTTTCTGGACTTCCAATGTAGCCAGTGTCCAATGAAGTATGGGAGTTTGATCGACCAATCAAGTTTGCTTGACCAGTGCGCCAAATCATCGCTGATTCAGCAGCAATAAGCAAATAGGTCAAATCAATGAGGGTCACGTCATGAACCATCGTATAGTACTCTCTTACGAACTCACTATACGAATCAGGAAGTGACTGAAGAACCCAGTCAACAGCCAACATCTCTGAGATATCGACACCCAACATCCTTAACCTATCAATACGTGACTTCATCTCTAAGACGTGTGCACACACAGGTTTCCCATCTTCGTGCTTACTTGCCAATAGGGATTGAGTGAGCTTGAACTTTTCAAGCCTTTGAGCTTGTGGGTCAGGGAGAATAATTGGAGGAGGTGGAGGAAGTGAAGCATGACTCTCATTTCCTTGATCGTATCTTGGAACGCCATCTTCATTTGGAAAGCTTGTTCCAATGGATTTGGGAAGACCATTGTTAGATTCAGACATCTACAAAACGGGAGAAATTCAAGTTAGTTGATAAGAATCCTTGATGTAACACCCAAATGAAACATCAAGGCTAGGATCCAACACAATACTCTACAACCTAGAAGAGGGATGCCGTAATCTAGTTGCAGAATATTTGAAGGTAGGTAAATGATGATTTACCAATTTCAACCATGAAAAACGAAAAAGAAATTTAAGTTTTAAATGAATTGAAACTCCTAGATCTTTTGAGATTCATTGAACTTTTCAATGGCGTGTTGAATCTCGATTATTCCCTTCAAGTTTGCGACTGGGATGCCGAGGATCACAAACATGGTGTGAATAACCATACGAATCACATGGTGCACCCAATGCTACTATCACCTAATCAATGTGCCGGTTAGCCACACACGCTCCATTGATCTACGATAAACATCGAGCCACCCATCGACACCAATGCCAAATCCAAATTAGTGTGCCGGTTAACCACACACGCTCCACTAACGTTTCGACAAGGGTACAAAGTGTAGTTCCATGGATTAGCATACAATTCCACATTTTTCCTAAAGTAACTATGATTTGGGAATTTGTAAAAGTATGTAGTTACTTTGTACTTTATTATACTTATAATGGAAGGTTTCGTCCTATCCTACCCGTTCGGCTAACGACCCTCCACTAGTCAAGAGTGCGGTGGGTAAGAGTGGATACCCATTCAATCGCCATTTTATAGGCAATTTCCTTAAACACCCCTTATAGACCAGCTTCGTGAATGAGGTCTACTAACGGTAAGACTGACTCTTTACTCATATATATAATATTAGACTTTTAATGTTACATATATATATAGTATAGGGTGTATTTTACACTTTTAAAATACTAGGTGGTTCAATTTAGTAAATTATACTTTTAATTTAATCAAATGTAAACCAAAACTTTATGGAATTATTAAATCTCTTTTAATTATACACTTTAATTAATTAATAAAACCATAAGGGTGTAATTTGAACTTTTTCAAAAATATGAGGGTTTTAGAATTTAACATTTCAAAATTAAACTTTTAATCAACTTTTAAATTCCAAAACTTGAGGGCAAGTTTTGAAACTTTTCAAAACATTTGGGATTTAAATATTTCAAAATTAACTTTTAATCAAAAATTTAAATTCCAAAATTTGAGGGCAAGTTTTGAAACTTTTCAAAACATTAGGGTTTATCTATTTAAATTTCAAAACCAAAACTTTTAAGTTCAAATTTAAACTATAAAACCTAAAGGGGGAAATTGAAACTTTTTCACAAGATAATTCAAATCTAAATTACAAATAATCAATCTTTATCTAATAAAACAAAAGATTATCTAAATTTTGACAATTATCTTCTATTTTGGCAAGAATAATCACCCTATATACATAAAATTCGGATTTTATTGATAAAAATTGTTTTGGTAATTATCCCACAGCAAAATAGGCAAGAAAATCGTAAAAACGGGCTGCCAGATCCATGGACTCGCCGAGTCGGCCTGACTCGCCGAGTTCATCCACTGACTCGCCGAGTCAGCGATGCAGAGGGCAAAAAAAACTTCGTTTTTCATGCAAAAATCGATCAATCAAGCATCAAATTCACTAACAAACAGCCCTAGGCTCTGATACCACTGATGGGTTTCAAGCAATACATCATTCCTATGGTGTACATGCAAACCCTAATAGCTTTTGGATCTAGTTTGTCTAATGAACATGCAATTGAATATCCAAAGCTATAAACCCTAGATCTATCATATAAGAACTAAAATAAGGGTTTAGTAATTACCTTTGATTGTTATATAGTAATAACAATCAATTCCTTGCTTTGATTGGCTTCAGAAAGCTTAGTGCCTCAAGTGCTGCACCTCTAATGGAGTCACAAACACCACTAAGCAACTTGGATGAAGAGGGAGGAGAGAGGAGGCACCAAAAACGGCTGGAAACCCTAAAGGAAGACTTAGCCACGTTTTTGGGTCTCAAGGGTTCTTTAAATAGGTAGGAAATTAGGGTTATCTAACAAGGAAACCCTAATTTGACTGCTTAATCCCTAAGCAGCCCATTTACCCCTTCTGGAACATGCCTTGGACGATTTCTAATGGGCTTCCCCATAGAATTCGTCCAACCTATTATTCCAAGGTGATCCATAGCCCAATTATGTAATTATCTTATAATTACACAATAAGTCCCTTAAGTTTAATTAATCTCTTTTAGCCACAAAATTAATTCTTAATTAATTCTTGACTAATATTAATTAAACAATATGATTTCTCCTTTAATACATTATTCTCATAATATATTAATAAATCATAATTAAACCTTTCTCTCCTTAATTAATCCTACATATTGCTATGGTGAAGGCAACCCAAAAGGACCATGCTCATAATCGGGTCAAGTACATACCAAAATAGTTATGGACTTAGACACTAATCCAACACACTATCACAGACCGATCCAGCATCGGTCTGCATACGCGGTTCATGAGATCCATGAACGCGACTGGAGCATTGGTGAGCCCGAACGACATCACCACAAACTCATAATGACCATAGCGGGTCTTAAAAGCGGACTTCTGCACATACTCTTCCCTGACCCGCATCTGGTGATAACCTGACCGTAGATCAATCTTGGAGAACCAAGATGCTCCCTGAAGCTGGTCAAACAAATCGTCTATCCTCGGGAGTGGGTAACGGTTCTTCACCGTTACCTTGTTCAGCTCCCGGTAATCTATGCACATACGGCGCGACCCATCCTTCTTCCTCACGAACAGGATCGGGGCTCCCCATGTTGAACTACTTGGCCTGATGAAACCCTTGTCTAGCAGCTCCTGCAGCTGCGTAGATAACTCCTGCATCTCTGGAGGAGCCAAACGATATGGTGCCTTGGCTATCGGAGCCGCACCCGGAACTAGGTCAATCTGAAACTCGACCTGTCTTTCCGGAGGTATCCCAGGTAAGTCCTCCGGGAATACGTCCGGATACTCTCGCACTACTGGTACATCGTCAACTGTCGCCTTACCCTTCTTCCGGGAATCAATAACATAGGCGACATACCCTGCTGAACGTAGCGTCTCGCTCTCGCTGCTGAACAAAGGACTGGTCCACGTTGTGGCCTCTCGCCCAGAATCACTAACTCTCCCCCACTGGGAGTGCGAACCCTCACTAACTGCAGCTCACAATCAATCACTGCCCCATTGGGCCTCAACCAATCCATACCCACTATAACCTTATTCCCTCGTAGGGGAATATGAACCAAGTCCACTGAAAACTGCTCATCAAATAACTGCAACGAACACCCCCTATGTACTCTCGCGACCCTGACGGTCCTGTCATCAGCTATCTCCACCTCGAGTGGACAATCCAGCTAGCCCGGAGCTCTAATAAACCTCTTGCTAAGCGCAAGTGAAACAACTGATCGGGTAGCCCCTGAGTCAAACAATACTAAAGCTGAAATGTCGTTCACTAAGAACGACCCTATACGCAAACATATAACCATGAGAAACAATCAATATCAATAAAAAGACAAGAGGAAAATACATACCCGTCACCACATCAGGAGTCGCTCGCGCCTCCTCTGCTGTCATCTGGAAAGCTCTACTCTTTGCCACTGGCGTCTCACCCCGGCCCTGACGGTCGTCTGTAATCCTCAATGTAACAGGGGCAGATGCCGCCACCTTCCCTACTGCTGCCAAACTCGGACACTGGGACTTTTTATGTCCCCTATGATTGCAATGGAAGCAAATCAGATCAGATGATGCGGTGGTGGTGGTAGTAGCTGTACAATCTCTGCTCATATGCCCCGTCCGGCCGCACTTGTAGCAACCGGGACTCCCTGCCTTGCACGCCCCATCGTGCAATCTCCCATACTTGCCACACCGATTATGGATCTGCTGTCCTCTAGATATGTGATCCGATACCTTGGGCTTTTTGCCCGAACTCCCTGTACCAGAAGCGGCCTCTGGCTTCCTCTTCCTCTCCATCTCCAGATCTATCTCCCTCTCACAAGCCCTCGCAATCAAATCATCCAGCGTTTTACAGCTGGACCGGCTCACAAACTGGCGGATATCACTCCGCAACATCTCATGATAACAGGCCTTCTTCATTTCCTCATCAGCTGTGTACTGAGGAATGAGAAGAGCCCTCTCCCTGAACTTGGCGGTAATCTCCGCCACTGTCTCTGTAGTCTGAGTGAGATCCTGAAACTCCCTAGCTAGTTGCTGCACCTCAATAACCGGTGCAAACTCGGCTCTGAACCTGGTAGAAAAATCAGCCCAGGTCATCGCATCAAGAGCTGCGTCATCTCCGATAACATGCCCAATCTCCTCCCACCAATCTCGTGCCCTGTCCTTCAGAAGACAGGATGCTAGTCTGACCTTGTCTCCCTCGGGACATCTGCTGGTGCGGAATGCGTTGGCGACATCTGCCAACCACCTAGTACTCGCTATGGGATCCCGTGCCCCGTGGTAGTCTGGAGCTCCACAAGCCCGGAACTCCCTGAAGGTGAGTGTGCTCGACCCCCTCGTGGCCGCCACCTCAGCACGGAATGTGCTCAACCTCTCGTCCATCAGCTCTAAAATGCCCTCCTTGATCGAACCGAAGATCACAAGAGTCTGATCAAGTATGGTGCGAGTAACCTCTGAAGAGAGGAACTCCCTGGTCTTCTCATCTAGATGTTCGGCCCCCGAGCCTAATCCTGATCCCTCGTCGGCTCCTGAACTGCCGACTGCTGGCCTAGGGCGTAAAACCACCATTCTGAAAACACATCATGACAAACGTCAGAAACACTGATATATCTCGAGGGATCGCTACTACTTACAAGTTTCCTGGTCTCATCTCAGCCTTCCTCGATTCAAGTATGGATCCTCTGCTTTAAGTAGTACGGGTCCATACTACCTTCCACATCTATCCGTACTTTCCTCAAGAACTGCCTTGACTCCACCAAGTCACTTCTACTGCTACTGATCTCTGTTACTCTCAACCTAGGCTTGCCCTAGGGAAATCTCTGACTCCACCTAACCCAGTCCTCAGCTGCTGAAGGCCTCCTTGTAATGCCAATTAGTAATCACCTGAATACCATCACATGTGACGAGGCTCAGATAATCCTACGAGTAAAAGACTCGTCCCTACAACGGTTAAACTCAAACAAGAGCTGCGCAATAGGGCCAAATCCAGCACTCTGAGATTATTCAACCCTGATCACATGTGACGTGATGTATTCACCTAATGGCTAACTCCTATCACTCAGAGTCCCACAAAGCACAAAGCAAGCAGCATTCAGACATAGGAAACTACTCAAGCAATTCTATCCTCATAACAAGAAACTGTACTAGCATACAATGCTAAGCTCATACTATCAGGCATAACCTAAACAGGCTATCCTACTACTGACTACTCAATACTAGCATGCAATTCTCATAAATCTGAAACACATATAGCAGGCACATAAGGCATCCTCCTAGATCCTTAGTCCTATTCTAGCATGCTGTTCTACTGAAACTGAAACTGATATCATAACATAAACTTGTATGGGTAATTTGGGAGTACTTACTTGAGCTCGGCTGATCGCATGCACCACACCCTTTTTCTTTTTCAAAAACTCTTTTCTTTTTCAAAACTTCTTTCGAAAACATTTTTCTTTTTAAAATCTTTTTACCATTTCCTTAGTTTGAGTCCAGTCACACCCGAAAGTATGCCTGAATCCCTCAAACCATGGCTCTGATACCAACTTGAAACATCCCAAAAATACAACCCAAAATTTTTTGTTTGAAAGCATTACTAAACCATAATATCAAACATCAAAAGATAGAAACCATGAATCGTGTATCTCAAATGTCATAATAAATTGTCAATTCAAAACTAGTATCAAGATAATGTCAAAATATCAGAGTCAATCTCTCAGGCTAAACTATGGTGTGTGCCATGCCATCATCCTGAGCCCTTCCCTTTGCTAGTTGAATTACCTGAAACCAAAACTAAAACTGTAAGCACGAAGCTTAGTGAGCTCCCCCAAACTACCACATACCATACAATAACATATAAAGCAACTACTGGGCCTTGCCCACTGCATCGGACCGAAGTCCGGAAACTGCATCGGACCGAAGTCCGGAACTAACCAGGGCCATGCCCTCTGCATCGGACCGAAGTCCGGAAACTGCATCGGACCGAAGTCCGGAACTAACCAGGGCCTTGCCCTCTGCATCAGACCGAAGCTCGGAAACTTCATCGGACCGAAGTCCGGAACTGACCAGGGCCTTGCCCTCTGCATCAGACCGAAGTTCGGAACTGACTGAACATAGCATAACATAATCACAACTACTAGCGTAAACACATATACTGCATACTGCATCAGACCGAAGTCCGGAACACATAACACAAAGACATGCTTGAATCACAAAGACATCAAGCACACTGAACTACTGCATCGGACCGAAGTTCGGAACTACTGCTAACTAAACGGGCCGGCATTGTGGCCATAGACCCGTTCCTACTGGAAGGAAACTCACCTCCTAAGGCTGGCTGCTGAAATACTGCTCGGGAACTGTCTGTCTGCTGCTCCGGTAACTCCCCGACTACAATTCTTAAAAGACACTTAATCAGACACTGATAACTAATCTTAGGGTAAAGTGATTATTTTACCCCCTGGTCAAAGTCAACAATCCGTTCACCTGACTCGCCGAGTTGGGCCGCCAACTCGTCGAGTCCCTATCTTTCCTTCTACTCCCCTTCCCGACTCTAATCGTCGAGTTTAGCGAAGACTCGACGAGTTCTCCTTTTATAATAACATCAAGTCAATCTTCATCCGACTCGCCGAGTTGTATGAACAACTCGTCGAGTCCACCTTCATCATATGAACATGTCCAGTCTACGACTCGCCGAGTCGTATGAACAACTTGTTGAGTCTGTTCTTGCAGGGAAGGAGATTGCCTTGGACTCGCCGAGTCAGGGCGTAGACTCGCCGAGCCCCTCTATACTCAGATCCATGTCTTAACTCACTGGGTCTTTACTCCACTCACTAACGGACTCGCTACTACTGAACAAGAAATCCAAGAGTCGCGACCGGACTCGCCGAGTCCGAAGAACGACTCGTCGAGTCCTTTGCATGCAGATTCTATTCAGCCGATTCTAATCAGTTTCGATGCATCCAAATCATAGATCTGGGTTTCTGGGACAATCTGAACACGTAAAGTTGCTAACTTTACGTGTACCTAAGATTCCATGAAGCAATAACGCTCAAACTTGGCTATAATGGGGGTTACTTGTCTAGAACAAGGCCATGGCTGCCAAAAGGTGGCCTTCTTGAGCTCCTGGAACTCAAGAGAGGCTAGATCCGAGATATGGCTTGATTAAAAAGCTTCAACACTAGGGATTTGGGGTTTTTGAGCTCAAAACCTTCAATTTGGGGACAAACTAGATCTAGCAATACAACAACCAAGATGAAAGCTTTATTACCAGAAAGGGTGGCCAAAGAGGAGTACAATCTAGATCTACTTCTTCTTCCTTGAGTTCTTCTACCTTATCCTTTTATTTCATCACACATCTACACTCCGCTAGATGACTGGATCATCTTGAACATCGAGGCCTCTCATCATTTTATTTCATCACACATCAACTATTTCATCTACCCATGTTCTACCCAACATATTCGTAGATATAAAATACATATACAGTTGAAATCATTTAAGACATGTATAAATCGTTCATCCAACATAGATATCAAGAACATATATAATATACACACATAGCACGTAATTTATATTAAATACTTCATATCTATGTGTAAGATGAAAGTAACTATGCACTCACTTGTTAAAGTGGTGATTCCAACTTGGACAGCGCTTCGCTTCTTAACAATATAATTTCCTTCGACGAAACCAAGTATTATTACCACTAGATTTTAGTCTAATATTTATTGCGACTAATTACAAGCGATATTATTTTATGTGTTAAACAATACTTTTAACCACTATGTACAGATAAGGGTCAGACATGAAACACCGGAGGGCAGGACCATTTTGGCATTATAGCACTTCTGAAATCCAACAACCCTATGCGGCCTTTCAAACCAGATTTTTCGTACCGCGAGTAGTTAAAAAATATTATAATAACACTTTATATATTATATTTTATAATATATATTGTTTATAAGGTTATAATAATGATAATAAATTTAAACCTAAGCTATACTTAAAGTAGGGTAATCATAACTCACTTACCAGGAGGTTTGTTAGAAACCGGGCTCTGTGGGGGCGGAACTTTCCGAGCCAAAAAGCTCTTTTTCTCGCAGCCTTCTGGAGCTCTGGAGCTTTCCTCTAGCACTTAGAAGTTACTAGGGGTTGGGAGGGCTTAGAGAGAAGTTACAGAGAGAATATAATGGTTTTTGGTGTGAGAAATGAAGGCACCCTCGCATGGTATTTATAGGAGTCTGGCTTCGGTTACGCAGGGTGTACCCTCGCAGGTATACGGCGCGTACCTCGGTGTGCAGGGCATACCAGCTTGCACAGCGCGTACAAGAGGGACAGGTGTCAGAAGTCTGCTGGGGCGACGTGGCTGATTCGAGACCAAGCATCCAAGACCGCGGGGCGTACAGGTCCTGTACGCGGGGCATACACTGTACCCTCGCACAACTTTAACAATTTTCTAAATTCCGTAACATTCGCATACGATATCAATTTTCAACGTTCTTTATATTCACGCGTAGGTGGGAACGTACTCTACAACTTTCGTTTAGACTCCGTCATCTAATTTTGAATTTATTTTTAAAGTTATATCTTAATAGGCATGGACAGGTAAAGTCCGTTAAAAATTAATAACTTTGTCATCCGATGTCCGTTTCTGTCTGTCTTTTTATCGTTGAGCTCCTATTAACGATATCTTAGATTCTCGTTGAGCTTGTTTTGGCTAAAAATCGGTCGATCTAATATTCGAACTCCGGGCTGCATACGACTATGCCAAATCTTGGAAAAATCATAACTTCCTCATACGAAGTCAGATTTGGACGTTCTTTTTATGCACGCTCTCGGTTTAATATATACTACGACTTTCGTTTAGATCGCTAAGGAAAAAGGTACTTTATCGTAAAAATCACTTTTTATGTCACACAGCGTCGTGTCAGTTTTGTCGCAAATCTTCGACATGTCATAACTTCTTCGTTATAACTCAAATTTCGGCGTTCTTTATATCTCTGGAATCATTGTCACAACCACTACAACTTTCTTCATAGATATTGGGTTTATCTATTATTTTATTTTTGATGCTTATTTTTATTCTTAATTTATTATATCTTATAAATAAGTATAATGCACATAAAAATCACATAATTCACATAATATTCAAGTAATTCCTCTTTAATACTTCAAAATAGGTTACAATTGTTGACCCTAACTAATAAATCATCACACCAATGCTTAGCCTAGAAACACGGACATTACAATTCTCTCCCCCTTAGGATGATTCCTTCTCGGAATCATGCATCAGCAAACAGATGTGGATAGCGACTCATCATGTCACTCTCTGTTTCCCACGTGAGGTTCGGCCCATTCGTATGTTTCCATCGTACAAGCACTAAGTCGACCATCTTGCGTCACAACTTCTTTGTCTTACGGTCATTAATTGCCTCAGGCTCTTCGATTAACCTCTTATTTTCATCCATTCTTAACTCCGAAATTGGAATTATATCAGGAACTTCTCCTATAAATTTCCTCAAATAACACACGTGGAAAGTGTTATGAATACCATCCAATTCTTCTGGTAGTTCTAGCTTGTAAGCTTGGTTCTAAATCCTCTGAAGAACTTTGAATGGTCCAATAAACCTTGGGCTCAACTTTCCTCTCTTCCTAAATCTTATAATTCCCGTCCACGGTGAGACTTTGAGCAAAACCGAATCTCCAACTTTGAATATCATCGGTCGTCTTTTCTTGTCACCATAGCTCTTTTGACGATCTTGAGCTGCTAACATCCTTTCTCTAATCACTTTCAACTTTTCAGCAGTCTGATGGACTATCTTGGGGCCCATAAACTGCTTTTCTCCAGCCTCAAGCCAACAAGAAGGCATACGACACTTGTGTCCTTGCAAGGCTTGATAAGGTGCCATCTTGATGCTCGAATAGTAACTATTGTTGTAGGAAAACTCTACCAGGGGTAAGTGTTCATCCCAGTTACCTTGGAATTCAAGGGTACATGCTCTTAACATATCCTCCAGTGTTTAAATTGTTCTGTCGCTCTGACCATCAATCTGTGGATGGTAGGCTGTACTTAAACACAACTCCGTACCCATTTCTTCTTGTAGACTCCTCAAAACCTTGATGTGAAACGACTATCACGATCTGATACAATCGTTAAATGAACACTGTGAAGTCTTACTACCTCCTTCACATAAGCATTTGCAAGCTTATCCATAGACCATCTCTCATTGGCTGCTATGAAGTGTGTACTCTTAGTGAAACGATCCACGACTACCCAAATCATGTCGTGACCCTTCTTCGTTCTGGGCAGTTTAGTCACAAAATCCATGGTGATGTCTTCGTACCCATTTCCTCTTGTAGGTTCTACACTCCCATACTGTTTCTGATGTTGTGCCTTAAGCCCTTAACTCCGCACATGTTACACACTCTGCCACATACTTTGCAACATCGAGCTTCATCGTCGGCCACCAGTAGTAGAGTTTCAGATCCCTATACATCTTAGTGCTGCCGGGATGAAGCGAGTACATGGTCTTGTGAGCTTCTTCCATCAGAAGATCTCTTACTCCACCCGTCTTACGCACCCAAATCCTATCTTGGAATACCTTCAATCGTTGATTGTTTGTACCGAACACCAACGTTTTGCCTAAACGTTCTTACTTTCGGTCATTTTTCTCCGAAGCTTCTTCCTTGGCTTTCTTAATTCTTTCCAAAATCGTTGAGATGATTTCAATTCTTAACGCTCTTGGCCTTTTTCTTTCCAAGTTTACCTTTCGACTTAGAGCATCAGCTACGACATTTGCTTTACCAGAGTGGTAAAGTATCTCACAGTCGTAATATTTGAGTAACTCTAGCCGGCGTCGTTGTCTCATATTCAAATCCTTCTGATTAATGAGATACTGGAGACTCTTATGATCAGTGAAACGTTTTCACTTCGTGCCGTAAAGATAATGCATCCATATCTTTAATGTGAATACTACCGCCGCCAACTCTAGATCATGAGTGGGGTAGTTCTTTTCGTGCTCTTTCAATTGTCGAGATGCATATGCTATCACTTTATCTATTTGGGTCAGAACACAACCTAACCCAACTCCAGATGCATCATTATAGACTGCAAATTCTTCAACTCCTTCAGGTAAAGAAAGAATTAGTGCTTCACACAACTTCTTCTTTAGCTTCTCGAATGCTTCTTCATGTTTCTCACTCCATGTATAGGTAGCTCCTTTGTGGGTCAATGTTTTCAATGGAGCAGCTATCGAAGAAAAGCCTTGGATAAACCTTCGGTAATATCCAACTAATCCCAGAAAGCTTCCAATCTCCGTGGGACTTTTTGGTCGTTCCCACTTCATCACAACTTTGATATTTGATGGTTCAACTGCTATTCCTTTTTGGTTAACCACATGACCCAAGAATTGGACTTCTCGAATCCAAAAATCACATTTGGAGAACTTTGCATACAACTTCTCTTTCTTCAAAACTTCTAATACCTCTCGTAGATGCTTGCCATCCTCCTGCTGGCTCTTTGAGTAAATCAGAATGCCATGTATGAACACTATCATGGATTTATCGAGGAATGGTTTACAAACCCTGTTCATCAAATCCATGAATGTTGCTAGAGCATTGGTTAGTCCAAATGAAATAACCAAGAACTCTTAGAATCTGTATCTCATTCTGAATGTAGTCTTCTCAATATCTTGCTCTCTTACATTCAGCTGATGATATCCTGACCTGAGATCAATCTTTGAGAAATAGCTTGAACCTTGCAGCTGATCGAACAGGTCATCAATCCTTGGCAATGGGTACTTGTTCTTTACCGTTTCCTTGTTCAGCTCTCTATAGTCTATGCACATCCTCATGCATCCATCTTTCTTCTTCACGAATAACACTGGAGCTCCCCAGGGTAATGAACTAGGTCTAATGAAACTGTTGTCCAACAGCTCCTGAAGTTGTATCATAAGCTCATTCATCTCTGTCGGTGCTAATCGGTATGGTGCTTTCGCTATTGGTGTTGATCGTGGAAACAAGTCTATTCGAAATTCTACTTGTCTATCAGGGGGCAATCCAGGAAGATCTTCGGGAAAGACTTCCAGATAGTCACACACCACTAGTATTCTTTGTATCTCATTCTTCTCTTTCTTTGCATCGATTACAAATTCCAAGTACGATGTGCATCCTTTAGACAAACATTTTCTGGATTTCATCAGGGAAATGATACCTGAATTCACTCTACGTTTGTCCCCATACACCATAAATGACTCTCTTCCAGGTGGTTTTACTCTTACTATCTTCTTCTTGGCTAGTATCTCGGCGTCATTGGCGCTAAACCAATCTATTCCCAGTATGATGTCGAAACCATTCAACTCAATGGGTAACAACTCCTCATGGAATTCGTTTCCGTTCAAGTCGATGACGATGTTTTTAATGCCACGGGTATGAATTTACCACTGGCAATTTCTACAACTAGAGTATTATCAAGTTTATCTATAGGCAATGCTTGTCTTCCACCAAATTTGTGCGATACAAAGGATTAGTTTGCTCCGGAATCAAACAATATACTGGCATTCAATCCATTTACAAGAAAGGTACCGGAAGCGACATCTGTTGCAACCTTTGCGGCTTCCAGGGTCATTTGGAAAGCTCTCGACTTCGGTCTTGGTGGAACATTAGGTCTTGCTTCCTCCTTCGTCTTCGGGCAGTCCCTCGAAATATGCCCTTCTTCATTGCACCCATAACAGACCTTCTTGTTGATTATGCACTCATTGGCATAGTGCCCATCCTTTCCACACTTAAAACATGAGCCTCCTCGCCACATTTCCCAAAGTGCTTCTTTTTGCACTTCTCGCACTACTTCGCTTCACCTCGTCCTCCTCCAAATTTCCTTGAATCAGACTTCGATAATTTGCTCTTCTTGTTGGACCTTGAAGATCCATCAAACTTCCTTTTCTCACCAACCTTAGCTCTCTCTAGACCCCTTTCCCTTATCTGGGTCTCAACATTCTTAGCTGATCGGACAACTGCTTTTAAGGTAGTTGCCATTTTGACCATTAGGCCAAAGTTAGATGGCAATCCGTTAGAAAACTTCTCTATCTTGGCGAGTTTAGTAGGCACCAATTAGGGAAATAACTTCATCCTTTCGGTAAATACGGTGGCATAGTGATCAACACTCATCTTCCCTTTCTTCAGGTTTCAAAACTCATTGTTCTGGTCTATCAGATCTACCTTCGAGCAGTATTGTATTCTCAACTACTCCATGAAGGCTTCCCAAGAAATCTGTTGGATTAGTGTCTAAGCCCGTAACTATATTTGGTATGTACTTGACCCGGTTGTGCATGGTCCTTTTGGGTTGCGTTCACCAAAGCAACTTGACAAGGTAATTTGATGTGAGAGAGAGGATATTATGGTTTATTAATATATTATAAGAATAATATATTAAAGGAGAAATCGTATTTGTTTAATTAGTATTAGTCATAAATTAATTAGGAATTAATTTGGTGACTAAAAGAGATTAATTAAACAAAGGGGTATAAACTGTCAAATGTGTGATAGTTGAGTTTTGGGCTGGGAAACCTAATGGACTAAGGGGGAACGAAATTATGATGAAGGATCATCATATTTTCGTCCAAGGGCCCTATTCCAGAAGGTTCCTTGGGATGCTTGGTCATTAAAGTGTCCATTAGGGTTTAGACTGAAACCCTAGCAGCCTATAGTATAAATAGAGACTCTTGCATGCAATTTTCGGCCACTTGTTCCCAAGATAAAACCCTAGGCCGAAAATTAGCATCCTCCTCTCTCTCAAAGTTGCCTTCTTGCTTGTGTGGTGTTTGTGATCCATTAGAGTAATTACAATTGTGATTATAAGCTCAAGAGAAGAAGATTCAAGCTACTATTTGAAGAGGTAAACATCTAGATCTGATGTTATATCTTAATTTCGAAATTATGTATGCTAGATTAGGGTTTATAAGTCTTGGATTCATTGCATGTACAATAGAGAAACCTAGATCCAAGCATTAGGGTTTGTATGAGCACATAGGATTGTTCTTATGTATAAAAACCCATCAGTGGTATCAGAGCCTTGATTGGATTCTGTTGTATGGATGCTTTGCGTGTTTAACATGCTGAAAATTGTTTTTCTGGCTTCTGTTCGACTGGACTCGGCGAGTCACTTCATGGACTCGACGAGTCTGCCCTACTCGGCGAGTCCATGGGTGACTCGGCGAGTCGGATCGTCTGACAGAGGCAATATCGGGATTTCTTGCTGTTTTTGCTATGGAATAGTTGCCTAATCTGTTTTTACTGATAAAATTCGAATTTTAATGATTTTGTGATACTATCCTTGCCAAAAACAAAAGATATTTACCAATTGATTAGATAATAAATTCCTTATGTGATTAAAATTGATTATTTGAATTAATTGGATAACTTATCTTGGAAGAAATTGAATTAGGTCAAATATAGATAATCACTAAATTAAATGTTTGATTTATATTATTTGTTAGTTGATCCCTTGTGTTTTGAAAAGTTCAAAACTTGTCCTCAAGTTTTGAAATTTAAATTTTGTGATTAAAAGTTTAATTTTGAATGATTTAAATTTCAAACCCTTAGAATTTTACAAGTTTAAAATTCAACCCTATACTATTATATTATTACAAGATTAATATATATATATATATATATATATATATATATATATATATATATATATGTATAAGAATAAGCTAGACTTATCGCTAGTAGGCCTCATTCACGAAGCCAGTCTATAAGGTGGGTATGAGGTTGCTGCCTATAAAATGGCGCTTAATGGGTGTACATTCACACCCACCGCTTGCTTGACTGGTGGATGGTCGTTAGCCGAACGGATAGGATAGGGCACTTAATTCCTCATTATAAGTATAATGAATATTGCAAAGTAACTACAATGTTTTTCAAATTCCCATCTTAGTTACTTTAGGGTAAAATGTGAAAATGATGCTATTCCAAGGAATTACACTTCGTACCCTTGTCAAACGTTAGTGGAGCGTGCGTGGCTAACCAGCACACTAATTTGGGATTGACATTGGTGGCGAATGGTGGCTCGATGTTGATCATAGATCAATGGAGCGTGCGTGGCTAACCAGCACATTGATTAGGTGATAAAGACATTGAGTGCACCATGTCGATTCGCGTGGTTATTCACAACTTGTTTGCGATCCTCGGCATCCCAGTCGCAAATTCGAAGTGCGTATCGAGATTTAAACATGCCATTGAAATGTTCAATGAATCTCAAAAGAAATCTAGGAATTTTCAAATGCATTTAAAACTTAATCTCTTTTTCGTTTTTCATGCTGAAAATTAGTGAATCGTCATTCACTTACCTTCAAATTATTTACTTTTAGATTACGGCATCCCTTTTCTAAGTTGTAAATAATGTTGTTGGATCCTAGCCCTAATTTCTCATTTGGGTGTTTAATTGGGGATTCATTTCTAATCAAACTTTGTTCCTTTCTATTTCAGATGTCAAACGCAAACGCAAACAACAATGCTTCTGGGTCATTCTCGCTGATGAACCTGTGTCAAAAGGTGACATTTGATGGGTCGAACTTCAACGAGTGGATGAGATACATTCGCATGATAACTCGCTACGAGGACAAAGAATATGTCCTCGATGAGAAACTGGAAAAGATCAACCCAAAAGTTGCTACTCCTGAAGAGATGGCCGCCTTTGAGGCCCACGAGCGTGATGCTACGAAAGTTCATTGCATCATGCTGGCCACCATGAACCTCAAACTCTAAAAGTCCTATGAGGACATGTATCCATATGAGATGCACCAAGATTTGTTGGACAGGTACCACCAAAGCGCGAGGCAAGAGCGCTATGAGATCATCACCAACATGATCACCGCTAGGATGGGGAGTGGAGAATCCCTAACTGCTCATTTACAGAGAATGCAAAGGTATGTTGATCGTCTTCTCAAACATAATGTTAAGTTTGATGAGGATTTGGCTCTCGACATCATCCTCCACTCCTTGCCTTCCTGCTACAACCAGTTCAGAATGACCTACCACATGAACAAGGAAGAGGTCACCCTGAGTAAACTTCAAGGGCTCCTGAGGACTGCTGAGAGCAACCTCAAGGACAAATCTATTGCATCATCCTCTACTGTAGCTGCTCCTGTGTTGGCAATTGGCCAAGGAAAGGGTAAAAAGAGGAAAGCTCCTTGTAAGAGCCACCAAAAGGGTAAGACCCAAGATGGTTCCTCTTCTAGTGGGACCAGAGCAGGTTCTGTTAAGCCCTCTTCTGACCCCAAGGACGCAGAGTGCTTTTACTGCCACCAGAAGGGCCACTGGAAACGAAGCTGCCCTAAATATCTGCAAGATATTAAGGATGGGAAGATAAAGCCCACCTTTGCAGGTATGTATTCAATTAAATCTAATAACTCATCACTTGCTAAGTCACGGGTCCTTGATACTGGATGTGGTTTCCACATTTGTTCTGATTTGCAGGGGCTAAGAAAAAGTAGGGAAGTGGAGCATGGGAGAATAAACTTGGTCATGGGAAACAAGAAGTCGTCACCAGTAACCAAGATCGGAGTCTATTCTTTAGTGTTGAGTAATGGGTTAGGACTAGATTTAAATAATTGTTGCTATTCGCCAGATATGGCAAGGAACATCATTTCTTTTCATGGATTATATAGACAAGGTTTCAGATTTTCATTTGATAATAGTAATGGTTCTATTAATGTTTATTTGAATGGTGTTTTTTTTTCAATGCATTACCTTGTAATGGTATTTATGAATCTGTGTTGATTGTAGATAATTTAGGAAATGATGTCTTGAATATTGATTCGTCCAATAGTTTGGACAAAGCATGCTTGTGGCATTGTCGCCTTGGCCATGTTAACAAGAAACGCATAGCCCAACTCCAAAAGGATGGAGTCTTGGAGTCATTCGACCTTAGGGACGATGACGTGTGTGAATCTTGTTTACTTGGGAAGATGACCAAGTCACCCTTTACTGGTACATGTGAAAGGGGTGAGGGTGTATTGGATCTCATACATACTGATGTATGTGGACCCTTTACATCCACCACAAGGGACGCTTGTCGCTTCTACGTGACTTTTACAGATGATTATAGCAGATATGGATATATCTACTTGATCAAGCAAAAGTCAGAAACCTTTGAAAAGTTCAAAGAGTTTAAGAATGAAGTAGAGAATCAGTTGGGCAGGAAAATCAAGATGCTTCGATCTGATCGAGGGGGAGAGTACCTAAGTCTTGAGTTTCACGACTATCTAAAAGAATGTGGAATAGTTTCACAATTGACGCCTCCTAGAACGCCACAATTGAATGGTGTGGCTGAGAGACGTAATCGAACCTTGTTGGACATGGTTCGTTCTATGATGAGTCGTGCTTCGTTATCAATCTCATTCTGGGGGTATGCCTTAGAGACAGCCGCCCATATCCTTAACTTAGTTCCCACCAAGAAGGTTGCCAAAACACCTCACGAGATGTGGACAGGGAAAGCTCCCTCGTTAGCACATATCAAGGTTTGGGGTTGTGAAGCTTTCGTAAGACGAGAGACTCACAACAAGCTAGAACCTCGTAGTGAGAAGTGTTATTTCATCGGCTATCCACAGAAGTCTTTTGGCTATCTCTTCTATAGACCAAGTGGCAATGTTGTCTTTGTTGCTAGGAGAGGGGTTTTCAGAGAAAGGGAACTCATAAGTCAAGGAGACAGTGGGAGTCAGATTGACCTTGAAGAGCTTCAAGAGTCAAGAGATGAAGGAACCTCTGATATTGGCGTTCAACCTGAGGAGGAAACTCATGTTGAACCAATTGACCAGTCCTTACCTCTTAGACGTTCGAGTAGAGTTATTGTTCCACCCCAGTTTTATGGTTTCCATATTACTACTGACGGGGATACGTTTATTAGTGATAGTACACTAATAAATCTGGATGAACCTAATAGCTACAAGGAAGCCATGGCAGGCCCAGAGTCTGCTAAATGGAAAGAAGCAATGGACAGCGAGATTCAGTCCATGTATGACAACCAAGTTTGGAATTTGGTTGATAATGTACCAGGTCGTAAGACAGTCGGGTGCAAGTGGATCTTCAAGAAGAAGACATACATGGATGGGAAAGTGCACACTTATAAAGCGCGATTGGTCGCGAAGGGCTTTACTCAAAATCCTGGAGTTGACTATGATGAGACCTTCTCGCCATTTGCCAAGATAAAGTCTATTAGGGTGATGCTCGCAATAGCTGCGTTTCATGATTATGAAATCTGGCAGATGGACATAAAAACCGCTTTCCTAAATGGGAAGTTGGCTGAGGATGTTTACCTGAATCAGCCAGAGGGTTTTGTCGATGCGAAGCATCCAAATAGAGTGTGCAAGCTTGAGAAATCCATTTATGGATTAAAGCAAGCATCTCGCAGATGGAATCTTTGTTTTGACGAGAAGGTCAAAGAGTTTGGTTTTCTGCGAAATGAAGATGAGTCATGTGTGTATGTCAAGGCCAGTGGGAGTATAGTGAGCTTCCTCGTATTGTATGTCGATGAGATACTACTCATAGGAAACGACATCCCAACCTTGCAGGAGGTCAAGTCCTGGCTTGGGAAGTGTTTCGCTATGAAGGACCTCGGAGAAGCTGCGTATATTCTTGGAATAAGGATAGTGAGAAACAGAAGTAAGAGACTGATAGGACTCAGTCAGGATACATACTTGGAAAAGGTACTAAAGCGTTTTAGTATGGAAAATTCCAAGAAAGGGGAGTTGCCAATTCAATGCAATACCAAACTGAGTAAGACTCAGAGCCCAAGTATAGAGGCAGAGATAGCTGATATGAGCCGAGTACCTTACGCTTCCGCAGTTGGCTCGATTATGTACGCTATGACCTGTACTCGCCCTGATGTGGCCTTCACTTTGAGCATGGTCAGCAGATATCAAGGGAACCCTAGTAGAGCACATTGGATTGCTGTCAAAAATATTCTTAAGTACCTACGAAGGACCAAGGAATGGTTTCTAGTCCTCGGTGGGAGTGATGACTTAAGGGTGCGAGGGTACAGTGACGCGAGCTTCCAGACGGATCGGGATAATTACCGATCACAGTTGGGCTGGGTCTTTACCCTGAACGGAGGAGCAGTGACTTGGAAAAGTTCCAAGCAAGAGACCATAGATGATTCAACGTGCGAATCAGAGTACATTGCGGCAAGCGAGTTGTCAAAGGAGGCTATATGGTTGAAGAACTTCATTGGGGACCTTGGAGTTGTGCCATCCATAAAGTAGCCCATGGAAATTTTCTGTGATAATGAAGGAGCGGTTGCCTTGACCAAGGAACCAAGAGTTCATGGCAGATCTCGACATATCCACAGGAAATACCATTTTATTAGACATCGGGTAGAAGAGGGACTCCTCGTTGTGAAGAGGGTATCATCAGAAGATAACCCAGCAGATCCCTTTACGAAGGGACTGAGTAGGGTCAAACATTTGAAGCACGCTAGGAGCGTTGGGCTAAAGGACGATATTAGTTTAGATTAGATAGGTAGGAAACTTGTAATGGATAATTTTGTATTCAACATTTGATGATTAAATAAAGGTGTGTTATTTATAAGAAAGTTACTATCTTGTGTTGATTATTTATCTGTTGTTTCAATTTTGCATGTTTTGACTTCCTGAGTAATAAGATTATTCGAACGGTCCATAATCGCTCATATGTTGGAAGTAGATATGAAAGAAGATTGTCATAAATTAGTTTGTAGATTGTCTAAAAGGTTTTAGACATAGAAAAGGTTTGCTACAAAGTTTATGAGTGCTTATGAAATATGTTTTGAGCATTGGAATAAACCCGCACTTGCTAGTATCACTTCATGAAAGTTATCACAAGTGATCGCAAGATGATAATATCATATAATCTTTAAACCTAGAGATATGGTTGTTGTTTGCTAGTTGATTATACATTGATAATGCGAAAACGCATCAGTAACTTGATGTTATAAAACGCATTATTGTGTGTGACTTAGCTAGTAAATGATAAAAGCATATAAGTCGAAGTTTTTCTGTACCTTTTATTCTAAGAGAATAAAAGCGATATCTTGGCCACTCGATGATTTAGTTTGACTTATGTGCCGGGCCCGGTCAGAATGAAGTTGATGTGTTCAACTAAATTCTATGTTGAATAAATCAGAGATCGAGAAACAAAATGCTGGACAACAAGTATTGTCAGCATGATATCTAGAACAGAGGATTATACGATCCCTTATCTGAAGGACAGGATTTTGATCAGAGTTGACAGAAGCGTATAAGAGCTACAATTGCTAACCGGATTCTGAAGTCATATGTGAGATATAGTTACTAGACTTATCCAAGTGGGACACTGTTGGATTAGTGTCTAAGCCCGTAACTATATTTGGTATGTACTTGACCCGGTTGTGCATGGTCCTTTTGGGTTGCCTTCACCAAAGCAACTTAACAAGGTAATTTGATGTGAGAGAGAGAGGATATTATGGTTTATTAATATATTATAAGAATAATATATTAAAGGAGAAATCGTATTTGTTTAATTAGTATTAGTCATAAATTAATTAGGAATTAATTTGGTGACTAAAAGAGATTAATTAAACAAAGGGGTATAAACTGTCAAATGTGTGATAGTTGAGTTTTGGGCTGGGAAACCTAATGGACTAAGGGGGAACGAAATTATGATGAAGGATCATCATATTTTTGTCCAAGGGCCCTATTCCAGAAGGTTCCTTGGGCTGCTTGGTCATTAAGCTATCCATTAGGGTTTAGACTGAAACCCTAGCAGCCTATAGTATAAATAGAGACTCTTGCATGCAATTTTCGGCCACTTGTTCCCAAGATAAAACCCTAGGCCGAAAATTAGCATCCTCCTCTCTCTCAAAGTTGCCTTCTTGCTTGTGTGGTGTTTGTGATCCATTAGAGGAATTACAATTGTGATTATAAGCTCAAGAGAAGAAGATTCAAGCTACTATTTGAAGAGGTAAACATCTAGATCTGATGTTATATGTTAATTTCGAAATTATGTATGCTAGATTAGGGTTTATAAGTCTTGGATTCATTGCATGTACAATAGAGAAACCTAGATCCAAGCATTAGGGTTTGTATGCGCACATAGGATTGTTCTTATGTATAAAAACCCATCAACATCCTCAGGGCTTCTCCTCGTGGCATCGTATCTGCCAAGAACTTCCACCAACTTACAACTCCAGTCTTCAGTTGTCTGACTGCAAAGACGGTCTTCTGTTTGTCGCTACAGTTGCAGCTTTCAAATACAATCTCCATCTCAGAGATCCATTCCATAATCTCTACTGGTTTTTGTAGAGGTTTTGATTATGATGGCATGTGCGGAATTAGAAAGATCTAGTGAATCATCATGTAAAATCAAGAACACAAGGAGTAAATAAATCTTTGTAAGCTCATATTAGATCTAGAAAGGATATACAAATGGGTTTGTACAAAGTTTCTCTCTCTAGTCTAACACTCCAAATGGTTCCTTACATAATGGAAGTTACTCACTTCCTATTTATAGGAAAGACTCAACCCATTTACACATACAAGAGGGTACGCCTAAAACACTACATCCAAGAGTGACTTTGCACCCTAACATTCTCCCCCTCAAAGTTAGGATTGGATGTCCCGGCTTCAGTATCCAACGAGCTCGCGCGATCAAGACCAAACTCCCCCTCGAAGTAACACCGGTCTTCAAATCCGCTAATGAATATCCGACAAACCCGAGAAGCTTCGAATACCCATCATTCTCCCCCTTTTTATAACCAAAAAATGATTATAAAACCCATTAAGGGTGAAAAGCGCCCGAGGAATAGTCTTCACGATACTCCCCCTTGATGTGTACCAAAAATGTAACACCAAAAATCTTGCACAGAAAAACAATCACGAAAAAGTTTCAAAAAATTTCCAATTTTTGAAATTTTTTGACTTTTTGGGTGAAAGTTGCAAGATTTTCCAAAATCCGGGTAAAAATCGTCACTTTCTGAAACTTGCAGGGACCCGTTGCGCCTAAAACAGCCAAATATGCGAAATTCTCCCCCATTTGCGAAACTGGGTAGAAAATGTAAATTCACATAAACTGCAGGGACCAGAACTCAACATTCTTCAATTTCTCAGAAAATTAGCCCAAATTCGAAGTTGGGTACTTGTTGCCAAACTGTCGAAATTTCAGGCGCTGTTTTCGAAAATTCTTCATTTTTCTTCAAAACTAACGAAGACTAGTGTCCAAACTGTCGAAAATTTGTAAATTGTGTCAAACTTTCGAAACATTAAGGACCATTTTCGAAACTTCATGTTTTCCTTCCCCTTCGTTAGTTTTAATTATCCCTTCGTTAGAAATCATCTGCACCCTTCGTTAATTTCCAAAGCAACCCTTCGTTACTTAACAATCAAGTCTTCGTTAATTGATTCCCGATTCTCATACCAAACTTTCGAAATTTACCAGCACCAAAACCTTCGTTAGTTTAACCCTTCATCACACACCAAAAACCAAATCGAGTTCAATTCCAAGCACAGGGACCCTTCGCTTTTCAATCAAGCAAACATAGTCTTCGTTCTTTGATCAACCCCAATCTCGTGTATGGACTGTCAACAACGAATTCCATCAACCCTAAGCCTTCGAAATCAAAATCAATCAACCATCGATTCCAAAGCAAATTCCGGATCGATGCACAAATCTAATGACGAACAGATGAAGTACATGTCGACTGCCCTTCGTCATCACTACAGAAACCCAAAATATGCAATCGTCCTTAAGACTAGCAAAATCGAAGTCGATTACCCAAAGCAAAACTCGATTTAGACCCCAAAATCCATTCATTCACCAAAATCAGTCGACCACATTGGAAACCTTCGTACATCAACTATCAAAATCATCTTCCCAAACAATAATCATCGACATCAAAGTATATAGCCATCAACATTTATAATCGACTATAAAGCATTGATCCACACACCAAAATCATCCTTCGTTATCAAGCATATAGCCATCGATCCTCCAAACTATCGATTCCAAAGATGTCGACTATCATCAATCGACAACTGCAATTGATTTCACAATACTGATCCTTTGTTATCAAAATCAATCCTTCATCTGTTCGTCGATTGACTCAAGGCTCCATCGATTCTTCCAAATCTCGACTAACAATTTCCGTTCAAACAATTGATCACATAATCAATCCAAACCTCACATTTGAACTCCAAAATCAAACATCGATTTCGAAAATTACAATATCGACTGCAAACATTCCAACCAATTGATTCAATTTTCGATTCACTAAGCAATTGAAAATACACTCGACTCGTGCTTTTTTTTCAATCATTCAAATTGACTGTGTCATCTTCGTTATTCAGGTATCAAACCTGACTTCCCAATCTCAATTTGTTCGACTCTAAAGCCTTTTACCATCTAATTTAGACTCAGAATCAGCGATAATCAACAATTTCGATTCCAAAACAACTCAAATTGACTTTTGATTCGATCAATTTTGACTTTTTCACACTTTGACTTTTCATAATTTCAACAGAAGCAAAAATCGATTATCGTCTTTGAATGAATCAACGATACAAGTTTTGAAACAACAATCCATTTTGAATTAGATGAGCGAATCAAAGAAGAACAAAAATCTCATAATTCGTGATTAAGATGATATGAACTAGAGGAATATCGAATTAAGCAGAGAGATAAAGAACTAGTTTGAGTTCAGAACAAAGAAGATAAATCGATTTCAATCAGTGCATCGATTTGTGTAAGTCAGAATCGATTTGGACTCAATTATATAATATGAACAATATCGAACTTTAGTGTGGGTTTCATTAAAGTAATTGTAGAATTTAAACTGATTTGGGCTTCGAAAATCGGATTTTATGAACAGTAACGAAAATTTGATTTTGTTTTTGGTTTTGATCTAAACAAAAATAATTGGATCAACAATGGGGTTGAAACGGATTAGATCCAATGAGGCAAATCGATCAAAAACAAAAAACAAAAAATATGAATCGAAATCATGGACGTTTTGGAATCCATTTGAGAATTTGTGATACCTTTTTGACGAATCGAGATCCATTTGCAACGAACGAATCAAATTTAGAAGATCTTGGTTATTTTGTCGGAACGAGAAAATCTCCAATTTGAACATTGTACCACCCACGATGGGTATTGTACAACTCGTTCTTCGTGTTCTTCATCGTTCCAAGAAGATCTTCAAAAGAACCACCAACACTTTTGGGTTTTGACTTCAAATTCAATGCAACATTTGGAGATTGTTGCTTCGGAACCCATATTTGCTTCACGGATTTCGGATTGACAACAACATTCGACGATTTTTGTGAATAAACCCACTTGTTCTTTCGTTTAATCTTCTTCTTCTTTTTCTTTCTCATCTTTTTGCATCTTGAAGACTTGATTTCATGAACAAACCCACTTTCCACAACTTCAACTATGTGAGTTTGAATCAAATCTTTTGGAGTTTGATACTTGTGAATTTCTTGGATCACCTGCTCCCGATAAGGAATCATTCCTTCAAACGAATCACAAGAACACAAAATATCATCGGTTTGAACTCCAATCGAGCAAAAAACCTTTTCATCTTGAAAATCAACTTGAACGCCTTTTTCTTGAACATCAAGATCATCATCAAGAACACCTTCCCGAGCTTCACGACAATCTGCATAATATTCAAGTTTATTGCTTCCATATTTGCATTCAGCACGGGAAATTCCTTTTATGACTTCTCCATCTCTTCTATTTCTTCGTCTCTTTTGATATGTTGTAACCAAACGATCAAACAAATCTTTGGTTTGAAAAATTGGACAACTAATTAATTTTCCAACTTCATTCTTTTCTCCATTTACAACGATATCACATTCACTTTTCAATCCAACAGTCAAGCTATAAAGAAGATATTCAAAAGTGCATTCACCTTAAACATCCTTACTATGTATCATCCATTTCTCCATAATTGCTTCTTTTCTTTTGAATCAAATGATATGAACTTGGGTTTTCTAGAGAGAGAAAGTGATTTTGAATGGGTTTTCTAGAGAGAAAAAGCAAAAATCACTTGAATTCTAGTGAAGAAAATCGAATTATGAGTAGAATCAAAGATGAATTCGATTTCTAGAATCCAAACTCTCCAAATCACGAAGATCAATGATCAAAAAATGAATCACCAAATCAAGATTGCCATCAAGGATCAAGTCTTGATCAAATCAAGAACACCCGCTCTGATACCAATTGTAGAGGTTTTGATTATGATGGCATGTGCGGAATTAGAAAGATCTAGTGAATCATCATGTAAAATCAAGAACACAAGGAGTAAATAAATCTTTGTAATATCATATTAGATCTAGAAAGAATATACAAATGGGTTTGTACAAAGTTTCTCTCTCTAGTCTAACACTCCAAATGGCTCCTTACATAATGGGAGTCACTCACTTCCTATTTATAGGAAAGACTCAACCCATTTACACATACAAGAGGGTAAGCCTAAAACACTACATCCAAGAGTGACTTTGCACCCTAACAGTTTTGGGCCTCCGGAAAGACTCGGTGGTTTAGTACCCAAGAAGTTCTTATACATACGTTGTAACAACCCGAAATTCTTATCTTGTAAAGTCAATCAAACCAAGCAAAAGTCAGACTTGTTTCTGTTACCTTTATACTGTGTTAAGGGTCTGTTTGAAAGTTTCTAAGCCTAGTACACTCAAGGGTTGAGTGTTAGGAAGTGTTAGCTTGAGTTTAGTGAGTTGCATTCGAGCCGGAAACATCTTCAAAAGTAGTTCACAGCCGCAAACTAGGTTCACGGCCGTGAACCCATCCTTGGTTGTGAACTCCACTCTATATATAAGAGTTTAGCTCATTTTCTCTTCACTTCTCACCTTCCAGCCGTGAATTCATCATTTCTCTCTCAAGTATCATCCACAAAAGAGTTTCCTTTCACCTCAAAAACATAAGTTCTCATCCTTTACTTGTTCATATTTGGAAACCCCGTTGATTCTATCATTGAGTCATCACTTTTCATCAAGATCTTCAATGAGTTCTAGGACCGTGAACAACTCTAAGGCCGTGAACCCTCCATCTTGGACCGTGAACCCTCCTAATCTTCATCATTGGGCCGTGAACACATCAAGTGTTCTTAGGCCGTGAACAACCCAAGGGCCGTGAAACTAGCTTGGCCGTGAACACCTTTCAGCCCTTCATTTTCGATTCTAACACCTCATTGTAAGTGTTTCCTAGTTCCTTGTCACACCCCGGCCGTCAGCGGAAACACCAGGCGGTGTAACGCCATTTCTCGTATCATAGTTATCAACTTCCTGAAAACACATACATTTTAAAATACGTCAACATAAAGTTGGTGAGTCCACAGGTTTTGACTCCATATAAAAATAATACATTTTCCAAGTTCAAAAGTATAGTTTTGAAAGTATCATTTTGACTCTCCAACGTTTAGTAGATATAATGGTTTACTTACCAAATAAGTAGTTTACCTATAAGTCTCATATACTATGAATATAAGTGTTTGTAATTCCATACAAAGAAAAGTTGCTACGTATTAATCTTATTTCAATTCTATATGAGTAAAACAGCTATGTATAAATCTATTTCAATTCTATACGAGTATGTGTGTTAGGTATAATTATCTACTTAATATACAAGTAGTATACCTACCAGTTTCTTGTACCTAGAGTATATGTGTTTGGAAAACTTATACTTAACATTAATACTTGTATAACGATAAAGTATAATGCTTCTAACAATTTGCTACCATGAGTCCGTAATCGCGGCTATATGACTAGTTTCAAACCTCTGCTTGATGCTACAAGTTTCGCATCTTAAGATAAGTTCCACACGCTTCATCAACATCGGAACAATGAACAAATAAATGGACAGTTCGTCACTCGCACACCGTTGTGTTGTAGCTAGCAACCACGAGTGGGGTTGTCAACCCGTATCTTATTCATACACAACTTCCTCGCTCACACGGGATTAACGGTTACATGTCAGAGGATTTTCCCTAAGATTTCCAATCTTAGTTGATGAATACAATAACTCATGTAGACTTGTCGAGTTCCGTTAGTTCTAGTAGTAAAATCGTATTCGTGTCTAAAACCCTAAGTTATTAGACTATACTTTAAACGTTACTCCTAATATTCATAATGTGACAACCCGAAATTTCTATTCTGTACAACCATTCACTTCAATAGAAGTCAAAATTGTTTCTGCGAACTTTCAAGCTTTTTGGAATAAGTTTGAGTGTTTTAAAGTTAGTACTTTAAGGAGATATCAGGAGAGAGGATGCCCTAGGGTTTATTGTGCAACAATAAAGTCCCAAAACTCCAAGAGTTTGGAGTTTACGGCCTAAACAAGGTGTTTACGACCGTAATCCCCAAGGGTATAAATATGACACTTAGCCATTTTTAGCACTTTTTCACCATTTTCAAGTCTAGAACTCAAATCCTCTCAAGTAGCATCCGATTTTACTTCTTGATCTTCAACTTTGTAAGTGTTTCTTACCCTAATAAGTTGATATCTACCTTAACCTAGTGATCTTACATGATTCCATTCGTGAAATCATTCCAAATGCGTAGATCTTCAAGTTTCACCAAGAACACCAAGAACACACACCAGTGTTCTTGGACTTTTAGCACCTTTTCAAGCTTCTACCTAGTAAGTACTCCTACCCTAGTGTATTATAAGACTTGTTACACTTCTAATCATCAAGAAAACACCAAAGAAACACAATATCAAAGGTGTTTACGGTCCAAGATGTTCTTGGACCGTAAACCCTAACAAATGGGCCAAAGTGTGCCCTAGTCCCTTACCAAGCCTTGGAAACTAGTCTAGATCCCTTCCTTGATGTGCATAGGACTTAAAACAACAAAAATACCATAAACCATTTGGGTTTACGGCCGTAAACCCAAAGAGAAATGGTCCAAGGACCGTAAACTCCACAAAGGAGTGAAATGATGCCCTAATCTCTTCCAAAGGCTTAGACATGAAGTAGGGATGCTTCTAATGACTTGTAAAGCTTCAAACCACAACATGGTAAAAGTACCATGAGTTTACGACCGGAAACTCATGGGTTTACGACCGTAAACTCAAGGGGTGATGGTCACAAAACCGTAAACTCCAAAGGAGTTTACCCTTGAACCCTAAACTCAATTAAAAGGTCCTACCACCCTTAGATGCAATCCTTAGGACTTATAGCACTTAAATCAAGTGTTTTACATGTCTTAGGAGGTCTTAACTTGGTTAATTAGTTGTTTAATGACTAATTGGATACATATATGTGTTATTATATGTTAACTAGGATCCTTGTGTGTGTTCAAGTCTTCACTTGACACCTAGTATCCTATAACATTCCGTTCATCCAAACCACTCACTATAGGTGAGTTCATACCCCTTAATTAACCTTTTAAATGTTTTTAAATGATTTTATGGGGGGGGATACAAGTTGAACAATTATAGTTATTATATCAATCACATGTGATTAATAACTACCAAACAAGTGGATTTCTTACTTTTCAAACTGTGTTACCA